>NW_027256883.1:211001110-211328610 GCF_029215685.1 Pituophis catenifer annectens | reverse complement strand
GCGAACCTATGGCACGCATGCCACAGCTGGCACGTGGAGCCATATTGGTGGCCACGCGAGCATTGACCTAGCTCAGCTGCAGCACGCATGCGCGCGCCGGCCAACTGGTTTTCGGACCTTCTGGGCCCACCGGAAGTCGGGAAACAAGCTGTTTCCGGCCTCCGGAGGGCCTCCATGGGGGGGTGAGGAAGGCCCGTTTTTCGCCCTCCCCAGGCTCCAGAGGCTTTCTAGGAACCTGGAGAGGGTGAAAACGGCCTCTCCCCCCCCCCGGAAGCCGGAAACGGCCTGGGGCACATTGAATTATGGTGTGGGCACACACATGTGCAACCTCCCCCACTCCCCCCCCCCGCTTTTGGCACACGACGGCAAAAAGGTTAGCCATCACTGCCCTATACCATTTCAGACAAATGGTTATCCAACATCTTCTTAAAAATCTCCAGTGTTGGAGCATTCACAACTTCTGGAGGCAAGTAGTTCCACCAATTAATTGTTCTATCAGGAAATTTTTCTTTAGTTCTAGGTTGCTTCTCTCCTTGATGAGTTTCCACCCATTGCTTCTTGTCCTGCCTTCAGGTGCTTTGGAGAATAGTTTGACTCCCTCTTCTTTGTGGCAGCCCCTGAGATATTGGAAGAGTGCTATCATGTCACTCCTAGTCCTTCTCTTCACTAAACTAGACATACCCAGTTCCTGCAAACGTTCTTCATACGTTTTATCCTCCAGTCCCCTCATCATCTTTGTTCCATGCAATATATCTGCTTTGACAGCTGCATTGGTGGCTAAGTATTTTTTTCTGGGTGCAACTGAAGATGCTGGTTGCCCACTTTAAAGGATTTTATGCATCAAGATCTGGATATTTACAGAATCCCGTTTTCCATTTGGTGTCTGGCTGGGGAATTCTGGGAACCGAAGAGCACACTTCTTGATTCTTTAGAGGATGAGAGACACCCATCTAAATCAATTTTAGGGCTTCTAATTTGATCCCAGGGTGGATTTGCATCCCAAACTTGGAGAACCCAATTGGAAAGGAACAGTGAAAATTCTGCAGGCAGTTTAGGCTTACCGCCCACCAGAGGGCGCATGAGAGTCCTTTCTCAACCTTTGAAGATGTATGGACTTCAATTCCCAGAATTCCCCAGTCAGCCATGGATGTAGTACTTTCTTTTTTTTTTTTAATTTGATTTATATGCCGCCCTTCTCCGGAGACTCAGGGCGGCTTACAATGCGTTAAGCAATAGCCTTCATACTTTTATATATTTATACAAAGTCAGCTTATTGCCCCCACAAACTGGGTCCTTATTTAACCTACCTTAGAAAGGATGGAAGACTGAGTCAACCTTGAGCCTGATAAGATTCGAACCTGCAGAAATTGCAGGCAGCTGTGTTAATAACAGGGTGCATTAAACCACTGTACTACCAAGGCTCCTTTAAGCAATGCTAAGAATTTAAATATAATTTAAATTGTTGTGACCTGATCCCTAAAAAAGATAGAAAGTGGGGGATGTAAGAGGTAGGTGGGTGGAAACTGTAGACCCCAAGGGAAGAGGTACTAGAGATACTCCTCGACTTACGACCAGAATTGAGCCCAACATTTCTGTTGCTAAGCGAGACAGTTGTTAAGTGAGTTTTGCCCCATTTTACCACCTTGCCACAGTCGTTAAATAAATCACCGCCGTTGTGAAGTTAGTAACACGGTTGTTAAGTGAATCTGGCTTCCCCGTTGTCTTTGCCTGTCCGAAGGCCGCAAAAGGGGAATCGTACGACAACCGTCGTAAATGCAAGCCTGTTGGCAAACATCCAAATTCTCATCACTGATCCTGGGGAAATGCTGAAACGGTCGTTAAGTGTGAAAAATGGTCATAAGTCCCTTTTTTCAGCGCCGTGGTAACTTAGGACGGTCGTTAAACGAATGGTTTTAAATTGAGGATTATAAATCGAGAACTACCTGTGAAAATAAAGTAAAAGCTTACAATTCTATAAGTGCCGGTCTAATGCAAATATTATTCAAGTATGTATTTCTAACACATTGTACAACTCTCTTTTTTTAACCCACTGTGTAAAATATCAATGAGTCCCATATTTTTATTATATTTGTCTCTGCAAAATCTACGTCTCTAGGCAATTCACTCCTAGGGGACAATCAGATCTTCACGCTGCTGAGTAAATGAAACTATATACTTATCTTTTCAGCGCTTACCCATAGCAAACCATCGCTTTGCTTAACAATTATGGTGGCTGCTTTGAATCCTGCATCCAGTTTTGGCTGCCATGATGTAAAAAAAGATGTGGAGATGTCTAGAAAGAGTGCAGAGAAGAACAAAGAGGATTAGGGGACTGGAGGTTAAAACCAGGGGTGAAATCCAGCAGGTTCTGACGAACCAGTAGCAGAAAATACCACCTCTGGCTGGCCCCTGAGTGGGGTGAGAATGGAGATTTTGCAATATCTTTCCCCTGGAGTGGGATGGGAATGGAGATTTTGCAGTATCCTTCCCTTGCCACGCCCACCAAGCCACGCCCACCAAATCACGCCCATAGAACCAGGGTAGTAAAAAATTTGGATTTCACCACTGTTTAAAACATATGAAGAACAGCTGCAGGAATTGGGTCTGTCTAGTTCAGGGGTCAGCAACCTGCAGCTCTGGAGCCGCATGTGGCATTTTTACCCCACTGCTGCGGTTCCCTGTCACTCAAAATATGTGTCACAACAGCCAATGTGCGACACCCACCGACACACGATTTATTGAGCTTTTCAACCCCCTGGATAAATCCAAGAAAAGAAAAGTTTCAGAAGAAAACAGAACGTTTAATTCAACTACATATGCTAGTTTTGTGGCTGTTCAGGAAATAGTCAGGCACGGGAAAGGTTTTGTGGCTCCCGGTGTTTTCTTTTCTGTGGGAAACGGATCCAAATGGCTCTTTTGAGTCCCTTCAATTTCTGTGGAATATAAATGAAAGAATGAATGAAACAGCTTTCAAAGTGATGCCTGTGCCACTTAATAAGAAAGGGAGAGGATAAAAAATCCACAATGGTTGTGTGTGGCCCAAAGATAGAATAGAATAGAATAACAGAGTTGAAAGGGACCTTGGAGGTCTTCTAGTCCAACCCCGTGCCCAGGCAGGAAACCCTACACCACTTCAGACGAATGGTTATCCAACATCCTCTTAAAAACTTCCAGTATTGGAGCACCTACAACTTCCAGAGGCAAGTAGTTCCACTTATTAATTGTTCTCACTGTCAGGAAATTTCTCCTTAGTTCTAAGTTGCTTCTCTCCTTGATTAGTTTCCACCCATTGCTTCTTGTTCTACTCTCAGGTGCTTTGGAGAATAGCTTGACTCCCTCTTCTTTGGGGCAGCCCCTGAGACATCGGAAGGCTGCTATCATGTCTCCCCTAGTCCTTCTCTTCATTAAACTAAACATACCCAGTTCCTGCAACCATTCTTCATATGTTTTAGCCTCCAGTTCCCTAATCTTCTTTGTTGCTCTTCTCTGCACCCTTTCTAGAGTCTCCAAATCTTTTTTACCTTGTGGGACCAAAATTGAATGCAATATTCCAAGTGTGGCCTTACCAAGGCCTTATAAAGTGGTACTAACACTTCACCTGATCTTGATTCTGTCCCTCTGTTGATGCAGCCCAGAACTGTGTTGGCTTTTTTGGCGGCTGCTGCACACGGCTGGCTCATATCTAAATGGTTGTCCACTAGGACTCCAAGATCCCTCTCACAGTTACTCCTATTGAGCAAGGTACCACATGTACGGTACCTGTGCATTTTGTTTTTCTTTCCTGAATGTAGAACCTTCCTTTTTTCACTGTTGAATTTCATTTTGATCAAGTCTGTCAAGATCCTTCTGTATCTTGAGCCTATCTTCTGGAGTGTTGGCTATTCCTGCCAGCTTGGTGTCATCTGCAAATTTGATGAGTTCCCCATCTATCCCCTCGTCCAAGTCATTGATGAAGATGTTGAAGATCACTGGGCCTAAAACAGAGCCCTGGGGGTACTCCACTGCATACTTCCGTCCATGTAGATGCAATTCCATTTTTTAAAAATTTGATTTATATGCCGCCCTTCTCCGGAGACTCAGGGCGGCTTACAATGCGTTAAGCAATAGCCTTCATCCTTTTGTATATTTATACAAAGTCAGCTTATTGCCCCCACAAACTGGGTCCTCAATTTACCTACCTTAGAAAGGATGGAAGGCTGAGTCAACCTTGAGCCTGGCGAGATTCGAACTAGCAGTAATTGCAGGCAGCTGGATGATAATAACAGGCTATTAGTCTGCTGCGCCACCAGGCTCTTCATTGAGGACTACACGTTGAGTGCGGTTGAAGATCTGAAGTCACGCTTCTCACGAAGGGTTTAAAAGAGAAAATAATAATAAAGATATTATTTAACTTCATTTTTTTCCCCAGCTAGAACTGTGATCCAGATTACAGGCAATCTTCAGTTTATGACATCTGAGCCCAAAATTTCTGTTGCTAAGCACGACATTTATCAAGGGAGTTTTGCTCCATTTTACGACCTTTCTTGCCACGGTTGTTAAGCGAATCACTGTAGTTGTTAAGTGAGTAACCTGGTTGTTAAGTGAATACGGCTTCCCCATTGACTTTGCAAGTCAGAAGGTCGCAAAAGGGGAACACGTGACCCCGGAACGCTGCAACCCGTCGTAAGTACGAGTCAGTTCCCCCCCCCCAGTGTCTGAATTTTGATCACATGACTACAGGGCTGCTGCAACGGTGGTTAGGTGTGAAAGACAGAAGACACTTTTTATCATTGCTGTTGTTAACTTCAGATGGTCACTAAACGAACCTGTCATAAATCGAGGACTACCTGTGGTGGAAGGTGAAAGAGGGACCGAGGCTGGAGGGAAAGCCTAGAAAATTTGTGGTCGAGTCTGAACGGCTTTCCGTCCTTTGCATTAGAGGCTCTTGCGAAATTCTTGTATTTGCTATTGTGCAATATTTAATTATTATTATATTTTTTTAAAAAAAAAGCCTGATCAGCATTTTTATGTCAAAGATTAAACAAGGAAGGAAAAGTCAAGAGAGAAAAGCGGGCAGGCTGGCTCCTAACTTAAAGGGGAAAGGAAGAGCAGGGGGTGGGGGGAAATAATTGAGAAAAACCCAGAGAAGGTGGTGTTTTTCCGGTGGTGGGAAAAAAATAAAAATCTGCCTTTTTAATTTTCTTGGCAAGAAATTCCTGGCTTGCTGATTGATTGCTCTGTTTGTTGGCTCTTCCCTTTCCCTCCCTCCCTCCCTCCCTCGCTGGGGACCAGCCTTTTCTCCTAATATTAAGTGCAGGAAAATGTTTGTACAACCTTCAAGTCCCAAAAATAAAACTGTTGTAAAAACTCAGTGAAGGTTTGGGATGTGGGGAAGTCCTGTGGTGTCAGAAATGCTAAGTCTCTCTCTCTCTCTTTTTCTTTCTCTCTCTCCCTTTCTGCCTCTCTTTTTCTAGCTCCCTGTCTCTTTCTTTCTCTCTCCTTCTGTCTCTCTCTTTCTCTGTGTCTTTATCTCTCTGTGTGGAATTGGGATCGTGGAAAAACCCAGGAGCATAGAAGAGTTCAGAGGCAGATGCATAAATAAATGTCTTAAACGTATTTATTCATATGATAAAGCATATTAACTATGTACAACAGAGATCAAGTCTCATGAGGAACAAACATGAAAAGAGGTCGATGGATCGAAACCATCCTCTGCTACTGTTCTGTGGAATTGGGATCGTAGAAACACCCAGGAGCATAGAAGAGTTCAGAGGCAGATGCATAAATAAATGTCTTAAACGTATTTCTTCATATAATAAAGCATATTAACTATGTACAACAGAGATCAAGTCTCATGAGGAACAAACATGAAAAGAGAGAGATGGAGAGAGCGCAAGGTGGAAAAGGTTGGAGGGGGTTTTTATACTCAGGGTAAGCCCCTCCTTTCCACATAGGGGTGGAGACACTCTCTGCCTCCATTGGTGTCTATATGATACATGTGCCAATGGCTTGCAAATACTTGACACTCTGTCTCTCTATCTCTCCTTTTCTGTCTCTTTTTCTCAAGCTCTCTCTCCCTCCCTGTCTCTTTCTTTCTCCATCTCCCTTTCTCTCTTTCTATCTCTCCATCTTTTTCTCTCCCTCTTCCTTTCTCTCTCTATCACCCACTATCTCTCTTTCTCTTTCTATCTCTCCCTCGGTCCCCTTCTCTCTCTCCCTTTCTCTTTCTCTCTCTCTGTCCCTTTCACTCTCTCTCTCTCTCTCTCTCTCCCTCTGCCTTTCTCTCTCTGTCTCTCCCTCTCCTCTGTCTCTTTCTTTCACTCTGTCCCTTTCTTTCTTTCTCTCTCTCTCTCCCTGTCTCTTTCTTTCTCCATCTCCCCTTCTCTCTTTCTATCTCTCCATCTCTTTCTCTCCCTCTCCCTTTCTCTCTCTCTCTATCACCCACTATCTCTCTTTCTCTTTCTATCTCTCCCTCGGTCCCCTTCTCTCTCTCCCTTTCTCTTTCTCTCTCTCTGTCCCTTTCTCTCTCTCTCTCTCCCTCTGCCTTTCTCTCTTTCCCTCTCCCTCTCCTCTGTCTCTTTCTTTCACTCTGTCCCTTTCTTTCTCTCTCTCTCTCCCTGTCTCTTTCTCTCTCTGTCTATCTCTCCTTTTCTGTCTCTTTTTTAAGCTCTCTCCCTCTCTCTTTCTCCCTCTCCCTTTCTATCTCTCCGTCTTTCTCTCTCTCTCCCTCTCTCTATTGCCCACTATCTCTCCATCACTTTCTCTTTCTCTCTCCCTCCCTCTCCCTCTCGCTCTCCTCTTTCTCTTTCTTTCACTGTCCCTTTCTTTCCCTCTCTCTACCTGTCTCTTTCTCTGTCTTTCTCTCTCTCTCTCTTTGCATGGGAAGAACACCTGCAAAAACCAAGTGAAGTCCTGCCTTGGCATCTTTGTCTAAAAAGCCCCCCCCCCACCAAAAACAGGATTTCCACTGCAACAGGCACCATTGTTCACCATCATTTCTACCTTTGCCATAATAGGGAGAGCTAGTTTGGGGTAGTGGTTAAGATACTGGCCTAGAAACCAGGAGACTGTGAGTTCTAGTCCCGCCTTGGGCATGAAAGGTGGCTGGGTGACTTTGGGCCAATCACCAGGAGACGGTGAGTTCTAGTCCCGCCTTGGGCATGAAAGGCGGCTGGGTGACTTTGGGCCAATCACCAGGAGACGGTGAGTTCTAGTCCCGCCTTGGGCATGAAAGGTGGCTGGGTGACTTTGGGCCAATCACCAGGAGACGGTGAGTTCTAGTCCTGCCTTAGGCATGAAAGGCGGCTGGGTGACTTTGGGCCAATCACCAGGTGATAGTGAGTTCTAGTCCTGCCTTAAGCATGAAAGCCACCTGTAAATTTGGGCCAGTTCATCTCTCTGTCAGCCCAATCCCCCTCACAAAGTTGTTGTTGGGAAAATAGGAAGAGGAAAGAGTTATGTTAAGTTACTTACAAAGTAATAAAAATCTAATAAATAAATGAATAAATAATGTGGAGAACAACCTGATAAAGAATTAAGATAAAAATTTAGTTAAGCATCTGAGATGAGAGGCCTGTTTGGTTTCCTTTATTTAAACTTAAGGGGGGGGGGAAATGAAAATATAGACCAAAGTCCCAAGGCGTCCCCCCCCCAAACTCCAAAATAACAAAGCAATTTGTAAACTTGAAAAAGAGATAGAAAAATAAAATAATAAATCTACCTTATATATTAAGTTTATAACAGTCACCCGTTTACTAATAAATGCCATGGCTGGCTCAGGAATTCTGGGAGTTGAAGTCCAGAAAGTTGTCCTAAAGTCCTTCTCTGGCCTTTAGCCTGCAACCTTCCAGATGTTTGTTGTACTACAACTCCCAGAATCCCTCACTGATGGCAAAGGCCTGTTGGGATTTGCAGTTCAGCCGCAACTCGAAAGCCAATTATTTCCGCAGCTGGCAAGACAAACGGCAGTGTTGCCCAACAATCTCAACCGCCATCATAAACCATCATAGGCCTGACTGGTAAGATAATATGCATGAGAATAAAGAGCAACGAATCCCTTAAATTAAACGTGATTGTAATTTTAACGATGAAGGAAAACAATAACAAACTGGGGTCTTGCTTTTTAAAAAGGAAGCTCTTTAGAGATGGAAAGAGCAACACGTGGCAATGACATTTTAACAGGAAGCGTGGGCGGCTTTAAATTTAATAAATCAATTTTTTTTTTTGGCTGGAATTTGTAAAGTACTGTGTAGGACGCTAGTAAAAAGCAAAAAAGATTGAAGTAGTCCCTAGAGGCTTAAGTAACTTTGCAAATACATCAATTTCTCTCCCCTTCGTTGAGTAAAATATGCCAGAGGTGCGCATTAGATGTCCAATCATCCCAAACTGCAAATCTGGGCAAGTCCTCGCTTAACAACCGATTGCATAACGACGGTCCACAGTTATGACAGGCTAGGGGAAAAAAAGTTACAAAGTAGAAGCAGTCCTCGACGTACGACCATAAGCGACGCCAAAGTTTCTGTGGCTAAGCGAGACATATTTGTAAAGTGAGTTTTGTCCCATCTTACGGCCTTCCTTGCCACCGTTGTTAAGTGAATCCCCGCAAGTTGTGAAGTTACTAATGCGGTTGTTAAGTGAATCTGGCTTCCTCGTGGACTTGAGCTTGTCAGAAGGGGATCAAATAAACCCGGGACATGGCAACCGTCATAAGTATGAATCAGTTGCCAAACGTCTGAATTTTGATCACCTGATCAAGAGGATGCTGCAACGGTCATAAGTGTGGAAAAAAAAAATCCAAAGTCACTTTTTTTCCAGTGCCATTGGGACTTCAAATGGTCACTAAATGAATGGTTGTAAGTTGAGGACTTCCTGTATGCTGCAGGAAGGAGGGAACCAGGTCAAGAAAACTACCTGACTACAGATAGTCCTCGATTTACACCAGTTCATTCAAAGTTACGACGGCACTGAAAAAAGTGACTTAGGACCAATTTTCACAGTTATGACTGTAGTAGCATCCCTATGGGATGAAAATTCAGACGCTTGGCAACTGACTCGTATTTATGACGGTTGCAGTGTCCCGGGGTTGTGTGATTCCCTTTTGCGACCTTTTGACCAGCAAATTCAATGGAGAAGCCAGGTTCACTTCACAAAAGTTTGACGAATTGAACAACTACCATTGATTCACTTAACAACCATGGCAAAAAAGGTCATAAAATGGGGCAAACTCGCTTAAGAAATGTTTCACTTAGCCACAGAAATGTTGGATTCCATTGTGGTCATAAGTCGAGGACTACCTGTATGTGGGCGTACTCCTCAAGGGCTACCTAACCACCTTAGCTGAGCTGAAAAAGAGAAGCAGGGCCAGATTTAACATTGGATGGGAGGCCACCAGGAAACCCAAGGGTTGAAAACAGCCTGGGAAGTTTAAAAAAAAAAAATTATAGACAAAGACAATAGTACACTCCTTCCATGTTGTTGCTAAGGGAACTAAGGCAGTGCAGCATGGGTAGGGAAGAGGTCTCTTGATTGCTGGTAAGATGCAAAGATACACAGGTAATCCTCGGTTTATAACCATTCATTTAGTGACCATTCGAAGTTACCGTGGTGCTGAAAAAACTGACTTAGGACCGTTTTTCACTTAGGGATTTTGCTTAATGACGGTGGCAAGAAGGGTCGTAAAATGAGGCAGAACCCACTTCACATCTGCCTCACTTAGCAACTGAAATGTTGGGCTCCTCCATCTTGGCCGTACGTCGAGGACTAGGCTCATAGCAAAGGAATGGGGCACAGGAAGGATAATGAGTTGTTTAAACAAAGGGCAAAATTTTGGCACTGGTCTCAGCAAAGGAACGGGCCCGCCATACTTAGATAACAATTTTTAATTATTAATCCGATTTGCCGGTGGAGGCGCGGTGGCCTCTGGCTCTCACCGAGACTGTTTTGGCACGAGAAAAAGAGAGGATTAAGCAGCTGGCCCATTCTTTTTTTTCCCTTGCCACTTTCATGCCCCTTCCCCAATTCTGGTAAGCCTCCCCCTTCCCCTTTTAAGAGCAGAAAGCAAGGCAGCTCCTACATTGGCATACGGGAATTCCTCGGTTTAGGATCCGTATCGATTTCCCGTTGTTAAGCGAGACTTGTTACGGTGCTTTTTTTCAGGAGGCAACTGGACTTTTTTTTTCTTTTGAAGATGTTTCGCTTCTCCTCCACGGAGCTTCTTCAGCTCTGACTGGATGGTGGGGAAGGGAAGGATTGATACTCCTTGAGGACAGCTGGTCATTTGCATCCAGTGTTGAGATTCGAATAATTTAACAACTGGTTCTCTGCCCTAAGGACCGGCTGAGTGGGTGTGGTCATGGTGGGCATGGCCAGGGTGTGTGTGACAGGCAGCACTAAGACTCCGCCCCATTTTGGGCCTAGTAGGCCTCCCTGCAGTTACCTGGGAGCCAAAATGGGGCACATGGGCACTCCTGGAAGGGGCGGGGCCAACCAGCAATTTAACTACCGGTTTTTCCGAACCGGCTGAATCCCACTACTTCTTGCATCCTTTTAGAGAGACGTTGAGGCCACTTGGAGGTTTATCCGTGCCCTCAGGGTCACCTGAGTGGTGCAAACGGTTCCTGTAGTCTGTGATTTTTTTCCCTCTAGAAATCCATTCTTACTCCTACATCATTCGAAGAGTCTTCAACCCAAATTGTATAGCTAAAAGTCTGTAGAGATTCTCAGTCATTGTTGTGGCCCGTCAGCGGCCTGAGCGGATTGTAGCTGATTCTGACAGCGAGGAGGCTGGTGTGGTGTTGCGACAGCAGCCTGTGCAGCTGGCACTCGAGTCGGACAATGAGGAGGCTGGAGAAGATGTGGTGCCAGAGGCGGGGATTCAGCCAGGGCCTTCAGAACCTCCAGAAGCTCCCTTAAGTGAAGAGGACGAAGAGGAGGAGCCTCTTCTCGATGCACGGGCTCTCAGAGCTGCCAAAAGGCAGGAGTGGCTCCTCAGGAGGAGGTCTCCTCGAGAGTAAGGCTTTGGGGCTAATTGGCCACTCCCTTAGCCTATTTAAGGAGGAACGCCGACTGAAGCAATTTGTAGGGAACAACTTTAGTTCACTCTCCTTCGCGTCTGGATTCTCTGCAAATTGCTTCTGGGCTTTCTGCCAACCTTCGTAAGATTGTGATTACTTTTATCTTTGGTTTCTTGTAGGCTATTCAGAAAGTTTATTAACAGCCTTTGTTTTGCAAAAGACTGAGTTATTTTAGTAAATTAAGTTTTGTACAAACTTTGTGTGTGGCTGTGTTCTTTGGGATCCGTAGCTGGGGCAGAGGAGTCATCCAGCTGATGGTCATTCCCCCTCTATCCTGTCAAGAGCTGAAGAAGCTTCTTGGATGAGAAGCGAAATGTCTTCAAAAGAAAAAAAAAAACAAGGAAGTCCAGTTGCATCCTGACAAAAGGACTTTTGGGGCAACCATGACCTGGAGCCAGCTGGGGAATTCTGGGAGTTGAAGTCCCCACATCATAAAGTGGTCAAGCTTGGGAAACATTGGTCTTTGAACAACAATCAATGGCATCGAACAAAGAGAAGAGTTTCAAAAGGAACTGAGGAATGCAAGTGACAATCTTCCAATTAAGGGTCTGGTCCTCATGGTTGGGAAGCTGTCTAGGAGGTAGTCCTCGACTTACGGCCACCATTGGGACTGGAATTTCCATTGTAAGCTGTTGCAGTCGTAAATTGAGTCAAAATCAATTTTACAATAATTTTTTTTTAATTTTTTGTTACATATATAAACACACAAAATACACACACACACACACACATACAAATGCGACAAATATGACATTAATAACATAAATAACATCTAAACGTAGCGTCTGATTTTCTCCGACATCAATAACCTAAATTCCTCAATATATATTCCTTCCTCTCGCCTTATATAACAATATTATTTTTTAATATTTAATTATGCGTTGTTATATCTTATTTGGTACAGAATTTTGTTTTACTCTTTTAGGATCCTCTTTTGGTTTTGCTTTTCCCCCTCTAACCATTGATATCACCTTTGCCAAACCAGGTAGTAGTCAGATTCTTCCTTTCCTTGAATTTCCGTGTTGAGTCTGTCCATCTCAGCACATTCCATGACTTTAGATATTATTCTATCTTGCATTGGGACTTCTTCCAACTTCCAATTTTGTGCATAAGTGATCCTTGAGGCAGTCAAAATATGTGTGATCAAGTATATTGTTTCTCTGTCGTAATTACCTGTAAATATGCCTAATAAATATGTTTCCGGTCTTAGTGGTACTTTTTGGGCTGTTATTTGTTCCAATTGGGTTTTGATATTATTCCAGAATTGTTTGGCTTTGGGACGCGACCACCACATGTGATAGTATGTCCCTTTTTGTGCTTTGCATTTCCAGCAGAATGAAGATGTATTGGGGAACATTTTGGAGATCCGTGCCGGTGGGAGATGCCATCTATAAAACATCTTGCAGATATTTTCTTTATACGGTACTGATAGTGTTAGTTTACTGTTAATTTTACTGTTAATAATTTTTAGGGTTGTTTGTTAAGCAAATCCAGCTTTCACAAAAATGGAGATTTTTTTTTTTGCTAGTTTTTGGAAATCAGCAAACTTGAATCCCAAATCACATTGCCGGGGTGGGGTGGGGCTGGTCTAGATGACCTACAAGGTCCCTTCCTACTCTGTTAATCTGTTAAATCACGTGACTGCAGGACACTGCAACTGATCATAAAAACCTGGCCATAGCACTTTGGAAAAAGGTTGTAAGTACTGGGGGTGGGGTGGGTTTCCTTTGTAATTTTAAATACTTGCTTAGTGACCGGTCATAAATGGAGGACTAACTCTTCTCTGCCCTAAACCTATCCAGCTCTTTTAGTCTCCTTTCTCACAAGACAGATTATGACCACCTTTAAATATAGGAAAAGTAAATAAAGGTAGTTCTCGACTTAACAACAGTTCATTTAGTGACCATTCAAAGTTACAACGGCACTGAAAAAAGCAACTGTTGTTCACACTTACGACCGTTGCAACATCCCCATGGTCACGTGATCAAAATTCAGATGCTTGGCAACTGGCATGTACTTATGACGGTTGCCGTGTCCCTGGGCATTGCGATCCCTTTTTGTGACTATCTGACAAGCAAAGTCAGTGGGGAAACCGGAGTCTTAACTTAACAACCGGTTACTCACTTAACAACTGCAGTGATTCACTTAATGACTGTGGCAAGTAAAGTCATAAAAACAGGAAAAAACCCACTTAACGAATGTCTCACTTAACAATGGAAATTATGCACTCAGTTGTGGTTGTATGTTGAGGACTACCTGTACTGTGGACAATAGGAAACATTCTTTAAATCTTTTTGCTTTTTTCAATTTGTTTCCTTTTCTTGTGCATTTTTCTTTTTATTTCTTTTTCAACTTTATACAGGTAGTCCTCAACTTACAACAGTTCATTTAGTGACCCTCCAAAGCAGGGGTGAAATACTCCCGGTTCGGACTGGATCGCCTGATCCGGTAGCGATGGAGGCGGGTGGTTTGGAGAACCGGTAGCAAAAATCCCTGCCCCACCCCCCAATGCCCAGCTGAGCCACACAATCATCAGAGGCTTTTTTTTTAATTTTTAAAAGCATTTTTTCTACAACCTCTTCGGCCGAAAAAATGCTTTTAAAAGTTAAAAAAAAAAAAGCCTCTGATGATCGCGCGGCTCAGCTGGGATCATCAGAGGCTTTTAAAAGCATTTTTTTCTACAACCTCTTCGGCCGAAGAGGTTATAGAAAAAATGTTTTTAAAAGGAAAAAAAAGCCTCTGCCGATCAGGCAAGTCAGCTGGGATCGTCAGAGGCTTTAAAAGCATTTTTTTACAATTTTTTTTTAATAAAAATGGTTTTAAAAGTTGGGAAAAAAAAAAGTTGGCCACGCCCTCTCAGTCATATTACCCTCCCACACACACCAAGCCACGCCCACAGAACCGGTAATAACAGATTTTACATTTCACCACTGCTCCAAAGTTACAAGAGCACTGAATAAAGTGACTTTTGAACATTTTTCAGTTATAAACTTTGCAGCATTCCCATGGTCACGGGATCAAAATTCAGACGCTTGGCAACTGGCATGTACTTATGACAGTTGCAGTGTCCCGGGGTCACGCAACCTCCTGACAAGCAAAGTCAAGGGGGAAGCCGGATTCACTTAACAACCATGTGACTCATTTAACGACTGCAGTGATTCACTTAACAACTGTGGCAAGAAATGGCGCGAAATGGGGCAAAACTTACCGAACAAGTGTCTCACTTAACAACAGAAATGTTGGGCTCAGTTGTGGTCGTAAGCCAAGGTCTGCTTGCACTTCGTAAAAGTTTGTGTTAAGTTTTTAGTCTTCTGTTTTAAAAGCTTCAATGAAAATTGTAGAGAAAAAAAATTATTTATTGAGTAAATTTCAATGGCTGCCCAATTTATGAAGACTCTCGATGGCTTACAAAGATAAAACCCCAGTAGAAAATTAATAAAACCCCACCTCCGTTGTAAAGGCAGAAAAGGGAGGGGGATCTCTTGGGGGGAGGGGGCTTTTGACAAGGGGCGAGCGGTTGAGGGCTTCCTCAGAACTTCTTGGAAAGCAGATGCAATCTTCACAACTGGATTAGACCCAAGGGCCAGATGTTGCCACGCCTGCCACACGCAATACATTTTCTAGATTTACGACCTAAATCTCGGTTCCTTTGCAGGGAAGTCAAATGGCTTCTTCACCTTTGTTCTGAACAAGGTCGTAGCACCAAACGCTCGAAAAGAACGATCGGCTTTCAGCTCGCCTTTATTTAGTTATGACGCCATTTCTATACCCTCCTGTTTTTTTTTTGTTTTTTTTTTTTTCTCCAAACCAAATTTGCATTCTGGAAATAAAACCTCAACATCAGTACAGGAAGTCCTCGGGTTACAACTGCAATGGAGTCCGAAGTTGATGTTGCGAAGGGAGACGTTTGTTAAGTGAGCTTTGCTCCATTTTATGACTTTTCTTGCCACCGTTGTTAAGTGAATCACGGCAGTTGCTACATTAGTAACCCAATTGTTAAGTGAATCTGGTGTGTCCCCCTCCCCCCCCCATTGGCTTTGCTTGTCAAAAGGGGATCATGTGACTCCCGGGACATTGCAAGTCATAAGTGCGAGTCAACTGTCAAGCAGCTGAATTTTAAATCACGTCACTATGAGGGTGCTGCAAAGCTCATAACTGTGAAAAAGAGCCATAAATCATTTTTCAGTGCTGTTGTAACTTTGAATAGTCACTAAACAAACTGTTGTTAAGTCGAGGACTATCTATAGATCGGGGTGGGTTCTAAATTTTTTTACTACCGATTTTGTGGGCGTGGCTTATTTTGTGGGCGTGGCTTGATGGTCTACTCATTTGTTTTTGTAGGCACCGGTCTACCCATTTATTTTTGCAGGCACTGGTCTATTCATTTATTTTTGCAGGCACCAGTCTACTCATTTGTTTTTGCCGGCACCAGTCTACTCATTTGTTTTTGCAGGCACTGGTCTACTCATTTGTTTTTGCAGGCACTGGTCTACCCATTTATTTTTGCAGGCACTGGTCTATTCATTTGTTTTTGAAGGCACTGGTCTACCACCAAACTGCCTTTTACCACTGATCAGCTGTAGGGCGGTCCTTTGAAGCCCCTCGGCAAGAGTTTAAACAGTTTTTTTCCTTATAGCCCATCAGCTGGGGCTCAGGAGGCAGCAATAGATCGGGGGTGGGGCCAAATAAAAGGTAAGAATAATGGGGGGGGGCGGGGGGGCAGAACCGGTTCGGTGATGTCATATCATCACCACTACCGGCTCGGCAGAACTGGGCCGAACCGGGAGGAACCCACCACTGCTATAGATGGCTTTATAGGGAAACATCCCAACTTTGCATTAAACCTGGAAATCTATTGGTAGCCAATGCCCTGACCTCAGCACTAGGTCAGACTGGGCTACAGGTTAGTCCTCAACTTACGACCACAATTGAGCCCAAAACGTATGTTGTTAAGTGAACCATCGGTTGAGTTTGGCCCCCTTTTACGACTTTTCTTGCCACACGTTTGTTAAGTGAGTCACTGCAGCTGTTAAATCAGTTAACACGGTTGTTAAGCGAATCTGGTTTCCTTAGGGACTTTGCTTATCAGGTGGTCACAAAAGGCGATCACGTGACTCCAGGACACTGCGAACCGTCATAAATGTGAGGCAGTTGTCAAGCGTCTGAATGTAAATCAGAGAACCCCCGGGGAATGCTACAACGGTCGTTAAGTGTGAAAAACGGTCTTAAAAGTCACTTTAAGGTTAAGGGCCCACTGGCCAATACCTCTGTTTGGGGATTGAGCATTAGTCCTAAATCCAGGAGGACCCCAAGTTAGAGACCTGAACTTTTAAGGTCAGGTGACCCGCTCCAAAAAAAAAAATTGGGAATGGATCCAGACTGATCACAAGGCCATCCGTTCTGGATCTCCATCTGTTGTGGCCTGCGCAGATTGTTGCTGATCCCGACGACAAGGAGGCTGGTATGGTGTCGCGCCAGCAGCCTGTGCAGTTGGCACTCGAGTCGGACAGCGAGGAGGCTGGAGAGGATGTGGTGCCAGAGGCAGGGATTCAATCAGGGCCTTCAGAACCTCCAGAGGCTCCTTTAAGTGAAGAGGATGAAGCGGAGGAGCCTCTTCTCAATGCACGGGCGCGCAGAGCTGCCCAAAGGCAGGAGTGGTTACTCAGGAGGAGGTCTCTTCGAGAATAAGGCTTGGGGCTAATTGGCCACTCCCTTAGCCTATTTAAGTTTGCACACAGCTTGTAAAAAGCTGCAGGAAACAACGTCCGTTCGTTCGCTGATCATTTGAGTTTGAATTTTCTCTGCCAACCTGGCTTCTGGGCTTTCTGCCAACTCTAGTAAGACTCTTATCTTATCTGTGGAATTTCTGGCAGGTTGTTAAGAACGTTTTGATTAACAGCCTGCATTTGCAAAAGGCTGTGTTTTGAAGTAAACTGAGTTTTGTTCGGAGTTTGTGTGTGCTACATTCTTTGGGATCTGTAGCTGGGGCAAAAAACCATCCCACTCCTGGTTAACCTACACGCGGGGTGTCAAACCCGCAGCCCGGATGTGTCACATTCTGGCCCCGCCCGGTTTAGCGAAGGGGGGGAGGGGTGAAGTCCTGATACCCCAAATGATGCTGACGACGCGAGTTTGACACCCTTGACCTACACAGTTGTGTAGAGGTAGTCCTCAATTTACAACCATTCGCTTAGTGACTGTTCCAAGTTATAACGGTGCCGAAAAATGTGATTTACAAGTGGTCCTCGCATTTACAATGGTTAGAATGTCCCATTGGCCACTGGATAAAAATTCAGGTGTTTGGCCAATGGCACGTATTGATGGCCACTGAAGGGTCCCGGGTGATATGATCACCTTGTGCGAATTTCCAAGATGGCTTCTGACGTCCTCGCTGTTTACAAGCGGTGGCGCACTCCGACCCTCAAAGCTCTTCTCGTTCCCCAGGTTGTACGGAACCTCGGGCCCCAGGCCTTCAGCTGATGCTGTGCAATGCCAGATCCGTGGTAAATAAAGCCCCCCTCATTTGTGATCTTATTCAGGAGGGGGGTGCGGACCTGGCGGGTATTACGGAGACCTGGTTGGGCCAGGAAGGGGGAGCCCCCCTTGTTGATATGTGCCCACCAGGTTTCCGTGCTTTCCATCAGCCAAGGTCTCAGGGGAGGGGCGGAGGGGGTGGCGGTTGTTATTAACGAGGGTCTTGGACCAAGGGAGGCCACTGTTCCTCAGACGGCTGGATGTGAGTCCCTTCTTGTGAAGTGGGGTCATAGGGTGCAGTTGGGCTTGCTAGTCACGTACCTGGCTCCCTGCCATGTGGCAGCAGCCCTGCCTGAGCTGCTTGATGTTATAGCCGCGGTGGCTGTTGACACCCCCAGGCTTATGGTCATGGGGGATTTTAACCTGTCATCAGTTGGCGAGACGTCTGAGATGGCTCGGGAGTTCATGGCTTCCATGACGGCTATGGACCTGACCCAGTTAATTTATGGCTCTACTCACATGGGGGGACACACACTGGACCTTGTTTTTGTCTCTGGACAGTGGTTGAGTGATCTCGAGATAGGGGATATAGTGATTGAACCCTTGTCATGGTCAGATCACTCCCTCCTTCGCCTGGACCTTCGAACCGCCACACCCCGCCGCAGGGAGGCGGAACCGACCAGGTGGTTCCGCCCCAGGCGCCTGATGGATCCTGAGAGATTCCAGATGGAGCTTGGGCCATTTCCTGAGGTTCTAGCACATGACTCGGCTGAGGACTTAGTGGCCGCCTGGGATAGGGCGGCGGCTGATGCTTTAGACCGAGTCGTGCCTTTGCGGCCTCTGACCCGGCGCCGGTCTCACCTGGCTCCTTGGTATACTGAGGAGCTGAGGGAGATGAAGCGCCGGAAAAGAAGCCTAGAGAGCAGTTGGAGGGCTAGTCGTTCTGAATCCGACCGAACACTGGTAAGATCTCATATTAAGAATTACCTAGTGGCGATAAGAGTAGAGAAGAGTAACTACTTTTCTACTCTTATTGCGTCATCAGATAATCGCCCAGCCGCCCTGTTTAGGGTGACCCGCTCTCTGCTCCATCAAGAGACGCGGGAAGACCCCTTGGAGGGTAGAGCTGAGGATTTTTTACAATATCTGTATGACAAAATTGCTCAGATTCGTGAACGGCTAGACTCTGACTGGATTGATCCAGAGGAGATGACAGGGGCAGGTCCTGAGAATATTATTTGGGAAGAGTTTGATCCTGTGACTCCCGAAAGCGTGGACAGGATACTGAACAGACTAAAGGCGACCACATGTTTATTGGACCCTTGTCCATCCTGGTTGGTACTGGCCTCCCGGGAGGTGACACGAAGCTGGCTCCAGGAGATTATAAATGCTTCTTTGAGTGAGGGTGTCTTTCCCACCGTCTTGAAAGAGGCGGTGGTGAGGCCCCTCCTCAAGAAGCCCTCCCTGGATCCAGCTGTATTAGCAAATTATCGTCCTGTCTCCAACCTTCGCTTTGTTGCAAAGGTTGTTGAGAGTGTGGTTGCACGACAACTACCTCAGTACCTGGATGAATCGAATTATCTAGATCCGTTCCAGTCGGGATTCAGGCCCGGGTACAGCACAGAGACAGCATTGGTCGCATTGGTTGATGATCTCTGGAGGGCTCGAGACAGGGGTTGCTCCTCAGTCCTTGTCCTATTAGACCTCTCAGCGGCTTTTGATACCATCGATCATGATATCATGCTGCACCGGTTGGAAGGGTTGGGGGTGGGGGGCACTGTTCTACAGTGGTTCTCCTCCTTTCTCTCTGACCGGTCGCAGTCTGTGTTGACAGGGGGGCAGAGGTCGACCCCGAGGCCCCTTATATGTGGGGTGCCACAAGGATCGGTCCTCTCGCCCCTTCTATTCAACATTTATGTGAAGCCGCTGGGTGAGATCATCCGTGGTTTTGGGGTGAAGTACCATCAGTACGCTGATGACACCCAGCTGTACATCTCCACCCCAGACCACCCCAATGATGCCCTCGAGGTGATGTCCCAGTGCCTGGAGGCCGTACGGATCTGGATGGGGAGGAACAAACTCAGACTCAACCCATCCAAGACCGAGTGGCTGTGGTTTCCGTCGTCCCGATATAGTCAGTTGGCGCCATCTCTGACTATTGGGGGCGAGTCGTTGGCCCCCACAGACGGGGTTCGCAACTTGGGCATCCTCCTGGACTCACGGCTGTCTTTTGAAGAGCATATGACGGCCGTAGCCAGGAGGACTTTTTATCAGGTTCGCCTGATTCGCCAGTTGCATCCCTTTCTGGATCGGGACTCGTTACGCACGGTCACTCACGCCCTTGTCACCTCACGCCTGGATTATTGTAATGCTCTCTACATGGGGCTCCCCTTGGGAAGCACCCGAAGGCTCCAACTGGTCCAGAATGCGGCCGCGCGGGTGGTAATGGGAGCAATGTGGCGCTCTCATGTAACCCCCCTCTTGCGCGAGCTGCACTGGCTCCCAGTGGTCTTCCGGGTGCGCTTCAAGGTTTTGGTTACTATCTTTAGAGCGCTCCATGGCTCAGGACCAGGGTACTTACGAGACCGCCTCCTGCCACCAATAGCCTCTCACCGACCAGTTCGCTCCCATAGAGAGGGACTCCTCAGGGTGCCGTCGGCCAAACAATGTCGACTGACGGCCCCCAGGGGGAGAGCCTTTTCTGTGGGGGCACCTACCATCTGGAACGGGCTTCCCCCAGAGTTACGAAACATCCAAGACTTACGCATTTTCCGCCGAGCCCTGAAAACATTTCTATTCCAACAAGCTGGTCTGGCCTAACTCTCCCTTTTTAATTGGCTTTTAAACTGTCTTTTAAATTGGGTTTTAAACCTCTTTAGATAAATTTGGATGTTTTTTTTTTTTTTTTTAATCTTTGAGCCTAAATTACTTAATCTGTTTCTTAATAGTTTTTAATGTCTATATGTATTTGTATTTATTATGGCTGTTCACCGCCCTGAGTCCTTCGGGAGTAGGGCGGTATACAAATATGAAAAATAAAATAAATAAAATAAATAAAATAATAAGCCACGTCAATGGGGGAAGTCAGGTTGGCTTAATAACCGTGGGATTCACTTAACAACCGTGGTGATTCGCTTAACGACCTCAGCAAAAAGTCATTAATTTGGATGCGCCTCCCATAACAACCGCCCCACTTGGCAATGGAAGTTCCAGTTTCAATGGTCGGATGTTGAGGACTATCTGTAGCATCTCAACCAGAAGTGCTGGTTCAGCAGGTTCTGACCAGTTCTGGAGAACCGGTAGCGGAAATTTGAGTAGTTCGGAGAACCGGTAGTAAAAGTTCTGACAGGCCCCACCCCCATCTATTCTCTGCCTCCCGAGTCCCAGCTGATCGGGAGGAAATGGGGATTTTGCAGTAACCTTCCCCTGGAGTGGGGTGGGAATGGAGATTTTACAGTATCCTTCCCCTGCCACGCCCACCAAGCCATGCCACGCCCACCAAGCCACACCCACAGAACCGGTAGTAAAAAATTTTGAAACCCACCACTGATCTCAACATATTGATAATACCTCCCCAAACTAAAGAGATGACTTCATCCAGCAAGGATCCTGTAGCTGTGAGCATTCTAAAGAGTAGATCCCACTCCTCGCAGGAAATCCTGGATGCTGAAGACAAGAAACAATGGATGGAAACTAATCACGGAGAGAAGCAACCTGGAATTAAGGAGAAACTTCCTGACAGTGAGGACAATTAACCAGTGGAACAGCTTGCCACCAGAAGTTGTCTGTGCCCCATCACTTTAAGAAAAGTCACTTATCTGAAATGATATAGGGTCTCTTGCTTGAGTAGGGGGCTGGACTGGAAGACCTCCAAGATCCCTTCCAGCTCATTCTATATTCTAGAGACACCCAAGAAGTCTTGTCACATGATGAATGCATTATCTCTATTCCATGCTGTTTCTGACACGCCCACTAAATCCAAGCTCAAAGTAATGGCTGGAAGGTCATTAGAGACCCAATCTAGAACCAAGGAGTAAGTAAGAAGAATTAACCAGTGGAACAACTTGCTACCTGAAGTTGTGAGTGCTCCAACACTGGAGGTTTTTAAGAAGAGATCACACAG
The DNA here is from genome assembly GCF_029215685.1 of Pituophis catenifer annectens. Lineage (NCBI taxonomy): Eukaryota > Metazoa > Chordata > Lepidosauria > Squamata > Colubridae > Pituophis > Pituophis catenifer. The sequence continues at coordinate 211,306,962 of NW_027256883.1, read as the reverse complement.
CCATTTATCAGAAATGGTATAGGACAGTGATGGCTAACCTTTTTGCCATCGTGTGCCAAAAGCAGGGGGAGTGGGGGGGGTCGTGCGTATGTGTGCCCACCCATAATTCAATGCGCCCCACCCCTTGCACCTGTGCACACTCCCCCCCCACTCCCCCCACTTTTGGCACATGATAGCACAGTGGGCCCAGTAGGCCTGTTTTTTTGCCCTCCCCAGGCGCCAGAAGCTTTCTTGGAGCCTGGGGAGGGCAAAAACGGCCTTCCCTTGCCCTCCAGAGGCTGGAAACGGCCTGTTTCCCGACTTCCGGTGGGCCCATAAGGCCAGAAAATTAGCTGGCTGGCACACGCATATGCGCTGGAGCTGAGCTAGGGCAATGCTCGCGTGCCCACAGATATGACTCCACGTGCCACCTGTGGCACGCGTGCCATAGGTTTACCATCACGGGTATAGGATCTCCTGCTTGAGCAGGTGGCTGGACTAGAAGATCTCCCAGGTCCCTTCTGATTCTGTTATCCAGCATTCTGTCTCTTTTCATTTAAGTTTTTTTTTTTTTCCAGGAAATTCAGATTTATTCAAGAATGGAACCTGGAAGAGGTCGTGGTTCCCCATCGCCGGAGGTTTCGAAGAAGATGGCTAGAGAAGGCCATTTCTCCGCTTAACCGGCTTTAACGCAGTGTTAGCCCCGGTTAGCCCACCGATGCTAACCGGGAGAACTTTGCACAAAAGTTTTGAGAAAGACAGAAAGTCGCTCCACCATCTGGCAAACAGAGCAGAGTCTTCTGGGAGTTGAAGTCCACCTATCTTCAGGTTGTCAAGTTTGGCAAAATACAGATCAAAGCGAACACCTTCATCTGGAGTTGTCAGGACAATGGAGTCCTATTTTATTTATTATTTATTTGTTCAACTTGTATGCCGCCTTTCTCCGAAGACTCAAGGCGGCTTACAATGCATTTAAAAACCATATATAAAAACATTCAAAGTTAAACCATTAAAAACCAATTAAAACCCATTCACACCATTTATGGCCGGATCTCGCCGGATCGCAAGAGCGAGATCAATGGCCCCAGGCCTGCCGGAAGAGTCAGGTCTTCACCGCTTTCTGCAAGGCCAATAGGGTGGGGATGGTCCAAACCTCAGGAGGTAATTGGTTCCAGAGAGCCGGGGCAGCCACAGAGAAGGCCCTCCCCTGCAGGCCCGCCAGCCGGCATTGTTTAGCTGGCGGGACCCAGAGGAGACCAACTCTGTGGGATCTTACCGGTCGCTGGGAGCTATGCGGTAGAAGGCGGTCTCAAAGATACCCTGGCCCTGAGCCATGTAGGGCTTTAAAGGTAATAACCAACACCTTGAATTGTGACCGGAGACCCATAGGGAGCCAGTGCAGCTCGCGGAAAATTGGTGTAATGTGGGTGTATCTAGGTGCACCCACGACAGCTCGCGCGGCTGCGTTCTGGACCAACTGTAGTCTCCGAACACTCTTCAAGGGTAGCCCCATGTAGAGTGCGTTGCAATAATCTAACCGTGAGGTGACAAGGGCATGAGTGACGGTGAGGAGAGCCTCCCGATCCAAATAGGGTCGCAATTGGTGCACCAGGCGAACCTGTGCAAAGGTCCCCCTAGCCACAGCTGACAGATGTTGCTCCAATCTTAGCTGTGAGTCTAGGAGGGCACCCAAATTGCGAGCCCGTTCTGAGGGGGACAATTTCTCCCCCCCCCCCCCCGAACCAAGGATGGACAATTGACATAGTTTTTAGGAGGCAATACCCACAGCCACTCGGTCTTGTCTGGGTTAAGTCTGAGAGTTTAAAGAGTTTCACCCGTCAGTTATGGATTTCTTCAGACTTTTTTATTTTTTAAAGCGTGGGAGAGGCAAGGTTCTTTTTTAGGAAGGGAAAACAATGAGGGTGGGGACTTTTTCCACGCCCTGCATGTAGAAAGGAAGCTCATCAAGCCGCTTGATGAGCTCGCTTTCTACCTGCAGGGCCTGGAGGGGGAAAAAAAAATGATAACCTAAACCCGGATGGAAGCGAGTTGGATTTATTGCGCTCCTCTGCAAAGGAGAGGAGAGAGCCTGGTGGCGCAGCGGACTAATAGCCTGTTATTAACATTCAGCTGCCTGCAATTACTGCAAGTTCAAATCTCCCCAGGCTCAAGGTTGACTCAGCCTTTCATCCTTCCTAAGGTAGGTAAATTGAGGACCCAGTTTGTGGGGGGCAATAAGCTGATTTTGTATAAAATATACAAAAGAATGAAGGCTATTGCTTAATGCATTGTAAGCCCGCCCTGAGTCTCCGGAGAAGGGCGGCATATAAATCAAATTAAAAATAAAATAAAATAAATAATAATAGCCTGTTATTAACATTCAGCTGCCTGCAATTACTGCAAGTTCGAATCTCCCCAGGCTCAAGGTTGACTCAGCCTTCCATCCTTTCTAAGGTAGGTAAATTGAGGACCCAGTTTGTGGGGGCAATAAGCTGACTTTGTATAAAATATACAAAAGTATGAAGGCTGTTGCTTAAAGCATTGTAAGCTGCCCTGAGTCTCCAGAGAAGGGCGGCATATAAATCAAATTAAAATAAATAAATAAATAAATAATAATAGTCTGTTATTAACATTCAGCTGCCTGCAATTACTGCAAGTTCGAATCTCCCCAGGCTCAAGGTTGACTCAGCCTTCCATCCTTTCTAAAGTAGGTAAATTGAGGACCCAGTTTGTGGGGGCAATAAGCTGACTTTGTATAAAATATACAAAAGAATGAAGGCTATTGCTTAACGCATTGTTAAGGAAGAGCCTTGATAGTACAGGGGTTTAGTGCACCCTGTTATTAACACAGCTGCCTGCAATTTCTGCTGGTTCGAATCTCTCCAAGGCTCAAGGTCGACTCAGCCTTCCATCCTTTCTAAAGTAGGTAAATTGAGGACCCAGTTTGTGGGGGCAATAAGCTGACTTTGTATAAAATATACAAAAGAATGAAGGCTATTGCTTAACACATTGTAAGCCGCCCTGAGTCTCCGGAGAAGGGCGGCATATAAATCAAATTTAAAAAAAAAAAAAATGAGGACCCGGATTGTGGGGGGCAATAAACTGATTTTGTATAAAAAAACCACTGGGGGGGGGGGGCAAAAGCCCACTAAGCAGGTATATACAAAAGTATGAAGGCTATTGCTTAACACATTGTAAGCCGCCCTGAGTCTCCGGAGAAGGGCGGCATATAAATCAAATAATAATAAAAAAAAAAGTGCACGGGGGAAAAAAAAAATAAATGCAAAATTCGCATTGGAGTCACCGGCGTTAGGGTTTCCAACAGCCCCCAGCGCCTTTGGGGCGTCCTTTGCAAAGAGCCGGCCGCGCCTTCCGCTTCTTCAGTGCGCTCGGATTCCTACCTCGCCTCCCCTACCCCGTGGTTTGCAAGTCTCCGCCCGGCGGCCGCCTCCCCCCCCCCCCTCCACCGCCTCCCGCCTATGGCCGCGGGAAGTAGCGGCGCACAGACCGGGCGGAGAGGGGAAGCCCGAAGCCGGCCTTCCACTCCGGTTTAAAAAGCTGCCTCGGCAAAGCAAGCCAAAGCCGGAGCCGGGACGGCGATCCGCTTAAATAAAAAATAAAAAAAATAATTAAAAAAAAAAAAAGCACCGATTAAGAATAAGCGGCGGCGGCTGCAAAGCGGCTGGAAAAAGACCGCGGCGGCGGCGGCGGCGGCAGCGACTCCTCCTCCTCCTCCTCTTCTCTCTCTCTCTCTCTCTCTTCCCTCGCTTACAATTGGCAACGTCGTCCCGACCAATGAGCGCTCGAGCCGGCTCCGGGCAACGTTCCATTTTGGAATGTTGACACAGCGCGCCAGCCAATGGCGGAGGAGCGGGGACGATTTTCACTTTTTTTTTTAATTCTTTTTTTTTTTTTTTTTTTTTGTAGCAACCCGACAGCCGCCGCCGCCGCTCGCTCGCTCGCTCCAGCTCCGAGGGGGCGGGACAGGCGAGGAGAGAGAGAGAGGGGGGGGGCGTGGCCCGGCGGGGGAGCGCCGCTCGCTGGAGGGAAAGTCTCGGCGGCGGCGGCGGCGGCGTGCGGGGCTTCACCCTGCACCGATCTTGCCCCTCTCCGGGCCCCGACGGGGGTGGGTGGGTGGGGGGGGGCGGTGGCCCGACGCCCCGCCGCTCAACGAGCCGGCCGGCCCCCCCTTTGCAAAAAAGCATGGAAACCCACAAGCCGCGGCTTTTCAAACGCGCCGGCGGTCGGATTTGCTCCCCGCCGCCGGGCTTGACGTCAGCGGGCCCCTGCTGCCCTGACAGCAGCCCCCCGACCGCCGCCGCCGCTTGCAAACCGATCGCCTCCGTTTCGGCCGGCCTTCCGACAGCCCCGCCGCCGGGCAACGCCGTTTACACGGTGCTGGTGGAAGAAGATCCGGCGTCGCTCCGGAGGAGGAGAGCCCGGCGCAGGAGCTGCGAGGACGGCGCCGGCCGGAGACCCGCCGCCGCCGCCACCATCGCCACCCGTGGTGGCGGCTGCTGCTGCGCCCGAAGCAAAGTCCAGTTTTTGCAAAAGGTAGGAAAGACGCCCGTCCCGTCCCTCCGTCCGCCCGCCCGGCCTTGGCTGTCGGAGAGAGAGGGAGAGAGAGAAGGAGCGGGGTGGTGGTGGGTGGGTGGGTGTGTCCCCCGGGCCGGGCCTGCTACGAAGCTTTGACAAGGCGGCGGAGTTGCGACTTGCAACGGGGAAGCCCCCCCGCCCTCCGCCCCTTCTCCTTTACACACACACACACACACACACACACACACACACCCCTCGAGGGGTCGGGCGGGTTAATGGAGGGGGGGGGGGAAAGAAGCACGTGGGAGGGGGCGTCGGAGATCGGGGAAGGGGGGGGGCCGCAGGGGAGGAGTGGAAGTGGGGGGGGAGAAGTCTCCTCTCCCGCTTTGCAGAGCCGGGCGGGGTCGTGCCTATTGCAGGAGACCCCCCCCCCCTCTTATGGGCAGCCTTTCCTTCCAGCCCCCTTAGAAAAGGTGGACGGGGTGGAGGGAAAGGACTTGGGGGTTTGGGGGAGGAAAAGGGGCTGCTGCACTTCCCGGGCCCCCCCCCCCCGTCCTCTTTGCAAGCAGCCCGGACTTCCAGGCTTTTGGATAACACTGGGGGGGGGGACGGGGACCCGTTTGGATTGCCTTGCTTTGCCCCGTCGGCTCCACTCCCGCAGCCCGGAGAGAAGCCAAAAGGGTCTCCCTCCCCCGATGGAAAGTCTCCAAACTGAGAACGGCTGGGAATCAAAACCCTCCCACTCCCCCCCCCACGTCTTGTAGGGGGGTGCTACTGGCGCCCGCGGGCTCCTGGGTTGCCGATGGAGCGGCCACTTAACCGGGGGGGGGACCCTCGCTGGGGGGGCTTCGGCGGGGCTGGCGGGCGGGCGGGGACCGGCCTGCCTGGGCGAAAAGATGGCGCCCTCCCGGCTGCAGCGACGGCAGCGGCTGCTTGGGCTGCGAGGAAAAGTTTGACCCGAAGGGAGGGGACTTGCGAAAGGGGGCCGGGACTTGGCCAGCCGCCGCGGGGCCGCCGCCTCTCGCTCCGCCCGGCTTTGGCGGGGCTCGAACCTCCGCTTCGCTGCGCTGCGCTGCTCGGCCCGGACGGTCATCAATCACTCCCCTCGGGCGCCCATCCGCCGGGAAGCCCAGTCGGCGGGCTCGGCCAAGCGGCCCCCCGAAGGTGGGTCCGCTCCCCGCCGGCTCCGTCCTCGCAACTCGGGCGGGGCCGCCTTCTCACGTCTTTCTCAGCGTTCAGGACTCGGGGGCCGTCGGTGGATCCCTCCCTTTTGACCCTGGGGAAGAGATCCACTGGATCCCCCGGCTTTGCGGGGCGATCGCGAGACGGGACGGAAGGAAGGAAGGAAGGAAGACCCGAGTCGTTCTCCCAGTTCTCACGATCCGGGTTGGCTTCCAAAGCGGGAAGGGTTGGTTTGCTTGCCCCCACCTGGCTGGTGCCAAGTTGATCCCCCGCCCAGCAAGGAGGAAGGTGGGATCGCTTCTCTGTCCCAGCCGGTCGGGGAAACCCTGATTTTTCTGCATAGACTAGACTCTTAAGAGCCGAGGGTCATGAGGACTAGAAACTTTGCTTCCTGGGGCCGGCGTTCGTGATGCGGCAAGGGCAGCTGATGGCGGAGATCCAGCTTCTCCGGGCGGCCTATAAATGCAATTAAATAATTAAATTTTGGGGCCTTTTAGAAGCAAATGATGGAAGCCCGTTTTAGATTTAAGGCCTTTGGATTTTTTTTTTCTCCCTAAAATATCCAGGTAAAACCAAAGAAGGCTCAAACAAGTTTGGGGGGGGGGAAAGAGGAGGGGTTGGACTAGATGACCTACAAGGTCCCAAGGCTGCAATCTGTAAAGGGAAAAATCAAACAATTCAGATTTGATTTGACAGCTATGGATAATCCACTCCAAAAGGGGACCCACAAGCCAGGAAGGACAGGTATTGGAAAAAGGGATGGGGAAATCTACCCGGTTCTCTCACACCAAAAGGGTTCAGGATGATGGTTTTGGCACGGGAGGGGAACGTGGTGGGCCATGCCAGGCGTGACCGTGGTTACTACGGTAACTGCAAAGGAGGAAGCTATGCCTGTGGGATTTCTGCCATCCAGAAATGGTGACCATTATGGTCCCAGAGTTCAGAAGTGGATGACAGAAAGCGTGGCATGACTCGAATACAAGACAGATGGATTTGTTTGGGTGGGGAGCAGGTGGGCCGTACCTCTTGCAGGTGACCACAGGCAAGGTCCAACCTTAGTTTGGCCTGTTCTCCCCCCCCTCTTTTTTTCTGCAAAGGATCAACCCGAACTGACTTATCTTAATTCCTGACATTATCCTTTTCGTGGGTTTGTATAATAAATACCTTCGTTCCAAAGACAACCTGGCCAACAATATCCAATACTCCTTCCTATTTTCCTCACAACAACAACCCTGTGAGGTGGGCTTGGCTGAGATGAGAACGGGGAACTGGCCCAAAGTCACCCAGCTGACTTTCATGCCTAGGGCGGGACTAGAACTCACTGTCTCCTGGTGATTGGCCCAAAGTCACCCAGATGGCATTCATGCCCAAGGCGGGACTAGAACTCACCGTCTCCTGGTGATTGGCCCAAAGTCACTCAGACGGCTTTCATGCCCAAGGCGGGACTAGAACTCACCGTCTCCTGGTGATTGGCCCAAAGTCACCCAACAGGCTTTCATGCCCAAGGCGGGACTAGAACTCACCGTCTCCTGGTGATTGGCCCAAAGTCACCCAGACGGCTTTCATGCCCAAGGCGGGACTAGAACTCACCGTCTCCTGGTGATTGGCCCAAAGTCACCCAGACGGCTTTCATGCCCAAGGCGGGACTAGAACTCACCGTCTCCTGGTGATTGGCCCAAAGTCACTCAGACAGCTTTCATGCTTAAGGCGGGACTAGAACTCATTTTCTCCTTTTTATTGGTCCAAAGTTACCGAGCCAGCTTTCGAGTCTAAGGCAGGACTCGAACTCACTACTTTCCAGTTTCAAATCTGGTGCCTTAACCACTACACCAAACTGGCTCAACGTGAAACAAATTGGATTAAAAAGAAAGCCCTTTTTACCCGTGGGATGAATGCAGGTGCTGAATTACCTCCCTATGTGGATTATGTATTTTGTGTGAATGTTGATGTTGTGGTCCGTTGTTTGCCTCATTTATGCAAAGATAAACTTGAGTGATTCCCGTGTTTTTTTTATAGCATCCAGGACCTGGAATTAAAATAGACATGAAATGACACCCTAATATTGTGCTTGTCTCTTTTTTCCCTTGTTCCTCCTTTTTCTCTTTAATTTCTCCAATGAGTTTATTTTTTATTTGCAATTATTTATTAAATTTATATATTTGTATCTATATTAGCTGTGAAAGGCTGAATGACAAAGTCTATTCCAGGGTTGCAAGACCCCTTCCTGACCATTCATCTACCCCCAAGAATCCTTCAAAATGTACCCTAAAATTTGCAGTTGAAAGATAATAAAAAAACACTTTAATTGGTGGGTGCTAATTGCATTAGCTCTGCTAGGTGGCAGCACGTGGTCAAGCTTGGGAAGCTAAGCAGGGCCACACCTGGTTAGTAATTGGAGGAGAGATCTAGAAGAGACCTACCAGGGAATATCAGAAGTACAGAATCTTTGAGAAGTCAAAAAACAGTTTTGGAGGAAGACTATGGTAATTCCATATTGTGGCCAAAGCAACTCCATGGACATATAGGTGTTATTTATTTTATTATTTTTATTTATTAAATTTTTATCTCACCTTTATTACTTTATAAGTAACTCACCGCCAAACATGAAGAATGTTCTCTCCTCCTCCTCCTCCTCTTTTCCCCCACAGCAACAGTCCTGTGAGGTGAGTTCAGATGAGAGAGACTGATTGGCCCAAAGTCACCCAGCCGGCTTTCATGCCTAAGGCGGGACTAGAACTCACCGTCTCCTGGTGATTGGCCCAAAGTCACCCAGCCGGCTTTCATGCCTGAAGCGGGACTAGAATTCACCGTCTCTTGGTGATTGGCCCAAAGTCACCCAATTGGCTTTCATGCCTAAGGTGGGACTAGAACTCACCGTCTCCTGGTGATTGGCTCAAAGTCACCCAGCCGGCTTTCATGCCTGAAGCGGGACTAGAATTCACCGTCTCTTGGTGATTGGCTCAAAGTCACCCAATTGGCTTTCATGCCTAAGGCAGGACTAGAACTCACCGTCTCCTGGGGATTGGCTCAAAGTCACCCAATTGGCTTTCATGCCTAAGGTGGGACTAGAACTCACCGTCTCCTGATGATTGGCCCAAAGTCACCCAATTGGTTTTAATGCCTAAGGCAGAACTAGAATTCAGGGTTTCCTGGTGATTAGCCCAAAGTCACCCAGCCGGCTTTCATGCCGAAGGCGGCACTAGAACTCACCGTCTCCTGGTTTCTAGGCCATCACCATAACCTCTCCACCAAACTGGGCATTTACAGTTACTCCTGGGCCTGTCTCCAAAAAGAAAAAAAAAAACCCAATTAACTAGGTTTATACCAGTGGTGGGTTTCAAATTTTTTTACTACCGGTTCTGTGGGTGTGGCTTGGTAGGCGTGGCATGACTTGGTGGGCGTGGCAGGGGAAGGATACTGCAAAATCTCCATTCCCACCCCATTCCAGGGGAAGGATCCTGCAAAATCCCCATTTCCTCCCGATCAGCTGGGACTCGGGAGGCAGAGAATAGAAGGGGGCGGGGCCAGTCAGAATTTTTACTACCGGTTGTCCAAATTACTCAAAATTTCCGCTACCGGTTCTCCAGAACTAGTCAGAACCTGCTGAAACCCACCTCTGGTTTGTACCTAGTTAGTCCTTGATGGAGAGTCCACTAGGAAATTTCAGAGTGAGGTCAACGCATAATCCCACATGTCTAAAAACGCATGTCTTTAGAAGAGCATCTGACGGCCGTGGCCAGGGGGGCTTTTTATCAGGTTCGCCTGATACGCCAGTTGCGCCCCTTTCTGGATCGGGATTCCTTATGCACAGTCACTCATGCTCTCGTCACTTCCTGCCTGGACTACTGTAACGCTCTCTACATGGGGCTCCCCTTGAGGAGCACCCGGAGGCTCCAACTGGTCCAGAATGCGGCCGCGCGGGTGATCACGGGAGCGACATGGCGGTCCCATATAACACCTCTCCTGCGCGAGCTGCACTGGCTCCTGGTGGTCTTCCGGGTGCGCTTCAAGGTGTTGGTTCTCACCTTTAAAGCGCTCCATGGCTTAGGGCCAGGGTATTTACGAGACCGCCTGCTGCTACCGATAACCTCCCACCGGCCAATACGCTCTCACAGAGAGGGCCTCCTCAGGGTGCCGTCGGTCAAGCAATGTCGACTGGCGGCCCCCAGGGGGAGGGCCTTCTCTGTGGGGGCACCCGCCCTCTGGAATGAGCTTCCTCCTGGAATACGGCTGATCCCGGATCTCCGCACTTTCCGTAAGGCCCCGAAGACGTTTTTATTTCAGCAAGCCGGCCTGGCCTAATTAGGTTTTTTATGGGTTAGTTTTTTAATTGTATAGCTTGGGGTTTTAAATTGGGAGGCCGATTAATTTCATTTATTTTAGCTCTCTTAACTTTTATATTGTATGTATTTTAATTTCGGCTGTTCACCGCCCTGAGTCCCTAGGGGGAGAAGGGCGGTATATAAATTCAAATATAAATAAATAAAATCCCATACGAGAGTGAGTACGAACCCCTTTTGTACCGTCGCCAAGAAAATTTTGTATAAATATACAAAAAGGATGAAGGTTATTGCTTAATGCATTGTAAGCCGCCCTGAGTCTCTGGAGAAGGGCGGCATATAAATCAAATTTAAAAAAAAAAAAAAAATGAGCTCAACTCTTAGAGCGAGCTTTAACATTGGTAAATTATATCGGCGTTCGTTGATGCATTTTAATTTCGGTTGAGCTTGGGTGTCCACGGGGTTGAATTTTCGTCCTGGCCTTGCTGATTCAGGGCCGTGCAAAAATCCCTGGCAATTTTTTCTGTACGGTTGTAGGGAGACCCAGGAAAAAAAAAAAAAAAGGACCCCACACCCCCACCCCAGCTCTTCAAATTGTTGCATGTCCGGGCAGGCTGTGCGAAAGATCTCACAATTCCTGTCCTGTGCAGCCATCTTTAGTGGGAGTTTGTCCAGCATTACTTGGGGCAGGCTGCGTGTTGTTTCTCAGCCTGATCTGGAGTGCAGATTCCCGTGCCGGAGCCGAGGAATTACACTCCATGTTCCAACTTGCTTATCGCTAGCCTTCTCCGGAGTCTGAATTTCAGTTGGCGCGGGGGCGAGCGTGCGCACTGCTCCTGTGTCTACACCTGCTGTGTTTATCTAAGATAAAGGCAGGGACTCTGCAGCTTTTTGGGGAGAGGTTCAGGGTTGCCTGGATTTGCAAGATTACAAACCCCCATAATAAATCCTCCCGGGTGGGTGAGTGGAAATAAGGGAGCTTTTAGGAAACACAGAATTCCGTTGGATCGAGAGCGAAGAGGGATTCTTCCCTCCCGTTACACGCATGTCAGCATTGTGCAATTCCACAATTTCCACGGCTGGAGTTTGAGGGAGCTGTTGGAGCTTTCTAAGGAGGCCCATCCGGTGGGCCTAAGAAGAAGGGCCTTCTCTGTGGTGGCTCCCTCATCCCTGCAGAAATAAGAGAATAGAATAGAATAGAATAGAATAGAATAGAATAGAATAGAATAGAATAGAATAGAATAGAATAGAATAGAGAGCCTTGGTAGTACAGTGGTCTAAAGCACCCTGTTATTAAGACCAGCTGCCTGCAATTACTGCAGGTTCGAATCTCGCCAGGCTCAAGGTTGACTCAGCCTTCCATCCTTTCTAAGGTAGGTAAATTGAGGACCCAGTTTGTGGGGGCAATAAGCTGACTTTGTATAAATATACAAAAGGATGAAGGCTATTGCTTAACGCATTGTAAGCCGCCCTGAGTCTCCGGAGAAGGGTGGCATATAAATCAAATTAAAAAAAAAACAAAAACAAAAAAATGGAGTTGGATGGGATCTTGGAGGTCTTCTAGTCTACCGCTCAGACAGGAATCCATTTCAGACAAGTGGTTTGTCCAGTCTCTTCTTAAAAACATCCAGTGTTGGAGCATTCACAGCTTCTGGTGGCAAGTCGTTCCACTGGTTAATTGTTCTAACAGTCAGGAAGTTTCTCCTTAGTTCAAGGTTGCTTTTCTCCTTGATGGGTTTCCATCCGTTGCTTCTTCTCCTGCCTTCAGGTGGTTTGGAGAATAGCTTGACTCCCTCTTCTTTTTGGCAGCCCCTCAAATATTGGAACACTATTGCTATCATGTCCCCCCTAGTCCTTCTTTATATAAGACTAGACATACCCAGTTCCAGCAACCGTTCTTCATATGTTTTAGCCTCCAGTCCCCTAATCCTCTTTGCTGCTCTTCTCTGCACTCTTTCTAGAGTCTCCACATCTTTTTTACATTGTGGTGACCAAAACTGGATGCAAATATTCCAAGTGTGGCCTTACCAAGGCATTATAAAGTGGTATTAACTCTTCACGTGATCTTGATTCTATCCCTCTGTTGATGCAGCCTAGAACTGTGTTGGCTTTTTTGGCAGCTGCTGCACACGGCCGGCTCATATTTAAGTGATTGTCTACTAGGACTGTCTAGTGAGATTCTCAGTCATCCAGGTCACGATTGTCCCACAGGTGCATTTTCCAGAGGCAACTGGTCTTCCTTATTTTTCTTTGAAGACGTTTCGCTTCTCATCCAAGAAGCTTCTTCAGCTCTGACTGGATGGTGGGGAATGGAAGGATTGATACTCCTTGCAGATCTCCAAGTGGCCTCAACGACCCACTAAAAGGATGCAAATGACCAGCTGTCTGCAAGGAGTATCAATCCTTCCATTCCCCCACCATCCAGTCAGAACTGAAGAAGCTTCTTGGATGAGAAGAGAAACGTCTTCAAAGAAAAACAAAGAAAATCCAGCTGCCTCTTGAAAAAGCACCTTTGGTTCCATTAGGACTGTAATAAGACCGGCATTCACCCTGACACACTCTCAAAAGATCTCAAAGATTTGATTGTGGTCACCAGGCGGGAGTTTGTTTGAGTTTTGTCTTGGGGTTTTATTTTGATGAGCCACTTGGAGTCACCATGGATGTGTCAGGCGGCGGTATAAATGTTCTTAATAAATACATTAGACCAGTGGTGAAATCTAAATTTTTTTTACTACCGGTTGTGTGGACGTGGCTTGGTGGGCATGGTGTGGTTTGGTGGGCGTGGCTTGGTGGGCGTGGCAGGGGAAGTATACTGCAAAATCTCCATTCCCTTCCCACTCCTGGGGGAACGATATTGCAAAATCTCCATTCCCTTCCCACTCCTGGGGGGAGGATATTGCAAAATCTCCATTCCCATGCCACTCTGGGGCCAGCCAGAGGTGGCATTTGCCGGTTCTCCGAACTACTCAAAATCTCCGCTACCAGTTCTCCAGAACCTGTCAGAACCTGCTGGATTTCACCCCTGTGTTAGACAGGATACTAAAAAGCAGAGACATCACCCTGCCAACAAAAGTGCATCTAGCCAAGGCGATGGTTTTTCCAGTTGCAATGGATGGCTGTGAAAGTTGGACCATAAGGAAGGCTGAGAAGGCCAAAGAATGGAGGCCTTTGAACTCTGGTGCTGGAGAAGACTCCTGCGAGTCCCTTGGACTGCAAGGCCATCCAACCGGTCAGTCCTAGAGGAGATCAACCCTGACTGCTCTTTAGAAGGCCAGATCCTGAAGAGGAAACTCAAATACTTTGGCCACCTAATGAGAAGGAAGGACTCCCTGGAGAAAGAGCCTAATGCTGGGAACGATGGAGGGCAAAAGAAGAAGGGGACGGCAGAGAACGAAGTGGCTGGATGGAGTCACTGAAGCAGTCGGCGTGAGCTTCAATGGACTCCAGAGGATGGTTGAGGACAGGAAGGCCTGGAGGAACGTTGCCCATGGGGTCGCGATGGGTCGGACACAACTTCGCAACTAACAACAATAAATACATTAGTCTTTGTTCTAGTCCATGGAAGAGAAAGACTAGAGTTGACATGGTAGCATCTTCCAATATTTCCTCAGAGAGAAAAGGGGGGGTTGTTAACCTGTTCTGCAAAGCACCTGAAGGCAAGACGAGAAGTATCAGGTAGTTCTTGACTTGCGACCACAGTTGAGCCCAAAATTGGTTGCTCCGGTAAGTGAGACAGTTGTTAAGTGAATTTTGTCCCATTTTAGGACCTTCCTTGGCGAAGCTGTTGAGTGAATCACTGCGCTTGTTACATTTAGTGATGCAGTTGTTAAGCGAATCTGGCTTTGCTGGTCAGAGGATTGCAAAAGGTGGATCACCTGAGCCTAGGACACTGCAACCGTCATAAATATGAAGCAGTTGCCAAGCGTCTGAATTCTGACCATGGGGATTTGCACTGGTCATACGTCACTTTTTCCAGGGCCGCTGTCACTTCAAACGGTCACTAAATGAACTGTTGTAAGTAGAGAACAATGTGTCACAGATGGAAATGTGTCAAGGAGAGAAGCAACCTAGAATTAAGGAGAAATTTCCTGACAGTGAAATCAATTAGTGAAATCAATAATAAGCTGACTTTGTATAAATATACAAAAGGATGAAGGCTATTGCTTAGCACATTGTAAGCCACCTTGAGTCTCCGGAGAAGGGCGGCATATAAATAAATAATAAAAAAAAAAATTAACCAGTGGAACAGCTTGCCACCAGAAGTTGTGAAGGCTCCATCTCTGGAGGTTTTCAAGAAGAGATTGGACAACCATCTTTCTGAAATGGTGTAGGCTCTCCTGCTTGAGCAGGGGGTTGGACTAGATTACAGTGGTCCCCAACCCCCGGTCCGCGGACCGGTGCCGGGCCGTGAAGTACCTGGCACCGGGCCGCGCAGCGGCCGGGGGACAGGAACGCTTCAGCACAAAGGCTCCTGGGCCGTGCGCAATGGGCCTGCGCAAAGGCTCCTGGGCCGCGGCCCCACCCCTGCGCGCGCTCAGCGGGCCGCGGCCCCACCCCTGCGCGCGCTCAGCGGGCCGCGGCCCCACCCCTGCGCGCGCTCAGCGGGCCGCGGCGACAAAAAGGTTGGGGACCACTGGACTAGAAGACCTCTAAGGTCCCTTCCGACTCAGTTACTCTAGGTTTCATGTTTGTGGTATTTGTGCTGGGTGTAGATTGTTTTTTTTTAGAGCCCAGCTGTGAATTTTGTTATTCAAGTTAATATGGCTTTATATGTTTTAAGACGACACTTCGTTCTTTCGGTAGATGTGAATTGTTCTAAACCGCCAAAGTCATACAATTGAGATGGGGGGGGGGGTCTACATCCATTGGGGCAAAAAAAAAAAAAAAAAGAATAAATGCCGTTGGACCCCTTCCCCTAAATGTCTTCAACTCTTCCTTGCAGAGTTCCAATCATTGTAATGGCAAAGCGTTTCCAGCAGAGTTGGAGCCTGCGAATGGCCACCTGAGGCTCACCTCGAATCCTGTGGTGCTAAAACAGCAGGTGGAAGAAGTGACGGCTCTGCGACTCCTGGATGAGACCCCCCTGCACCATTCGGCCTACATCCCGGTGCCCCGGCAGAGGTATGCGGTGTGGGACCACCATTCGTAGTGGCAGTTTCCTCTCCTATCTCTCTTCTCCCCTCCCCTCCTCTCCCTTCCCTCCCTCCTTCCTTCCTTCTTCCCTCCCTCCCTCCCTGATCAATCCCCTCCTCCCTTCCTTTCCCTTCCCCTCTTTCCCTCTCTTCCTTCCTGATCAACCTTTTCTCCCCTCCCCTCCTCCCTCCCTCCTTCTTTCCTTCCTTCCTTCCTTCCTCCATCCCTCTCTTCCTTCCTGATCAACCTTCTCTCCTCTCCTCTCCCTCCCTCCTCTCCTCCCTCCTTCCTTCCTTCCTCCCTCCCTTCCTGATCAATCCCCTCTTCTCCCTTCCTTTCCCTTCCCTTCCCCTCCTTCCCTCTCTTCCTTCCCGATCAACCTTTTCTCCCCTCCCCTCCCTTCCTCTGGGCCTCCTCACTCTCTTCCCTTCCTTCCTTCTGCCCTACCTCCTTCTTTCCTTCCTTCCTTCCTCCATCCCTCTCTTCCTTCCTGATCAACTTTCCCTCCTCTCCCCCCCTTCCTCTTTCCTTCCTTCCTTCCTCCCTCTCTGCCTCCCTTCCTGATCAATTGCCTCCTCCCTTCCCTTCCCCACCCCTCCCTCCCTCCCTCCCTCCCTTCCTGATCAACCCTTTCTCCTTTCCCCTCACCTCCCTTCCTCTGTCCCTCCTTCCCTTCCAGGGGTGAAATCCAATTTTTTTCCCTACTGGTTCTGTGGGCGTGGCTTGGAGGGTGTGGCAGGGTAAAGATATTGCAAAATCTCCATTCCCACCCCACTCCAGGGGAAGGATACTGCAAAATCTCTATTCCCTCCCTTCCTGGGGGAAGGATATTGCAAAATCTCCATTCCCACCACACTCTGGGGCCAGCCAGAGGTGGTATTTGCCGGTTCTCTGAACTACTCAAAATTTCCGCTACCCATTCTCCAGAACCTGTCAGAACCTGTTGAATTTCACCCCTGCTCCCTTCCCTCCCCTCCCTCCCTCTCTCCTTCCTTCTTTCCTTTCTTCCTTCCTCCATCCCTCTCTTCCTTCCTGATCAACCTTCTCTCCTCTCTCCTCCCTTCTCCTCTCTGCTTCTTTTCTCTTTTCTTTTCTTTTCTTTTCTTTTCTTTTCTTTTCTTTTCTTTTCTTTTCTTTTCTTTTTTCCTTTCCTTTCCTTTCCTTTCCTTTCCTTTCCTTTCCTTTCCTTTCCTTTCCTTTCTTTTCTTTTCTTTTCTTTTCTTTTCTTTTCTTTTCTTTTCTTTTCTTCATCTCATGCACATGCATTACTTTTGAAGAGAAAATAAGCAGAGTGGTTGTTTGGTGCTGGTTGGAAGCCTTAATGGGATACTCCTGAATGCCGGAGGTTTTTTCTTTAAAGCTGTGCTTCTCAACTTCGGCTGCTTTAAAATGTGCGGATTTCAAATCCCAGAATTCCCCGACCATCATGCAGTTGTCGTGTGAAAACATCAAAGGAACGATTAACCCGTGGAACAACCTGCCTCCAGAAGTTGTGGGTGCTTCATCACTGGAGGTTTTTGCTTCATCACCGGGCAGCCAAATAGGGTTTCCTGCCTGAGCAGGAGGTTAGACTAGAAGACCTCCAGAGTCTCTTCCAACTCTGTTATTTTGGACCCCTTCCCTTCTTCCCCCCCCCCCCACTCCCCAAGGTGAGTCTTTGAACACAGGTAGTCCATTTAGTAGGGCTGCAGTGGCTCTGTGGCTAAGATGCTGAGCTTGTCGATCGAAAGGTTGGCATTTCAGCGGTTCGAGTCCCTAGTGTCGCGGAACGGGGTGAGCTCCCATTCCTTGTCCCAGCTTCTGCCAACCTAGCAGTTCGAAAGCACGTAAAAAAATGCAAGTAGAAAAATAGGGACCACTTTTGGTGGGAAGGGAACAGCGTTCCGTGCGCCTTTGGTGTTTAGTCATGCCAGCCACATGACCACGGAGACGTCTTCGGACAGCACTGGCTCTTCGGCTTTGAAACGGAGAGGAGCACCGCCCCCTAGAGTCGGGAACGACTAGCACATATGTGCGAGGGGAACCTTTACCTTTTTAGTCCATTTAGTGACCATTCAAAGTTATACTGGCACTGCAAAAAAGTGACTTACAACCATTTTCTGCATTTCTGACCTTTGCAGAATTCAGGGACTTGGGTAGTAGTGGCCAAAATTGTGGAAAACTTTTGGGAAAAGTGTATTTTCTAAAACTAGCTAATAACACCCCCCCTTTTTTTTTGGAGTAGTACCATAAAATTATATATCAATGGAAAGATCATTTAATCAAGAATGTAATGCAATAACTTTCATGAAGGAGTTGCTATTAGAATATCAGTATAAAGAAGAAAAGGGAAACACATAGAAAAAATGAGATCTACAAAAATTATCAACCTAGAAAAAACGAGATATACAAAAATGATCCCCATGTCAGTTAATACTTAGTTGGGGAACCTTTAGCATGAATGATGGCCTTACAACGTCTTCCCAGGGAGTGAACCAAGTCTTTTAGCTCTGCAGCTGTTATAATGTGAAACCAAGATTGGATGATTGCTTCTATTAACTGGGTTTTATTGCTGGGTCTCCTCTTTTCTTTTCTTTTCTTTTTTTTTAATTTGATTTATATGCCGCCCTTCTCCGGAGACTTAGGGCGGTTTACAATGTGCTAAGCAATAGCCTTCATCCTTTTGTATATTTATACAAAGTCAGCTTATTGCCCCCACAATCTGGGTCCTCATTTTACCTACCTTAGAAAGGATGGAAGGCTGAGTCAACCTTGAGCCTGGCGAGATTCGAACCTGCAGTAATTGCAGGCAGCTGGTCTTAATAACAGGGTGCTTTAGACCACTGTATTACCAAGGCTCTGACTAACAAATTTCTTTAGTCGGCTCCATAGATTTTCCATTGGGTGAAGGTCTGGGCTATTCCCAGGCCATTCCAGCAGTGGAATAGGATTATCTTGAAACTCCAAAAAAAAAAAAAAAGTGATGTTATTAGCCATCAAACCTCAAAAATGCACTTTTCCCAAAAGCTTTCCACAATTTTGGCCACTGCTGTATTTATGACAGTTGCCGAGCCCTGGGCTCGTGTGATATCCTTTTTGCAAGTGGGGAAGCTGAATTCCCTTAACAACTGGGTTACTAGCATAAAAGCTGCATGGATTCACTTTGCAACTGTGGCAAGAAAGGTCGTAAAACGGGGCCAAGCCCAGTTAGCAACTGTCTGGCTTAGCAACAGAAAGTTTGGGCTCACTTGTGGTCGTAAAGGCGAGGACTGCCTGTATAATCATTGGGTGGGCTTTACTCCGCTGAGGTGCTTGAGCCGTTAATGGAAGGATCTGTCAGGCCGTTACTGCAGGCAGCGCATTCGATGGATTCATACATTTTACGGATATATTCATACGGATGAAACATGACAATTCCCCCAGTTGCAATTTGAACATTGCCCTGGGTCTGCGTATGGCATGAGATTAATGCAGCCGGTTGGCGGGTGCCCTAGAAATGGGAAGGCATGAGATAGACATAGAGGCAGATGAAATCTTTAGACCAGAGGTCAGCAACCTGCAGCTCTGGAGCCGCATGTGGCTCTTTGGCTCCCTGTCAGGTGATTCTACCACTGGCTGGCCCCGCCCCTCGCCCTCCCCTCCCAGTCACTCCTTGTCTGGCCTGAGAAGGTAAGAGCGACGGCGGGGGATGTGAGAAGCAGCCAGGGCAGAGACAGAGAGATACAGAGAGAGAGGGAGAGAGAGAGACATAGAGAGATACAGAGAGAGGGGGAGAGAGAGAGACATAGAGAGATACAGAGAGAGAGGGAGAGAGAGAGACATAGAGAGATACAGAGAGAGAGGGAGGGAGAGAGAAATACAGAGAGAGGGAGAGAGAGAGACAAAGAGAGATACAGAGAGAGAGGGAGGGAGAGAGACATAGAGAGATACAGAGAGAGGGGGAGAGAGAGAGACAGAGAGATACAGAGAGGGAGAGAGAGAGACATAGAGAGATACAGAGAGAGACATAGAGAGAGACATAGAGAGATACAGAGAGAGAGGGAGGGAGGGAGAGAGAGAAATACAGAGAGAGACATAGAGAAATACAGAGAGAGGGAGAGAGAGAGAGAGACATAGAGAGATACAGAGAGAGAGGGAGAGAGAAAGACATAGAGAGATACAGAGAGAGGGGGAGAGAGAGAGACATAGATACAGAGAGAGAGGGAGAGAGAGAGACATAGATACAGAGAGAAGGGGAGAGAGAAAGACATAGAGAGATACAGAGAGAGAGGTAGAGAGAGAGACAGAGAGATACAGAGAGAGGGGGAGAGAAAGACATAGAGAGATACAGAGAGAGCGGGAAAGAGAGAGACATAGAGAGATACAGAGAGAGGGGGAGAGAGAAATACATAGAAAGATACAGAGAGAGGGGGAGAGAGAAAGACATAGAAAGATACAGAGAGAGGGGGAGAGAGAAAGACATAGAGAGATACAGAGAGAGAGGGAGGGAGAGAGACAGATACAGAGAGAGATACAGAGAGGGGGAGAGAGAGAGACATAGAGAGAGACACAGAGAGAGAGAGAAAGAGGGAGAGCGGGGGGAGAGAGGGAGGGAGGGGAGAGAGAGAGATGTCAAAAGGATTTTGTGGTTCCCGGTGTTTTTTAACAACTGGTTCTCTGCCCTAATGACCAGCTGGGTAGGCATGGCTAGGGGGGTCATGTGACTGGTGGAAGTGAGTGACATTGAGTTGGCCATGCCCACCCAGTTTTTGTGGCTCCTGGTGTTTTCTTTTCTGTGGGAAACGGGTCCAAATGGCTCTTTTGAGTGCTTAAGGTTGCAGACCCCTGCTTTAGACTAAATATGAGTGATGCAAGGAGACATCAGGTCCCAAGGAAGGAGCACGTGAGATTGGTTTAAAAAGTCAACAAGAGTCGAAATACTAAAAAGGGCAAGAGATGATGGATAGATACAGAATACTTTTTAATGTGGGATTTGTTTTATTAATGGTTAGAAATTAGAGGGAGAAATTAGAAATTGGGAAAACACTATTATGTATACTGTCACATAATATAATATATTATTATTACTATGTATCTGTAAATGTTATTATTATCTTTTATTCATTAAACATGAAACTCAACTCAACATTCAAAAATGCATCACAAATACCATTGACTAGTGCTAATGGTTGATAGGGGTGGCTGCCAGCGTCCCAGGTATCAACCAAGTACCTTCTTAAGATGTACGATGTTCCAAGTAGCGCAGTTTTTTGCAGTTCCGCTGGTGTTATTGCAGGAAGCTGCAATTTTTTGATGTATCTTATAAAATTCTTGGACATGGTACCAAGTGCCCCAATGACAATGGGTATCACTTTCGCATGTTTCATCCATAATCACATCGTTTTGATGGCCAGGTCGTGAGATTTCGTGATTTTTTTCCAGTTCTTTTTCTTCGACTCTGGCATCTCCTGGTACCATGATATCAATAAATTGTACGTTTCGGTTTTCGACAACTGTGATATCTGGTTTGTTGTGTTCCAAATGACGACGACAATGATGATGATTATTAACAATACCCTGTTTCCCCCCCAAAATAAAACAACCCCTGATAATAAGCCCAATCGGGCTTTTGAGTGCATGGCAATAACGCCAAGCGCTTATTTCAAGGTTCAAAAAAACATAAGACAGGGTCTTATTTTTGGGGAAACACGGGTAATAATAATAATAAGTAAATTGACCCAGACAATACACTGGTCACTAAGCATCTATGTGTGTTAAAGAAATAAGTATAAATAAAATACAAAACAAAAAAAGAAGATTAATGCAGCCGGCAGCATCCAGATGGTTACCTGTGCAGGAGACAGGTGAAGCAAGCTTAAAAGTGTGCAGAAGATTATTAAAAGTTGGAAAGCGCAGATTTTTCTGCCGCAGAATTCCTGAAGCTGCTTTAGGGAGAGAAGGGGGTACCTGGTTACACCAGCGCAGAGAGGTATTTTCTTTCTTTCTTAGGTAGTCCTTGAGTTATGGCCACCATTGTGCCCCAAATTTCTTTGGTTAAGTGAGACACTTATTCAGGAACGCAGAGCGGGATGGAGCCCATTAAATGGATCGTGTGATGTGTTGTCGTTGTGGAGCGTGGCGGGGGGGTTATTTTATGATATATGATTCTCTCTTATTAGTTTTATTGTTTTTCACATGATGTTTTTATATTCTTGTAAGTCGCCTTGAGTCCTCATAGCGGCAATATAAATCTCATAAATAAATAAATAAATAAATAGAGATAGATAGATAGATAGATAGATAGATAGATAGATAGATAGATAGATAATAAATAAATAAATAAATTTTGCCCCATTTTACGACCTTTGTTGCCGCAGTTGTTAAGTGAATCACATGACCCCGGGACGCTGTAACCGTCATAAATATGAGTCAATTGCCAAATTTTGGTCACGTGACCGTGAGGATGCTGTGACAGTCATAAGTGTGAAAAATTGATTGTAAATTTTTTCCAGGGCCGTTGTAACTTAGAATGGTCCCTAAACAAACTCTTGTAAGTTGAGGACTACCTGTATAAGGTCCTCTGACTCCAGATGATTCTGGATGGCAATCAGTAAAATAAAACAAGAATACAGGTAGTCCTCTACTTACAACAGTCTGTTTAGTGACTGTTCAGAGTTAGAACGGCACTGAAAAAAGTGACTTACGACCGTTTTTCACGCCTAGGACCGTTGCAGCGTCCCCATGGTCACGTGATCAGAATTGGAAGGCCTAGTCACTGGCTTGTAGTTATGACGGTCGCAGTGTCCCAGGGTTACGTGATTCCCTTTTTGCGACCTTCTGACGAGCAAAGTCCGTGGGGAAGCCAGATTCCCTTAACAACCGTGTTCCTAACTTAATAACTGCAGTGATCCACTTAAGAACGGTGGTAAGAATGGTCGTAGAATGAGGCGCCCCTCGCTTAACAACTGTCTCGCTTAGCAACGGAGATGATGGGCTCAAGCGTGGCCGTAAGCCGAGGACCACCTATCAAAGCAATTAATCAGAAAAAAATACAAAGCTTAATTTTAGAGCAGTGTTTCTCAGTCTTAGAAACTTTCAGTAGTGTGCACTTCAACTCCCAGAATTCCCCAGTCTGCTTAGTGGACTTCAACTCCCAGAATTCTCCAGACAGCATGGAGGACTTCAACTCCCAGAATTCCCCAACCAGCTTGGTGGACTTCAGCTCTCAGAATTCCTCAGCCAGCTTTGTGGACTTCAACTCCCAGAATTCTCCAGCCCGCATGGGGGACTTCAACTCCTAGACTTCCTCAGCTAGCTTGGTGGACTTCAACTCCCAGAATTCCCCAGCCTGCTTAGTGGACTTCAACTCCCAGAATTCCCCAGCCTGCATGGTGGAGTTCAACTCCCAGAATTCCTCAGCCAGTATCATGGACTTCAATGCCCAGAATTCCTCAGCCAGCTTTGTGGACTTCAACTCCCAGAATTCCCCAGTCTGCTTAGTGGACTTCAACTCCCAGAATTACTCAGCCAGCTTGGTGGACTTCAACTCCCAGAATTCCCCAGCCAGTATCATGGACTTCAATGCCCAGAATTCCCCAGCCAGCTTTGTGGACTTCAACTCCCAGAATTCCCCAGCCACCTTGGTGGACTTCAACTCCCAGAATTCCTCAGCCAGTATGGGGGACTTCAACTCCCAGAATTCCCCAGCCAGCTTGGTGGAGTTCAACTCCCAGAATTCCCCAGCCAGCATGAATTGAAGTCCCCCAAGTTGAAATTCCCAAGGTTGAGAAACCCTGAATTAGAGCCTTGTAGGCAAGGGAAGACATGGGTGCGAATGCCTCCGTTCTTGCATGCCAGTCCCTCCCAATTCCAGAGCGGCTGGCTGGTTGTTGCGTTGTGTCTTTTTGTGCGTCTGCCATGGCGCCGTTGCTCTCAGCCAATGTGCTGCATGTTGGCTGCACACTTCACAACTGCACCCGGCTAAAAATAAGCCATCAGTCAAGAGGCCAATTTATGCATGTTTAATCTTCTTAGATTACCAGTGCGAAGGGCGCTGCCATAAAAGCCCGTCTGATCCGCCTGACGTGAAGCGGCAGGGGGGGAAAAAAGCAAAAAAGCCACAAACAATTCTTTTGCCCTGGAGAAATGAAGCTGAAGAGTGATCAAAGGCAGTGTCGCCTAGTGGAAAGAGGCACCCGTGTCCTTCTTTCCGCACCGGGATAAAGGAGAAAATATCTTGCAAAACTACAGCTCGTCTCGCCTTACAACGATTCGCGTAGTTGCAACGGCACTGAAAAAATTGATTTACGACCGTTTTCCACAGTTACCTTTCCAGCATCCCGATGGTCACATGATCCAAATTCAGATGCTTGACAGCTGACTCACATTTATGACCGTTGCCTGTGTTTCCAAGGTCACGCGATCCCTTTTTGCGACCTTCGGACAAAGCCAAGTCAGTGGGGAAGCCAGATTCACTTAACAACGGGGTTACTAACCTATCAACTGGTAGGGGGTTCATTGAACAGCGGTGGCGGGAAAGAAGGTTGTCAAATGGGGCAAAATTGACGAAGCGAGCGCCTCACTTAACGACAGAAATTATGGGCTCGGTTGTGGTCGTAAGTCGAAGACTACCTGTATTTGCTGCTGTGTTGTAAATAGGGGGTTATTTTGAAGTTGCTGCTCTTTTCCTCATGTGGGGATAGGAAATCCCCAGAATTCCTGTGTCACGTAGGGAATTCTGGGAGTTGAAGGCCCAGCCCTGTCCGGAGGGGTTTCAGGTTGAGACGGCCGGTCTAGGATTGGCACCTCTAATGCACCTATCTCTCTGGTGCTGGATATACAGGTAGCCCTCCACTTATGACCGCAGTTGAACCCAAAAGTTCTGTTGCTAAGCGAAACAGTTTTAAGTGAGTTTTGTCTCCGTTTTACGGCCTTTTCTTGCTACTGTTGTTAAGCGAATCACTGCAGTTATTAAGTCAGTCACCCGGTTGTTAAGTGAATCCGGCTTCCCCGTCGACTATGCTCATCAGAAGGTCGCAAAAGCGGATCACGTGACACCGTGACCGTCATAACTAATATGCCACTTGCCGAGCCTCTGAATTTCGATCTCGTGACCACCGGGATGCAACCATCGTAAGCGTAAAGAACGTAAATCGCTTTTTTTCAGAGTCGTCGTAACGTTGGGTGATCCCTAAATAATTTTTTTGGGGTAAGTGCAGTGGTGGGTTTCCAATTTTTTTACTCCCGGTTCTGTGGGTGTGGCTTGGTGGGCGTGGCTTGGTGGGCGTTGCAGGCGAAGGATACTGTAAAATCTCCATTCCCTCCCCACTCCAGAGGAAAGTTACTGCAAAATCCCCATTTCTTCCCAATCAGCTGGGACTTGGGAGGCAGAGAATAGATCTTTTCCCTCTTTTTAATTACGCAAATTTTAATTGTTTTTTTAAATGACTGGGGTTTTAATATGTTTGGGCCAAACTTATTTAATTCGATTTTACTTTGTTTTTTAAATTTTGTATTTATGTATTTTTACTGTTTGGCTGTTCACCGCCCTGAGTCCTTCGAGAGTAGGGCGGTATATAAATTAGATAGATAGATAGATAGATAGATAGATGATAGATAGATAGATAGATAGATAGATAGATAGATAGATAGATAGATAGATAGATAGATAAATGTGGGCAGGGCCAGTCAGAATTTTTACTACCGGTTCTCCGAACTACTCAAAATTTCCGCTACCGGATCTCCAGAACTGGTCAGAACCTGCTGAAACCCACCTCTGGGTAAGTGGAAGGTTGCTCGCGCAATTTTTGTGGGAGAGATGGTGTTTATTTTTTAAGGGTTTTTTTTCCTGGCATTGTGTGGGTGCGTTGACGTGGGTTTGGGGCAACCATCTTCTCTTTCCACTTGAGTAGGTCTTTGTGTGTGTGTGTGTGTGTGTGTCTCTCTCTCTCTCTGTGTTAAAGTAATTTAGGAGGAGTTGTGTTGGGTGGGCCAGGTGAGCTCTCCTTACCTGTGCAGCCGGCAGGAGGTAAATACTGTATTTAATTAAAGGCATGCATTTTGTGAAGATTAAAAAGCAGATAGCTGGTTGCGCTTTCCGCGCAGGGGTGAGGAGTGTGGGATTTTTAACAACTCTGAAGAGGAAGCGAAAAGAGCCTTGAGATATTTTTGGGTCAAAGCAAGGGAGGGGGCTATTCCTGGGAGGGGGTTTCCTGCACAGGTGGATGTGGGTGGCAATATGAATTCAGGCTCTGGATTCATGTGGAATTTACAGTAGTGGCCAAAATTGTGGAAACCTTTTGGGAAAAAGTGTATTTTTGAGGTTTGATGGTTAATAACACCACTTTTGGGGGGGGGGAGTTTCAAGAGAATCCTATTCCACTGCTGGAATGGCCTGGGAATAACCCAGATTTTAACTGCGCCTTGGTGGCGCAGCAGACTAAAGTGCTGTTAACTAGCACCAGCTGCCTGCAATTACTGCAAGTTCGAATCTCACCAGGCTCAAGGTTGACTCAGCCTTCCATCCTTTTGAGGTAGGTAAAATGAGGACCCCAATTGTGGGGGCAATAAGCTGACTTTGTATAAAAAAGAACACCGCTTGGGGGGGGGGGCGAAAGCCCTACTAAGCAGGTATATACAAAAGTATGAAGGCTATTGCTTAACGCATTGTAAGCCGCCCTGAGTCTCCGGAGAAGGGCGGCATATAAATTGAACCAAGAAAGAAAGAAAGAAAGAAAGAAAGAAAGAAAGAAAGAAAGAAAGAAAGAAAGAAGGAAATAGAAAATCTGAAGGAAGGAAGGAAGGAAGGAAGGAAGAAAGAAAGAAAGAAAGAAAGAAAGAAAGAAAGAAAGAAAGAAAGAAAGAAAGAAAGAAAGAAATAGAAAATCTATGGAGCCAAGTAAAGAAACTTGTTAGTCAGAAGCGACCCAGCAATAAAACCCAGTTAATAGAAGCAAACATTCAATCTTGGTTTCACATTAGAACAGCTGCAGAACTCAAAGGCTTGGTTCCCTCCATGGGAAGACGTTGTAAGGCCGTCATTCATGCTAAAGGTTACCCAACTAAGGATTAACTGACATGGGGATCATTTTTGTATATCTCGTTTTTTCTACGTGTTTCCCTTTTCTTCTTTATACTGTAACTGCTATTCTAATAGCAAATCCTTCATAAAAGGTATTGCATTACATTCTTGATTAAATTATCTTTCCGTTGATATATAATTTTATGGTACACAACTCAAAAAAAAAAAAAAGTGGTGGTGTTAGCTAGTTTTAGAAAATACACTTTTCCCAAAAGTTTTCCACAATTTTGGCCACTACTTTACTGCTCCAAGTTTGGAGCTGATAATGTAATGTTTGTAAACAAAATCAGGAGGAATCCGATAATCCCTTTTCTGACCAAGCAGTTTTATCAAAAGACACGAGCTTTTGTGCGTTACAGGTAGTCCTCGACTTACAACAGTCTGTTTAGTGACCGTTTGTAGTTACAACAGCCTTGAAAAAAGTGACTTGCGACCGTTTTTCACACTTTAGGACCGTCGCATTATCCCCATGGTCAAAATTCAGATGCTTTGGCAACTGACTCATAGTTATGACGCTCGCAGTGTCCCGGGGTTGTGTGTTCCTCTTTTTGCAACCTTCTGACAAGCAGAGTCAATAAGGGAAGCCAGATTTACTTAACAACCGTGTTACCAATTGAACAAGTGGAGGGATTCACTTAACAACGGTGGCTGGAAAGATGGGGCAAAACTCAAGAAACTTCTCACTTAGCCAGAGAAATTTAGAGCTCATTGCTGGTCGTACGTCGAGGACTACCTGTACTCTGAGATTGGCAGCCTGTTTGTCTTTCTCTCCTCTGGATCTGGAACTCCAGGAGCTCCTGGCTTGGAAAAGAGGGAGGGAAAAAATTGGGAATTCTTCCTTTTGGGAGCCGCCAGAGGAAGTTAGCTGAAGCCTGCCACGGATTTTAACACCACGGTGTCCCTCCCACCGGCAACGGCTTGGCCATTGGCTCTCCCGGCTTAGCGGAGGAGGCTTTGAGGCACCCAGCTGACCACGCCTGCCTTTGGAGGGGGGGGGGAAATGTTATATTTTTTTCCCCTTTTCAGTCGGTCCCTGGAACCTCGGGAAGCTAAACGCTTCCAGGCTTCTGTGCATGACAGCCCGAGATTTAGAATGCCTGCTGCGTAGCACGCATGTGCTTTGGCAGGCATGTGCATGCCACATTGTTCTCCAAAAAAAAGAAAAAGAAAAAGAAACACACCACCCCAAACCCCAAGTAAAAACTGTGCGCCAGGAGTCTGCAGATTGGATGCCAAGCCGAGCAGGATCTGGTAAACAGCATAAATCACTCAGAAAACGCCTGCATAATTGCACAATTTTAGTTCCCTTCGTTTGGGGCTTCTTTTTATTTTTTCTTTTCCCTTCCCCTTTCCAAAACGCACTTTCAATTTTTTTTAAAAAAATTTTTTTTTCTGGCTCTATTGAATTGGCTACGATCTCTGGCTTGGAGAAGCTGCAAAAGCGGGAGAGGAATCCTAAGCGGGAACTTAACAGCTGGAGCGATCCAAGCTTCTAGTTCTCATCAACGAAGGCGTGAGGAACTCTTCCTCTGCGTTAGAGGAAGAGTCGGATCAACATGGAGCTGCAGAACCTTTAGTGTCGATTTCATTGAGGGCCGCATCAGGGTTGTGTTTGACCTCGGGGGGGGAGCCAAGGGGGGCATGGCCAGCTTGACATCAGTCTTGTCGGGGGCACCTGTGGTGGGCCACGTGGTCTGCCAGCGAAAACGGGCTCCCAAGCTCCGTTTTCGGCTGCGACGGCCTCCTGCATCCCTCTGCCAGCGGAAACGGAGCTCGGGAAGGCTGCAGGCGGCTCTCTCGAGCTCCGTTTTTGCTGGCCGAGGCATCCTGGGCCGGTCTTTTGCTGTTTCCAGGC
This sequence comes from Pituophis catenifer annectens, assembly GCF_029215685.1. Classification (NCBI taxonomy): domain Eukaryota; kingdom Metazoa; phylum Chordata; class Lepidosauria; order Squamata; family Colubridae; genus Pituophis; species Pituophis catenifer. The sequence continues at coordinate 211,278,959 of NW_027256883.1, read as the reverse complement.
CAGCCCTGCGGGCCAGATCTAAGCACCCTGCAGGCCGGATCCGGCCCCTGGGCCTTGAGTTGACACCGCTGGTTTAGTGGTTCTACATTTTGACACACTTTTCAAAGGTCTGTCTAAAAATGGGAAGCCCCGCAGGTGGCTCTGGAGTTATACAGGTAGTCCTCGACTTACAACCGCTTGTTTAGCAACCGTTCGAACAGAAACTGAAAAAAAGTGACGGTTGTTAAAGTGAATCGCTGCGTTTGTTAACTTAGTAACATGGTCGTTAAAGCGAATCCGGCTTCCCCCATTGACGTTGCTTGTCAGAAGGTCGCAAAAGGGGATCCCATGACCACAGACACTGTGACTGTCATAAGTATGAGTCAGTTGCCAAGCGTCTGAATTTGGATCCCGTGACTGCGGGGAATGCTGCAGCGGTCGTAAGTGTGAAACACGGTCATAAGTCCCTGTTACAACTTGGAACGGTTACTCAATGAGCTGTTGTGAGTTGATACTCCCTGTATTACTATTGTTTATTAGATTTTTGGCAAAATTTTTGGCAGGTAATTTTTTAAAAAAATGCCAATATTCTCCTTGCTGGAGAATGAAGTCCCGTGTGCTGACTGGCAAGATGGCAAGATAGCATCAAATTTCCCCCAGCTTGGTCTACTTTGAAGGGCTCATTAAATTAAATTGCTTCGTTGCTGGATTCTAAGTAGAACGGAGCCCTTCCCTGAAATGGTATTAATTAACCAAGTATTTCTCAACCTGAGCAACTTGAAGACATCTGGACTTCAACTCCCAGAATTCCCCAGCCAGTTTTTCTTCAATGTTTCCTAGTATTATTGTTGTTCTATCTCAGCTGTCGTTTACCTCAAACCTGGAAACTGATATAACCTCCGCTTGCAGAAAGTTAAAGTGACAATTAGGGAGGTTGCAGAACTAGAACTCACCATCTCCTGGTAATTGGCCCAAAGTCACCCAGCCGGCTTTCATGCCTAAGGCAGGACTAGAAGTCACCGTCTCCTGGTGATTGGCCCAAAGTTGCCCAGCCAGCTTACATGCCTAAGGAGGAACTAGAACTCACCATCTCCTGGTGATTGACTCAAAGTCACCCAGCCAGCTTTCATGCCTAAGGCGGGATTAGAACTCACCGTCTCCTGAGGTTTGGCTCAAAGTCACCCAGCGGGCTTTCATGCTAAGGCAGGACTAGAACTCATCGTCTCCTGGTGATTGACCCAAAGTCACCCAGCCAGCTTTCATGCCTAAGGCAGGACTAGAACTCACAGTCTCCTGGTGATTGGCCCAAAGTCACCCAGCCACCTTACATGCCTAAGGTAGGACTAGAACTCAGCTTCTCCTGGTGATTGGCCCAAAGTCACCCAGCCGGCTTACATGCCTAAGGTAGGACTAGAACTCATCGTCTCCTGGTGATTGGCCCAAAGTCACCCAGCCAGCTTTCATGCCTAAGGTAGAACTATAACTCACCATCTCCTGGTGATTGGCTCAAAGTCACCTAGCCGACTTTCATGCCTAAGGCAGGACTATAACTCACCGTCTCCTGGTGATTGGCCCAAAGTTGCCCAGCCAGCTTACATGCCTAAGGAGGAACTAGAACTCACCATCTCCTGGTGATTGACTCAAAGTCACCCAGCCAGCTTTCCTACCTAAGGCAGAACTAGAACTCACCGTCTCCTGGTGATTGGCCCAAAGTCACCCAGCCAGCTTACATGCCTAAGGAGGAACTAGAACTCACCGTCTCCTGGTGATTGGCCCAAAGTCACCCAGCCGGCTTACATGCCTAAGGTAGGACTAGAACTCACCGTCTCCTGGTGATTGGCCCAAAGTTGCCCAGCCAGCTTACATGCCTAAGGAGGAACTAGAACTCACCATCTCCTGGTGATTGACTCAAAGTCACCCAGCCAGCTTTCCTACCTAAGGCAGAACTAGAACTCACCGTCTCCTGGTGATTGGCTCAAAATCACCCAGCCGGCTTTCATGCCTAAGGTGGAACTAGAACTCACCGTCTCCTGGTTATTGCCCCAAAATCACCCAGTGATCGTCATTCAGCAATCCCAGGATTCCGAAGGTAGTTTTGTGGCTCGCGCTGAAGCAACAGAGTTGTCTAAACAAGCCATCATGGGCCGGTTGGCACATTGTGTGAGGCTGCTGTGCCAAGAGGGTGCTTTGAAGCCGCATTTCAGAGCTGGGCAGGGCCGGGCCCTGCTTCCAAAGAGGTGTTTAAGAATATTAATGGATGATATAACAGTGTTTCTCAACCATGGCAGCTTTAGGAGGTATGGACTTCAACTCCCAGAATTCCCCAGCCAGCAAAGGATTCTGGGAGTTGAAGTCCACATACCTTAAAGTAGAAAACTTTGAAAAAACTTGATCCAGATTGCGGAAAGGTATTCAGGGTTTCACCTCAGGAAGTGCCTTTTTTTCCACCCCGCAAGGGTGTGGTTTGGTTCCCTGCCTGTAAAGTGCAGCTAGTCCTTGACTTACGACCAGACTATGCCCTGCTAAGCAAAGCGGTTGTTAAGTGAATCGTGCCCAATTAGGACCTTTTTGGTCATGTTTGTTAAGCGAATCTACAGTAGTTACAGTGGTCATTAAGCAGATCGGACTGCCTAACCAGAAAGCAGTTCAAAAACGATGATGGAAAGGAGAGTGCGCCTCTCGGAGAAGTTTTGCATGAGAGGATAAGCCTGTTTTGAGTATAAAATTGGTTGTGTGAATTGTCTTCGGAAGCAAGAAATGAAAAATGAGCCTGAGGTTTGCAGATACCAGGATGCTGGATGCAGAATAGCAAGAGTCGAAGGAACCCTGGAGGTCTTCTAGTCCAACCCCCAGCTCAAGCAGGAGAACCTACACCAGACAAAGAGTTGTCCAGCCCAGTGGTGAAATCTGAACCGGTTTGCCACCGGTTTGCTGGCTGCACGCCATGCACTGTGCATCAAATGCACGCGCACCCATGCGCAGTATTGCACCAAAAGGAGGCTTGGGAAGGTAAGTAGAGCAGCAACGGGGGGGGGGGGGGGGATCAGCTGTGCCACGCGATTAGATTCACTAGAAAACAGAATTTCTTGCTTTCTAGCAATTTTAAATCGCGTGGCACAGCTGATGATTGGAAATACCAGTTTGGAGGAATTGGTAGCTTTTTTTTTACTACCAGCTCACCCGAACTGGTGCGAACCGGTAACATTTCACCACTGGTCCAATCTCTTCTTAAAAACCTCCAGTGTTGGAGCACCTACAACTTCTGGAGGCAAGGAGTTCCACTGGTTAATCGTTCTCGCCACTAGGGAATTTCTCCTTCATTCAAATTGGCTTCTCTCCTTGATTAGTTTCCATCCGTTGTTTCTTGTATGCGTGGTGGTCCATAGAGGTTTAATTTAATTTAATTTAATTTCCAATTTATATACCGCCCTTCTCCCTGAGGACTCAGGGCGGTGTACAGCCAAGATAAAAAACATAGAATACAAACATTAAAAAACATTTAAAAATATATATAAATTTTGGCCCGAAAGTTAAGAAATCACAAACTAATTAAAAGAATTTAAAAATTTCTTCTTAAGCCAACCCGGCTTGCTGGAAAAGATGGGTTTTAAGGGAACGACGGAAGGCACTGAGGTCTTGGATTCTCCTTATCCCTGGGGGCAACTGATTCCAGAGGGTGGGAGCCCCCACAGAGAAGGCCCTCCCCCTGGGGGCCACCAGCCTACATTGTTTGGCTGATGGCACCCTGAGGAGGCCCTCTCTGTGGGAGCGCACGGGTCGATGGGAGGTTGTCGGTAGCAGCAGGCGGTCTCGCAGATAGCTAGGCCCGATGCCATGGAGCGCTTTAAAGGTGATAACCAACACCTTGAAGCGCACCCGGAAGACCACCGGGAGCCAGTGCAGCTCACGCAGGAGCTTCTTCTCAGGGACTTCTCCCTTAGACTTGTGAGAAGGTCATCAAGAGAAGGTGGCCCTCCAGAGGTAGAGATTCCAGAGGGGCTCATTCATCAGATCCTCGGCAGGGTTGGGGGTTGCAAGCAATGTGGCTTTGATTGACACTTCTTTTTCCCCTCTGTGTCCTACAGAAAGCCAACGGAGAAGGCAGGAATTGACGAAGTCATGGCGGCCGCGGTCCTCACCAGCCTGTCTACGAGTCCCGTGGTGCTGGGCCATCAGCCCAATGGCTTCAGCGCAGGTATTCCTGAGATGGGAGGGGGAAGGGGTCACTCCGGCTTGATGGAGGTTTGACACACAGGTAGTCCTCGCCTTACGACCCGCAGTTGAGTCCAAAATTTATGCTGCTAAGTAAGAGATATTTGTTACCTTCGTTTTGTTACCAGTTTTACGACCTTCCTTGACGCCGTTGTTAAATGAAACGCTGCAGTTGTTAAGTTAGTAAGACGGTTGTTCAGTGAATCCGGCTTTCCCTGTTGACATTATTGGTCAGAAAATTGCAAAAAAAAAAAAAAAAAAAGGAGATTGCATGATCCCTGGGAACGCTGCAACCGTCGTTGCCCAGTGTCTTAAATTTTGATCAGTGTGAGATGAGGATGTCATAAAGGTGAAAAAATGGCCCTTCAGTCACTTTTTTTCCCAGTGCCTTGGTAACTTCGAATGGTCACTAAATGAACTGATGTAAGTCGAGGACTACCTGCACAGTCCCGCCTTCCCTTAAGGCAGTGTTTGTCAATCTTGAGAAGTTGAAGATGGGTGGACTTCAACTCCCAGAATTCTCTTCTGGTCTTAAGACTGGCAGGAGGTGGGCAGGTGTGGCCCCTTTAAGACCTGTGGACTTCAACTCCCAGCATTCCCAGGTATGGCCCCTTTAAGACCTGTGGACTTCAACTCCCAGCATTTCCAGGTATGGACCCTTTAAGACCTGTGGACTTCAACTCCCAGCATTCCCAGCCCAGGAATGCTGGGAATTGAAGTCCACAGGTTTGGAGTGTGATATAAAGCAGGGGGTCTCCAACCTTGGCAACTTTAAGACTTGTGGACTTCAACTCCCAGAATTCTCTTCTGGTCTTAAGACTGGTAGGAGGTGGGCAGGTGTGGCCCCTTTAAGACCTGTGGACTTCAACTCCCAGCATTCCCAGCCCAGGAATGCTGGGAATTGAAGTCCACAGGTTTGGAGTGTGATATAAAGCAGGGGTCTCCAACCTTGGCAACTTTAAGACTTGTGGACTTCAACTCCCAGAATTCTCTTCTGGTCTTAAGACTGGTAGGAGGTGGGCAAGTGTGGCCCCTTTAAGACCTGTGGACTTCAACTCCCAGCATTCCCAGCCCAGGAATGCTGGGAATTGAAGTCCACAGGTTTGGAGTGTGATATAAAGCAGGGGTCTCCAACCTTGGCAACTTTAAGACTTGTGGACTTCAACTCCCAGAATTCTCTTCTGGTCTTAAGACTGGTAGGAGGTGGGCAGGTGTGGCCCCTTTAAGACCTGTGGACTTCAACTCCCAGCATTCCCAGCCCAGGAATGCTGGGAATTGAAGTCCACAGGTTTGGAGTGTGATATAAAGCAGGGGTCTCCAACCTTGGCAACTTTAAGACTTGTGGACTTCAACTCCCAGAATTCTCTTCTGGTCTTAAGACTGGTAGGAGGTGGGCAAGTGTGGCCCCTTTAAGACCTGTGGACTTCAACTCCCAGCATTCCCAGCCCAGGAATGCTGGGAATTGAAGTCCACAGGTTTGGAGTGTGATATAAAGCAGGGGTCTCCAACCTTGGCAACTTTAAGACTTGTGGACTTCAACTCCCAGAATTCTCTTCTGGTCTTAAGACTGGTAGGAGGTGGGCAAGTGTGGCCCCTTTAAGACCTGTGGACTTCAACTCCCAGCATTCCCAGCCCAGGAATGCTGGGAATTGAAGTCCACAGGTTTAGAGTGTGATATAAAGCAGGGGTCTCCAACCTTGGCAACTTTAAGACTTGTGGACTTCAACGCCCAGAATTCCTCAGCCAGCAAAGCTGGCTGAGGAATTCTGGGCGTTGAAGTCCACAAGTCTTAAAGTTGCCAAGGTTGGAGACCCCTGATAGAAAGTGTGTATCAGCCGGGGATCTGTTTTTGTCTCTCGCTTACTATTCCCTACTCTCAAATAACAGTCTCAAACTAGGATTTGTGGCGGCGAGAATATTTTCCACCCGAGCCAAAAAAATAAATAAATAAAGATATTAAAGTTCTAAATATAAACATCTGTCATGCCGTATGTGTTGTTTATGACTCTTGGCTGGTTTTGTGAGCTTTTGTTATTTATAGGTTCCCCGACCATTTAAAACCAAAAAACAACAACAAAAAAAACACCCCACACCAATCCCAAAAAAACATTTTGGTGCCTCGGGGAATAAAAATAACAAGTTTGAAGGACCCAAATTGAAGATGCAAAAAAAATAAATAAATAAAAAATGCAGGGAATAGGAGTGGAGTTAAAGATGTGTTGTTGTGGTGTTTTGTGATATGAGGGAAAGCTTCCTGGTGCTAAGATCTGTCACTGAATAACAGAATAAGAGAATTGGAAGGGACCTTGGAGGTCTTCTAGTCTAACCCCCTGCTTAGGCAGGAAACCCTACACCACTTCAGACAAATGGTTATCCAACATCTTCTTAAAAACTTCCAGTGTTGGAGCATTCACAACTTCTGGTGGCAAGTTGTTCCACTGATGAATTGTTCTCACTGTCAGGAAATTTCTCCTTAGTTCTAGATTGCTTTTCTCCTTGATTAGTTTCCATCCATTGCTTCTTGTCTTGCTCTAGAACAGTGATGGCTAACCTTTTTGCGATTGCGTGCCAAAAGTGGGGGGAGTGCGGGGTGGGTTGCGCGTGTGTTTGCCCACACCCATAATTCTATGTGCCCCGCCCCTGCGCATGTGTGTGCAACCCCCCCCGCGTTTCCCCTGTTTTTGGCACCGTGGGCCCGATAGGCCCGTTTTTTCGCCCTCCCCAGGCTCCAGGGCTTTTCTAGGAGCCTGGGGAGGGTGAAAACAGCCTTCCCCCTCCCCCCGGAGACCCTCTGGAGGCCGGAAGTGGCCTGTTTGACAACTTTCAGTGGGCCCAGAAGGCCCGAAAATCAGCTGGCCGGCGCGTGCATGTGCACCGGAGCTGAGCTCACGTGCCCACTGATATGGCTCCGCGTGCCACAGGTTCGCCATCACGGCTCTAGAACCTTTTCTGGAAAGTAATCATGGAGAGATCCAACTTAGAACTAAGGAGAAATTTCCTGACAGTGAGAACAATTAATCAGTGGAACAACTTGCCTCCGGAAGTTGTAAATGCTCCAACACTGGAAATTTTTAAGACGAGATTGGACAGCCATTTGTCTGAAATGGTACAGGGTCTCCTGCCTGTGAAGGGGGTTGGACTAGAAGACCTCCAAGGTCCCATCCAACTCTTTTATTCTATTCTAAACCCAGTTCCTGCAACCATTCTTCGTATCTTTCCAGGCTTTTTAACCATAGTGTCCTGGGGTTCATATCAGTGGTGGGTTCCTCCCGGTTCGGTCCGGTTCGGCCAAGCCGGTAGCGGTGACGATATGACATCACGGAACCGGTTCTCCCCCCCTGCCCTCCCACCCCCCACCCCCAATCTATTCTTACCTTTTATTTGGCCCCACCCCCAATCTATTGCTGCCTCCTGAGTCCCAGCTGATGACTAGAGGGAAAAAAACTGTTTAAACTCTTGCCGGGGGGCTTCAAAGGGCCGCCCTACAGCTGATCAGTGTTAAAAGCAAACAAATGAGTCGGGTCGTAAGTGCGAGGACTGGTCGTAAGCGCGAGGACCTTCCAGAAATGACTCTGACCAGCTAGCCACGCCCACCTAGTCACATGACCTCCAAGCCACACCCACAAAATAAGCCACGCCCACAGAACCGGTAGTAAAACAATTTAGAACCCACCCCTGGTTCATATGCTCCCCTTCTGTGACCTCCCGACAAGCAAAGTCAATGTTGCAGCCAGATTCCCTTAACAATCACGTCCCTAACTCAACAACGGCAGCAATTCGCTTAACGACGGTGGCAAGAAAAGTCGTAAAACGGGGCAAAACTCACTTTAACCACTGTCTCGCTCAGCAGCGGAAATTTGGGGCTCCGTTGTGGTCGCAAGTCGAGGACTTCCTGCAGCTAGTTGAGTCTGGTTGTTTCATGCCAGACACCTTCTGATCAGGGGTGAAATTAAATTAAATTAAATTAAATTTCCCCTTCTGGTTCTGTGGGCGTGGCTTATTGGGGGAGGTCATGTGACTGGGTGGGCGTGGCCAACTCGACATCACTCACATCGAGGGGCTGCTCACCGGCCCCTCCCCTCCCAGCCACTCCTTGTCGCGAATGGCAGGAAAATGGGGAGGGGAATATTCCTGCCTACCATCCTTCCCCTTAGTCTGTGCTGAGATTGAGGAATGGATGACAGGCAGGAAAATCCCCTTCCCCATTTTCCTGCCTTTTACAAAAACGGCTCCATTCCAGATGCTCCTTCCATCCCCCTCCCTCCTGGGGACTACCTTAAAGGGACAGGCTGCAGCAGCTCCATTCTGAATGGAGGGAGAAAAGTTAGCATTCTCTCTGCTGCATTTAACATTGAATTCTGTGGAATATCAAGCGGTCGGAAGAGGTGAGCGGCGACCGGCTGGGCATGGGTGGGTAGGGCCAAGGAGGGGTAATTGCTACCAGTTCGGCAAACTGATGCCCATAATCCCTAGAGATTCACCCGAACCGGTCCGAACCAGTAGGATTTCACCCCCGCTTCTGACCTCGCCACCTTCTGTTTTGTTTTACGACAGAAATGAACTGTGACGTGTGGAAAGAAGCTCCCCTTAGGTCTTCCAGCTGCTCCAGCAGTAACCACAGCGGAGACGGGAGCTGGGATCCCCCGAGCGACCTTTCCACCCCCTCCACCCCTTCGCCGCCCCTGACCGCCGACATCACGACCAGCATCCTGTCTTCCCTGCAGTCCGACCTGGAGGAGACGGAAGCCACCCAGTTTCTCTTTGGGGAACCCGTGCCCAGGAAGAGGAAGGTGAGAAGGGAGGTTGACGGGGGCGGTGAGGAGACCTTTTCCGCTTTGAGCCTGTCGGAAGGCTGCCTGGTTGTTTTCTTCCTATGTAAGGGTATGTGAGGAAGACCTTGGGCAGGGGTGTCAAACTCAAGGCCTACAGGCCTGATCTGGCCCGCGGGTATTTACCGTATTTTTTGGACTATAAGACGCACCGAAGTATAAGACGTACCAAGATTTTGAAGTGGTAAACAAGAAAAAATACAGTTTTTGCCTTCCCCAGGCCCCAGGAAAACTCTGCAGAGTGCTCCTGGGGACTGGGGAGGGTAAAACTGCAACCTGTGGGGGGTTTGGGAGGCCAAAAACAGGGCAGTTTTTCATGAAAACGGGGTCCGCAGCGGGTTTGGGAGGCCTGCAGAGTGCTCCTGGGAGTTGGGGAGAGCAAAAGCGCTCCCATTTTTGGCCTCCCAAACCCCCCATGCATCACCTTTTTGCCCTCCCCAGCTCCCAGGAGCACTCTGCAGGCCTCCCAAACCCGCTGCGGACCCCGTTTTTGTGAAAAATAGGCCTGTTTTTTATGAAAACGGGACACGCGGGGTGAGGTTTTGGGAGGCCAAAAATGGCTGTATTCGGTGTATAAGACGCACCAACATTTCCATCCTCTTTTAGGGGGTGAGACACAAAGTGCGTCTTATACTCCAAAAAGTACGGTAAATCTGACCCACGAGGCCGCCCTAGAAACAGCGAAGGACTGGCCCGCAGTGCCTCTGCCAGCAAAAAACGGAGCTCAGAGGGAGCCCATTTTCGGCCGTGACTGCCTCCTGCAGCCCTCTGCAGTGAAAATGGAGTGGGGGGGGGGCGCTCCATTTTGACTGACAGAGGTCTAGCAAAACAAACTAAACACAAAACAAAAGAAGAAATGTTTCCTGTTTTGCATTTGAACATGTAAGAAGGGACAGGAAAGGAGAAAAGGAAAGATGAAAGAAAAAGAAAAGGGAAGATGGGAAGAGAGCAAGGAAGGAAAAAGAAGGAAAGAGGGGACGGAAGAAGAAAGGAGAATGAAGAGGGAGGGAGGAAGGGAAGGGAAGGGAAGGAAGGAAGGAAGGAAGGAAGGAAGGAAGGAAGGAAGGAAAGGGGAGGGAGGGAAATGGGAATGGGAAGACAGATAGGAAGGAAGGAAGGAAGGAAGGAAGGAAGGAAGGAAGGAAGGAAGGAAGGAAGATTATAATGAGAGGGAGGAAGGATCACAGGGAAGTCCTGCCTTAGCACTTGGCACCATAGCTGCCCCCGACACAAGTTAACGTCGAGCTGGCCACCCCCCCCCCCCGACACCCCCCACTCCCCCCACCCCAAGGTCGAACACAATCCTGATACGTCCCTTGATGATACTGAGTTTGACACCTGTGACCTTGGGAGGCTGGAGGAAGGGAGAATGACGAGATAAGAGACAGTGGAGCCCACAGCAGGATAATGGGAAGGAGGGCCAGAGGCTCAGAAGGCACTCTCCCTAATTTCTTTTGAACTATTTTATTTTAAATTTTATTCAGAAGGTTAAATTACAGGTAGTCCTCAGTTTACGACCACAACTGAGCATTGACATTTCCCCTGGCCCCATGGACAGTTGCCGTCTGTATAATTTGCTCACCGCCATACAGGTATGTCCTCGACTTAACGACCAGCCCAAACATTCTGCTGTTAACGGAGAGTATTGCCCCGTTTTACAACCTTTTTTTTTTTTGCTTCAGTTGTTAAGTGAATCACTGCAGTTGATAAGTTAGCAACCCAGGTCGTTAAATGAATCCGGCTTCCCCACTGACTCTGCTTGTCAGAATGCGGCACCAGATGATGACGTGACTCCGGGACACTGCAACCGTCATACCTGTGAGTCAGTTGTCAAGCACCTGAATGTAAATCACGTGACCATGGGGATGCTGCAACGGTCATAAGTCTGAAAAACGGTCGTAAGTCACTTTTTTTGAGTGAAACTGTAACTTCGGTCACTAAATGAACTGTTGTAAGTCGAGGACTACCTGTACAAGTAGTCCTCGACTTACAACAGTTTGTTTACTGCCCCTTCAAAGTTACAACGGCACTGAAAGAAGTGACTTACAGCCATTTTTCAGACTTACGACCATTGCAGCATGGGGAATTTACATTTGGATTCTTGGCAACTGCTGGTTCCTATTTATGACCGTTGCTGTATCATGTAATTCCCCTTTGTGACCTTTTGACCAGCAAAGTCAACGAGGAAAGCCACATCCCCTTAACAACTCTGTCACTAACTTGGCAGCTGCAAAGGTTCGCTTAACAACTATGGTAAGAAGGGTTGTAAAATGGGGCAGAATTCAGACAGATAAATGGCTGCCCAATCTCTTTTTAAAAACCAGTGGTGGAGCACCCACAACTTCTGGAGGCAAGTAGTTCCACTGGTTAATTGTTCTAACTGTCAGGAAATTTCTCCTTACTTCCAGGTTGCTCCTCCCTTTCATGAGTTTCCATCCGTTGCTTCTTCTCCTGCCTTCCGGTGCTTTGGAGAATAGCAACACCTGTTTCACTTGGCAACAGAAATTTTGTGGTTGTAAGGCGAGGACTACCTATAAACTGAAACACAACATTCTTCTTGTCAAGGAAGTCCAACCCGTCGCTCATCGGTTCCATTATCTCCGAGTTTCTCTCTAGTTTCTTGGGCTGTAGAAGAGACGGCGGGAGAATTGTACTCGTAGGTTGTAAGTCAGGTTGGTCAGGGATCTCACCAGTGGTGGGATTCAGCCAGTTCGGCCCCTCCCCTCCCCACCCCTTCCAGGAGTCCCCACGCGCCCCATTTTGGCTCCCAGGTAAATGCAGGGAGGCCTACTAGGCCCAAAACGGGGCGTAGGGAGGGGCGTGCCCCCCTGCGGCCTATTTTTGCTCCCGGGGGGGGGGTGCAGGAGGCCGAGTACTGCCTGTCACACCCTGTTGTGACTCAGGCCCGAGTAAGTAGTAGGAAAATCAGTCAGTGAAAAAACAAACTTTATTCGAACAGCTGAGAATTGCTTCATTCCCAGCGTCGTTCAACTCAATTAAAGCAAATTCCTCCCAACACAAATTCCTCAGTCCTATCGCAAACCTTGGTCCAGTTAGGCAAACTGCCAAAGGCCTTTCTTGGCAAACGTTCAGAAGTCACGGATACAAAAATAAATACAAGACGTAGACGAAGAAGAAGACGAAGCTACCAACATTGTTTTCCGGCAAAGCCCAAATGCTGTTATTGGTTTTTTTTAAGCCTTATGGGAGGGGCCAATCATCTCTTGGCCTTACTCCCGAGTCGTCCTCTTTGCTTGAGCTGCTCTTGCCTTCTGGCAGCTCTTCTCATGCGTGTATTAGGAACAGGCTCCTCCTGTTCCTCTGCCTCTCTACTGTCAGCCTCTGGAGGCTCAGGAGTCCGCACCTCACTCCCCGGTGGCCCTGGCCCCGTCTCTGCCTCCGACGCAGAGCCCTCATCCAGGCCTTCCCCAGCCTCCAGGAGTGGCCCATGTTCTTCCTCAGCCTCATCGCTGTCCGATTCCACTGCCAGCTCCGCAGGCTGCTGGCGGACCACAACACACACCATGGCCACGCCCACCCAGCTTGTCATTAGGGCAGAGAACCGGTTGTTAAATTATTTGAATCCCACCACTAAATCTGACCAATGGTAGAATTTGAATCTTCAAGAGGACCTTTGGGATTCTGAGACGGGATGCGTGGTCCATCTTGAGAGGCACCAGAGCTAAGCTGCATGTTCTCATGTTACAGAACTCCACAAAAGTGATGTTCAAGTGTTTGTGGAAGAGCTGTGGGAAAGTTCTCAGCAGTTCCTCAGGGATGCAGAAGCACATCCGAGCCATTCACCTGGGGTAGGTCAGCCTCTTGGTCATTTGGGGGACACATCTGTGTGGTGGCAGGCACGAATAGGTTGACTTTTTTTAAAAAGTGTTATTAATTTTCTATGAATTACATTTCTTAGTGCTTAATAAACATCGTGTTGTCTGGGTACCGTATTTTTCGGACTATAAGACGCACTGGAGTATAAGACACACTAAGTGTCAGCGTTCCAGAAAACCCCACTCCAATTAAAAATGCCTAGCAGCCAAACTTTATGCAAAGTAATTTCGAAGAGGAAAACAAGAAAAAAAAATAGTTTTTGGCCTCTGCGCGTCCGATTTTTGCCCTCCCCGGTCCCCAGGAGCACTCTGCAGGCCTCCCAAACCAGAGGTGGGTTTCAGCAGGTTCTGACCAGTTCTGGAGAACCGGTAGCGGAAATTTTGAGTAGTTTGGAGAACCGGTAGTAAAAATTCTGACTGGCCCCGCTCCCATCTATTCTCTGCCTCCCAAGTCCCAGATGATCGGGAGGAAATGGGGATTTTGCAGTAAACCTTCCCCTGCCACACCCACCAAGTCACGCCCACCAAGCCACACGCACAGAACCGATAGTAAAATTTTTTGAAACCCACCACTGTCCCAAACCCTCTGCGCGTCCCAGTTTTTGGCCTCCCAAACCCCCCACGTGTCGCGTTTTTGCCCTCCCCAGCCTCCAGAAGCACTCTGCAGGCCTCCCAAACCCTCTGCGCATCCCGTTTTTGAGAAAAACAGGCCTTTTTTTTTTTTTTTTTTTTTTTTGCGAAAACGGGATGCGCGGGGCGGGGCTTCAGGCGGCCAAAAATGGCCCTCTTTTGGGTGGGGGGGAGAAATGCATCTTATACTCCGAAAAGTACGGTATTTAATTTGCTTAGCAGTACAGATTTTATTCTTACTCTCCACCCCTTTTTTCCAACCTCTGGTAAAATAGAGTCAGTGTTTGATAGTATTTTATATCTTCTTTCTGTTTGATTTTCAATGTCAGTCTATCCATTTCTGCACAATCTGGTACCTTCTTCATTATCTCTTCGTCTCACGGTGTTTCTTCATTTTTCCAATATTGTGCGAAGGTAATCCTCGCTGCTGTTAAGACATGTAATGTTACAGACATACTTTTCTTATCAAATTTTTCTGATATCATCCCTAATAAAAAACAGTTCAGGTTTAAACTTTACATGTTTCCCTATTATCTTTTCTAGCCACCTGCGTATTATTGCCCAATATATATTTTGCTTTAACACAAGGCCACCACATATGATAAAATGTGCCCGTTTTTTTGATTGCCTTTCCAGTGTTTGCGAGACATATTTTTAAACTTTTTGGCTAACCTTGCAGCTGGTAAGGCACGAATAGGTTGCCTTGTGAGAAGGAGTTACAGAGAATCTACCAATTGACTTCACACAACTAAGGCCTAATGCTGTTTGTTTTATTCTGCACCTGGCAGAATTAGGTCATGAGTCTGTTTGGTCCAGCATGCAGTGTCTTGTGGTGGCTACTGGATGACCTTCAGAAGCTCACCAAGTCTGGGTTGGGGGAAGGGGAGACAGAGCCCTTTTTCCACCAGTAAGACTAAAGTAACAGCTTAACACAGTTGGAAGGGACCTTGTAGGTCATCTAGTCCAACCCCCCTCCCCCACTCAAGCAGGAGACGCTACACCATCCCCGACAAATGACAGTCCAGTCTCCCCTTGAAAGCCTCCAGGGATGAAGCTCCCTCAATTTCCGAAGGCAACTTCTGTTCCATGGGTTGATTGTTCTCACTGTCAGAAAATTTCTCCTTATTTCCAGGTTGAATCTCTCCCTGATCAGTTTCCATCCATTATTCCTTGTCTGGCCTTCGGGTGCTGTACAAAATAGCTTGACCCCCTTCCTCCTCTCTGGGGCAGCCCCTCAAATATTGGAAGTCTGCTATCCTGTCTCCCCTGGTCCTTCTCTTCACTAGACTAGCTAGGCCCAGTTCCTGCAACCGTTCATTGTATGTTTTAGTTTCTGGTCCCTTAGTCATCCTGGTTGCTCTTCTCTGCATTCTTTCTAGAGTCTTAACATCTTTGTTATAGTGTGATGACCAAAACTGGATGCAGAATTCTAGGTGTGGTCTTACTAAGACTTTATAGAGTGGTATTAGTACCTCACTTACGATTCACGGTTAGTAAAGAGCCTTCAATAATCACAGCCAGGGGCAACCTGATCTTCATGATTTTCCCTTTTGAAGCCATCTAGGTAGGCTTCTATAAGATCTGCCAGATGCTCTTTCCTGGGGAGGGCTATATGGGGAGGGGGGTGCCATGGTTGAGGGAACTCCATTGTTTATAGCCACTTGCCTTGCTTCCTTTGGGGAGGACATCTGAAGAAGGATCCACAAAGATTTCGAATGGTTGGGTAGGAAATTTGCCCAAATGGGAATTATGCATGGGCCAAGGACTACCAGTTTGAGATTATACTAGAAAGGAGGTTGAGATGATACCAGAAAAGAGAAAATTGAGATTGTACCAGAAAGGAGAAGGTTGAGATGATACTAGATAGGAGGTTGAGATGGTACCAGAAAGGAGAAGGTTGAGATGATACTAGATAGGAGGTTGAGATGATACCAGAAAGGAGAAAGTTGAGATGATACAAGAAAGGAGAAGGTTGAGATGATACCAGAAAGGAGAATGTTGAGGCGTCAGGGTTTTTTTTTTAAATTTGATTTATATGCCGCCCTTCTCCGGAGACTCAGGGCGGCTTACAATGCGTTAAGCAATAGCCTTCATACTTTTGTATATTTTACAAAGTCAGCTTATTGCCCCCACAATCCGGTTCCTCAATTTACCTACCTTAGAAAGGATGGAAGGCTGAGTCAACCTTGAGCCTGGCGAGATTTGATCTTACTTTAATTGCAGACAGCTGGTGTTAAATTACAGAGCTCTGTCTGTTGAGCTATCCAGCTTCCAAGTAAGACCCCAACGAAAGAAGACTCTGAGGCTTGAGGTTCCTCAAAGTTCAATTTTATTAGAGATGTCATATTGGCACATCTGGAAAAACCCGAATCTGAAAGCTTCCAGGTTTTCCCCACCCAAAGGAAAGTCCAAGTCCCTGCCCAGCATCCACATGTCCATCTCATGGTCCAATCAAAGCATCTTTCCAACTGGAGATGCCTCCCAGTCCCAGCCCTCCAGGTGCAGGGCAAGATGTCCTTGACTCTCAGAGAAAGGAATGTTGTTTTGACTATGTATCACCCATGCTCCATACAATCCCCCCTCCCAGTTTCCCACAGTAGTAAATGTGGCAGGCCTGAAGACCCAATGCAAAAGATGGCTTCCAGGCCTGACAGAGGTGATATCAGAAAAGAGAAGGTTGAGATGATACCAGAAAGAAGGTTGAGATGATACCAAAAGAAGGTGGCACGTTTTGCTGTTGTCTTCAAACTTCCCTGTGCATTTCTTTTCTCCTGCCACTTTTCATTCTTGGTGCTCCTTAGCAGCATCACAAGTCCTTCTACAAGTGCCTGAGATGATAGTCCCTTGAATTCCCAGCAAAAGCTTCCTCTTCCACAGTTGATTTTCTCTTTGAAGATGCTAAGGGCCCTTTGTTCAGAGGTGAAATGCTCCCGGTTCGGACCGGATCGCCCGATCCGGTAGCGATGGCGGCGGGTGGTTCGGAGAACTGGTAGCAAAAATCCCTGCGGCCCCCCCCCCCCATGCTCAGCTGAATCGCACAATCATCAGAGGCGGTTTTTTTTACATTTAAAAGCATTTTTTCTACAACCTCTTCCAATGAAAAAAGGCTTTTAAAAGTAAAAAAAAAAAAAGCCTCTGAGGATCGCGCGGCTCAGCTGGGATCCTCAGAGGCTTTTCAAAGCATTTTTTTCTGCAACCTCTTGGCCGAAAAGGTGGTACAAAAAATGCTTTGAAAAGTCTCTGACGATCCCAGCTGAGTTGCCTGATCAGCAGAGGCTTTTCAAAGCATTTTTTAAAAAGCCTCCCTGACGATCCCAGCTGAGTTGCCTGATCAGCAGAGGCTTTTCAAAGCATTAGAAAAAATGCTTTGAAAAGTTAAAAAAAAAAAAAAAGAAAAGTTGGTCACGCCCACCCAGTCACATTACACCCCCCCACCACCAAGCCACGCCCACAGAACCGGTAGTAACACATTTTACATTTCACCCCTGCCTTTGTTCCCTTTCCCCCAGGAGGAAGGCTGACCTGGATCAGAGTGATGGAGAGGAAGACTTTTATTACACCGAGCTGGACGTCAACGTGGATTCTTTGACCGACGGTCTCTCCAGCCTGACCCCTGTCTCCCCAACCTCCCCGGTGCCCCCTCCCTTTCCAGTCCTGGAGGAGGTCCAGAAAGTTCTGCCTATTCCACTCAACCCCAAGGTTTCCGTGGTGTCTCACCTGAGCCAATCGGCACCCTTAAACCTCCTGAGCCATTCGGCACCTACCGGCTTGGGACACATCCAAACCGATCATGCCTATCAGGTGCGTTTCCATAGTCATCTAAAGGAGCCTTTCCGGCCAGATCAATGTCCACCAGATCCACATGTGAAGGATTCAAATTGATCACTGGTAGTCCTTGATTTACAACCAGAGGTAGTATTCAGCCGGTTCTAAATGGTTCTGACGAACTGGTAGCGGAAATTTTGAGTAGTTCAGAGAACCGGCAAGTACCACCTCTGGGTGGCTCCGCCCCCATTTATTCACTGCCTCCCAAGTCCCAGCTGATTGGCTGGGTCTTCTTTTGTTGCCCTGCACAGAACGGAGCTGGAAAGCAGGTCAGTGGGGTGGGGAGAGAATGGAGATTTTGCACTATCCTTCCCCTGCCACGCCCACAGAATTGGTAGTAAAAAAAAATTGAATCCTACCACTGCCTACGACCACAATTGAGCCCGGAGATTTCCGTTGCTAAACGAAACATTTGTTAAGCGAATTTTGCCCTATTTTACGACCTTCCTTTCCCCCCGTTGTTAAGTGAATCAGTGCAGCTGTTAAGTTACTAACACGGCTGTTCAGGGAATCCAGCTTCCCCCATTGACTTTGCTCGTCAGAAGGTCGCAAAAGGGAATCGCGTGACCCCTTGGACACTGCAACCGTCATAAATATGGACCAGTTGCCAAGCGTCTGAATTTTGATGACGTGTGTGTCAGGGTTCAGAGCTGACAACGTGAACATGGGGATGCTGCAAAGGTCATAAGCGTGAAAAATGGTCATAGGTCACTTTTTCCAATGCCGTTGTAACTTCGAATGGTCACTAAACAGACGTAAGTCAAGGACTACCTGTACTTTGTTGTTTTCTGCCTATAATATAAGAATCTTCCCAAGCTGCTTGCCATCTCTTGGGAACAACCAGATAAGGTTCCATGGAACTTGGCGGGAGGAGGGCCAGACCGAAGTCTCTTGCGGCTATCCAACGATTCAAGGCTACTTCCCTGCTTGATGCCTCCTCCTTTCCTTGACCGGTAAAGTTTCCCAGCATTCAGTTTCCCCACTGTCTCATTTTGACATTTTGTCTTTTCAGGCGATGGGTCCTACCGGAGTGCTGGCGGATCTGAAGGCTCCCCCAGCTGGGATGGAAATCAGCATATCGTGGCAGCAACCAGCCCTTTTCCCACCACCTCTGCCCCCCGTCCTCTTCAAAAGCCCCTCGGTGAGTAACGTGAAGGCCACCCCAAGATTTTTCCTTGTTAAGAAGAGAGTTGATTCGAGAGCAAAGTTTAGGGGCGTCTAGATGACCCCTTAGATCAGGGGTCCTCAACCTTGGCAGCTTTAAGACTTGTAGACTTCAACTTCAAAGCCAGCTTTGCTGGCTGAGGAATTCTGGGAGTTGAAGTCCACAAGTCTTAAAGTTGCCAAGGTTGGAGACCCCTGCTTTATATCACACTCCAAACCTGTGGACTTCAATTCCCAGCATTCCTGGTCTCCAATTGAAGTCCACAGATTTGGAGTGGGATATAAAGCAGGGGTCTCCAACCTTGGCAACTTTAAGACTTGTGGACTTCAACTCCCAGAATTCTCTTCTGGTCTTAAGACTGGTAGGAGGTGGGCAGGTATGGCCCCTTTAAGACCTGTGGACTTCAACTCCCAGCATTCCTGGGCTGGGAATGCTGGGAGTTGAAGTCCACAAATCTTAAAGCTGCCAGGTTTGAAGACCTCTGCCCTAGATCAACTCCATGGGGGAAGGACATTTCCTCTGGCCCCATGGACAGAAGTTGCCTTCTGTATAATTTATTCACCCCCATACAGGGAATCCTCAACTTACAACCAGAATTGAGCCTAAAATTTCTGTTGCTGAAGCGAGAAGTTGTTAAGTGAGTTTTGCCCTATTTTACGACCTTTCTTGCCACCATTGTTAAGCGAATCACCACAGTTGTTAGGTTAGTAACACGGTTGTTAAGTGAATCAGGCTCCCCCGTTGACTTGGCTTGTCCGAAGGTCACAAACGGAATCATATGACCCCGATACACTGCAACCGTCGTAAATATGAGTTGGTTGTCAAGTAAGTGTCTGAATTTTGATCATGTGACCCTGGGAATGCTGCAATAGGTTGTAAGTGTGAAAAACTGGTCATAAATTACTTTTCTCAGTGCTGTTGTACCTTCAAACCAGGGGTGAAATCCGGCAGGTTCTGACAGGTTCGGGAGAACCGGTAGCGGAAATTTTGAGCAGTTCAGAGAACTGGCAAATACCACCTCTGGCTGGCCCTAGAGTGGGGTGGGAATGGAGATTTTGCAATATCGTTCCCCCAGGAGTGGGGAGGGAATGGAGATTTTGCAATATCCTTCCCCCAGGAGTGGGGAGGGAATGGGGATTTTGCAGTATCCTTCCCCTGCCACGCCCACCAAGCCACGCCCACAGAACCAGTAGGGGAAAAAATTGGGATTTCACCCCTGCTTCAAATGTTCACTAAATGAACTATTGTTAAGTCGAGGACTACCTGTATACTGGCTAGATTAATACTATATTATTTCCTGTCTTCTGACTTAGTGGACTGGGTTCTAATTCTCCTGCCCCCCGAACTGCCGAAAGATTTGACTCCTTAGAAAAGAAACTTCTCCGCTCAGGATCGAACTGTGGGGTTGGGTCCTTGGTGGTCTCTGAGCTTGGTTGTTTTCATGCAGACGTTTCGTTACCGAACTAGGGAACATCATCATGGCGTTGCTAATGAAACATCTGCAAGAAAACCATGAAGCTCAGAAAGCACTAAAGATTCACAGTCCTCCTCCTCCTCCTTCCCTCCTCTATTCCCTCCCCCATTCCGCAAACCCTCCTTCTAGCACTGATCATGTTTCCTAGTTGGGTAATGAAACGTCTGGAAGAAAACCACCAAGCTCAGAGAGCACCAAGGACCCCACGGCTGATTTCTTAGCTGCGCCATTGAGATCTCCTCCCTTTCTCAAATGACTCACTCTCTTCTTCTTCCTCCTCCTCCTCCTCTTCCTCCTCCAGAGCTGCCTGACTCCCATCCGACCTGCCGATTCGGAAGAGAAACGCCTGCAAGGCCCCCCTGTGTCAGTTGCCAAAGGACAACCCTTATTGCCCTCTTCCGTGCCAAAGCCTGCAGCGGGCACCAGGTAGGTGGCTGTTCCTTCACATCTTCTCTCCCCCCCCCACCCTCCCCAGTCTGGCACCCCCTACCCAGTCTCTAGAGGGCACCAGGGTCACCCAGAGACTGGCTTGGAGGCTGTTCTCCAGGTTTGGCCGAGTCCCTCTGGCTGGACTTTAGAAAGTGTGCTTGGCCACTGCAAGAGTACAAGAAGCCTGGATAGCTCTGCGGACTAAGCACTGTAATTTAACACCCGCTGTCTGCAATTAAAGTAAGTTTGAATCTCGCCAGGCTCAAGGTCGACTCAGCCTTCCATCCTTTCTAAGGTAGGTAAATTGAGGACCCGGTTTGTGGGGGCAATAAGCTGACTTTGTATAAAATATACAAAAGTATGAAGCAGTGGTGGGTTCCTCCCAGTTCGGTCCAGTTCGGCTGAGCCGGTAATGGTGACGATATGACGTCACCGAACCGGTTCTCCCCCCCCCGCCCTCCCCCCCCACCCTCCCACGTTATTCTTACCTTTTATTTGGTCCCACACCCAATCTATTGCTGCCTCCTGAGTCCCAGCTGATGACTAGAGGGAAAAAAAACTGTTTAAACTCTTGCCGCGGGGCTTCAAAGGGCCGCCCTACAGCTGATCAGTGTTAAAAGCAAACAAATGAGTCGGGTCGTAAGTGTGAGGACTGGTCGTAAGTGCGAGGACCTTCCAGAAATGACTCTGACCAGCTAGCCACGCCCACCTAGTCACATGACCTCCAAGCCACACCCACAATTAAGCCACGCCCACAGAACCGGTAGTAAAAAAATTTAGAACCCACCCCTGGTATGAAGGCTATTGCTTAACGCACTGAGTCTCCGGAGAAGGGCGACATATAAATCAAATTAAAAAAAAAAAGAAGAAGAAGAAGAAAACCCGTTGCTTTCTTGGAATAACCGTTCCGCCGGGTGCCACTGGACCTCACCGTCCGTTCCAAATTCACACATTTTTTTGCCCTTTGGCTCAGAAAGGTGATCTGTCCAAGCCTCTTTTTTTTCTGGTTACCGCTGTTGTGACCTAGGCTTCCTGAGAAAGCATAAATCACAATCTTAGTCCCCCAAAAAAACCTCTTTTTACTGAGACGGCTGTGAATTACGGTCATTCACAGCCCGTAACAGTCTCGGTGAAGATTCCGACCGATGTCTGCTCGAGTTGACACAGTCTTTCAGGGTAATGTTGATAAGCACCCATCTTTATCTCCCTTGAAATGCTGCCAGAGACCTAATTGCCAATTAGTTTTGCAAGGCCAAACGGAGCACAGAGTCAAACAGGACTTCTCAGAGCTTGAATTGACTATATAGTTGAGCCTGGATAGCTCAACAGACTAAAAGCCTCTTATTAACATTCAGCTGTCTGCCATTATTGCAAGTTCGAATCTCCCCAGGCTCAAGGTTGACTCAGCCTTCCATCCTTTCTGAGGTAAATTGAGGACCCAGTTGTGAGGGCAATAAGCTGACTTTGTATAATATACACAAAAGGATGAAGGCTATTGCTTAACGCATTGTAAGCCGCCCTGAGTCTCCGGAGAAGGGCGGCATATAAATCTAATTTAAAAAAAAAAATGAACTAATTGCTTCCTGCAAAGGCTCACATCTGTTTGCTCCTCTTATATGTCTTATGGGAGGGGCCAATCAACTCCAAGCCTTACTCCTGAGTCACCCTTTTTTTCCTTAATTGTTCTTGCCTTCTGGCAGCTCTGTGCATGCGCACACTGGGAACAGGCTCACACCATTCTTCTGCCTCGCTGATGTCAGATTCTGGAGGCTCCGGAGGCAGCAAAAAACTCCCAGATGGCCCTGGCCCCCTTTCTGCCTCCGACGCAGAGCCCTCATCCGAGCCTTCCCCAGACTCCAGGACTGGCCCATGTTCCTCCCCAACCTCCTCAATGTCCGACTCTGCTGCCAGCTCTGCAGGCTGCCAGCGGACCACAACAACCCCAAATCCTGGTAGTCTTCGACTTACGACCATAATCGAGTCCGAGATTTCCATTGCTAAGCGAAATATTTGTTAAGCGAATTTTGCCCTATTTTACGGCTTTCCTTGCCACCGTTGTTAAGGGAATCAGTGCAGCTGTTAAGTTACCAACACGGCTGTTAAGTGAATCCGGCTTCCCGCATTGACGTTGCTCGTCAGAAGGCCGCCAAAGGGGATCACAGACCTCGGGACACTGCGACCGTCACTAATATGAGCCAGTTGCCAAGCCTCCGAATTTTGATCACGTGATCGTGGGGATGCTGCAACGGTTGTAAGTGTGAAAAACGGTCATAAGTCACCTTTTTCGGTGCCATTGTAACTCCGAATGGTCACTGAATGAATCGAGAACTAGATACAGAGCAATCTTTTACATCCCTTTTTCCTCAAACCCATCTTCTCATTTTTTTGATACGGGTAATCAACATACAACCACAATCGGCAGTGGAACTTCTTTTGCTAAGCGAGCTGGTTGTTAAGTGAGTCAAGGTCTGATTTTACACCTCTTTTGCCACAGTTGTTCAGCAAATCACTGCGGTTGTTAAGTGAATCCGGCGGTCCCTAAGCGAACCCAGCTTATCCCACAGACTTTGCTCGTTGGACGCCGGCTGGGACGGTTAAAAATGGCGGTCACATGAGCTCAGGATGTAAATCCATGCCGGTTGCTAAGTACCCAAATTCTGTTCACGTGACCGTGGGGAATCCTGTGACGGTCATAAGGGCCAGGACTGTCCATAAAACCCTTTTTTTCAGTTCCGTTGTAACTCTGAAACAACTCTGTAAGTCAAGGACTGCTTGCAATTGAGTTGGGGAATCTTTTTAAAACAAAACAAAACCCCACTTAATCTCTCCCCTGGTATAGCCAACAAAGTGAGGAGAGCCCTTGGCTTAGAGGTTAATACATCTGCCTAATATGCAAGTAGCCCAGGTTCGAGTCCCAGAAGGGTATGGCTAGCTGACGAGCGCTAAATAGCTCGAAATTGATCTATACTAGTCTCATTTTATTTCTTTGACGGTAAAATATAAATTCAACACAAAAATAGTTTGTCGTGAAAGCGACTGCCTGCGAAGGCTCCTGGAACTGGGGCTGAAAGGCGAAAGCGGAAGCAGTATGCTCCGTCCCATATTTATATAGATTTTAATTGTTTTTAATATTTGTATTTCATGTTTTTAATTCTGGCTGTGCACCGCCCTGAGTCCTCAGGGAGAAGGGCGGTATATAAATTGAAAAATAAATAAATAAATAAATAAAATATTTGGGCAGACCAAGGTTGCCCTGGTAGACTGGGTAGCCTCACCAGAAAAAACCAAAAACACGGAGCCCTCGCCAGCTTCCTCCGCCCTCTCAACCGCCTTTCTCTCTGCCTCTTTGCAGGAAGCCGCGTGGCGAAGCCAAGAAATGCCGTAAAGTCTACGGGATGGAGAACCGCAGCATGTGGTGCACGGCCTGTCGCTGGAAAAAAGCCTGCCAGCGGTTCGTCGATTGAGCTCGGGGTGGGCAGGAAGGGGAATCTTCGGCCGCCCTTGGCCTCTCTGTCTGCGTTGCGCGATTTGCACTTTTGGTGCCTTCCAGCCTGATCTCTCCTTGCACCGTCTGCCCCCCCACCCTTGCCCTGACCCACCTGTCCACTCACCCCCTTCTCCAAGCTGGAGGGGGGGGTGCTCTTTTCCAATTGTGCCTTGGCTCAGGAAACCGGAGTTTCTGGGATGAACGGAGTCGGAGGGGGGGTACCCCTTTGCAAAAGGAAGAAGCATGCCTCGCCGACTCCGGCCGGCTGAAGTGTCATCGGGGGGGGTGTGTGTCTTCTAGATCCTTCTGGACAGCCTCTCTCTTCATCCAGGGATACCTGCCGATCCAAGCCCCTCCGTCGGATTTACCCGTGTCCATCCACACATGTGAAAATTTAAGCCATTGCTTGTCTTTTTGATGGTGTTTATTTTTATTGTTTTCTTACTTCTGAAATAAGCTATGTCTCTCGTCCCCCTTTTTCCTTCACCTGCCACTATGGATCTCCCAACGCTTGTTGAGGTTTGAGACGGCACGAGTTCCAGAAAGTTCTTCGGAGCGGAATTGTGAAAGCTTTGGACATTTTTCGTTCTCTGGGATGGGAGAGCCAAGCCTGACAGGTTGTATTTTGTTTTTTTGGTTTTTTTTTTTTGGATACCTGTCCTGCAATATTTTTTTTTTCCCTTTCTTGGTAAGCTTCGGCGTTAAGGACTTTGGAGCAGAAGACAAAAAACAGGCGTTGGAAGGAAAAGAAACAGTCTTTGCTTCCCCTTCACTTTCATTTGCCGGCTGTAAGCAGGTTTCTCTAAAAATTGCTGTTTCCCCCTCGATTCAAATTCCGTTTGGAAGCCGAACGTCCGGCCAAAGAAATGGCTGAAGGGGGGGGAAAATACAAACCTGTCAGAACGTCAGAGAAACGTTAAAAGTTCTTTTTTTTGCTTTCTGTTTCTTTCCAATCTCGGGGAGTTTTCAGATTTTTTTTTTTTTTTAATTCCCTCCCTCCATCCTCCCCCAAAAATATTCCCTTCCCAAATGATGCCTGCCAAAGAAAGGCTCGCTTTATAGGAAATGTTTTTCCTCTGCAAACCGTCTTGTGAATGGAAATGTTAAGTCTGTCGCAAGGAATAAGCTATGCGCCAAAAAATGTAGCCTGACCAATTTGCAACCTGGACTGAATTTACATCCAAGCCGACTCTTGACAGCAGGGAGAAAAAAATTGCCGATTTCCCTTATGTGCAATCCCAGGTTTTTGTTGTTTTTTTTTAAAAAAAAAACATTTTACACAATGGGGTGATGGGATGTTTCTGTCTGCTGTTATAGCTTTTTCCCGATCTAAAACAGCAAAGATAGAATATCGGCAAGATTTCCCACTCTGCTCTTCCGTTCCCCTTAAAAGAAAAAAAGGCCCAGCTTAAAAGTCAATTTTGGAATTAGGATATTTTTTTTAAAAAAAGAAAGAAAATCAGCCGTGGAGAAAGATTAATCAGTGTTGAACTTTGGAAGTGGGGTTAAGTTTTGTTTAAAGCCATTTCTGTGGATTTTGTGGCCCCTTGGAGGACTTTTGGGGAGTTTCGGAGTGGCGGGTTCAGCATCCGGCATGAAGTTTGCTGCTTTTGCTTTTAAAAGTCACCAGAGGATGGCGCTGTGAGATCAGTTGAAGTCTCTCTAGCAAAATATTTCTCAACTTTGGCCACTTTTAAGATGGGTGGACTTCAACTCCCAGAATTCCGCAGCCAGCATGGCTGGCTGTGGAATTCTGGGAGTTGAAGTCCACCCATCTTAAAAGTCACAAAAGCTGAAAAACACTGCTCTAACCCAATGTATTTGGCTTTAAACGGGATATATATCCACGCATCTCTCCATCCTTGCACAAAATGAATGCTATATAAGCCAGCCGCCCTCATATTTTTAATGGTAGAGGCTCCTAAGAGAACGATGCCTGGAAGTTTTACAAATCTTGCATACCCAAAACCTCCTGCCTTGATTCCCTTCCGTCTCCATCGCTGTTTAGTGAGCTTGTCTCTAAAAAGGAAAACCTGAGCCACCGTGCCAGTTCTGCTCCGTCACCGATTTCCACTTCTGTTTAACCTCACCAGTCATATTTCCACGCACCTGTCTTTTACTTACGGCACCTTGTGACATCTGGAGATGCTTTTTTTTTTTTTTTTAATTATCTTCTGCAAACAATAACAACCAAAAGTCTTGTTTGTGTTTTTGGTGGAAATACCCGATTCGGAAGACCCGCAAACTGAAGAGAGGCTTTCCGAGACCAAACGGCCCCAGGAGATCGGTCCCCGCTGCAACGATCCTCGAGTGTTGGTGGCAAGCGTTGGATTGTGTTCGGCAGCGTGCACTCGCCAGAAATGAGACTGCGGAAAAAAAGACCTCTCCGGATTACTACTTCTTTGCACTAATTGCAAACTGCACAGGGGTTTTTTTTTAAAAAAAACTTTTCCTGCCTCCCAATTTTCTATTCTGTCCCACTGAAGCCAATATTAGCCAGATTGGTATTTTAACCATCGTGTTGATTTCTGCGTGTGTCGGGTGGGGGTGGGGGAGAGACTAAACTTTCTGCTTCCAACGCACAACCTTGATGTGTCTTCGGAGGACAGGTTTCCACGAAAGCATTAAAACTTTTTAAAAACCTCCCTTTTTAAAGGTCTTTTTCTTGGAGGGGTCCTTGGTGCTTCCCGAATCTGGTTGTTTCCTTGAGACCTTTCATCGCCCAAACTTGGTACGTCATCAGTGCTAGTGCTAGGTGATGTAATGTATTTTGGGTAATGAAACTTCTGCAAGGAAACGGCCAAGCTCAGAGAGTACCAAGGACTCCCATTTCAATCCTGAGCTGCAAATATTCCCCTTTATTGGCTGTATTCCCACCATCAGATCCACCAGCACTGGGTGTCTTCTGGAGGAGTTGGGATGTTCCCAACCCATCTGGATACCAAGTTGGGAATTGCTCTGCCAAGCAAACTGGTCCTTTCCTTCTCTTTTTTTTCGCCCATTTTTTCAAGCTTTGCTCTGCAGTCTGGTGGCTGCACCAAAACCGGCAAAAAGTCCTTCGACCACGATTGTTAATTTTGGAGATAATCAACTCTTCTTGCTGTCTGCCTGCATCCCGTGGCCTCTTTTTGGGGAGGGCTTTGCCGTCATCCTATTGCAAACCTATTTAGCAGTGTGTCCTATCAAATGCAGAAAAAAACGCAGTTCTGGGAGTGAGTTGGACGTTGGCTTTGCAAGGATGCGTAACGAGCGAACGAACTTTTCGTTTCTGTTAATTCAGGAAGCTTTCTATGTACACTTATCCCAGATGTACGCGCACACCTACTTTTGAATTGGTAAAAAAAAAAAAAAATACAGATTATTATTTTTAACTGTACGAGTCTTGTAGGCTTTACCGTTTGATCGTTGGCCTAGAATTTGGGATCAAGCCTCACTATTGCTAGGAGCGTTCCAATCGGCAAGGAAATTCCACGGGGGAACTGGATTCAGTTAACAATCGTGTTACTAACTTAACTGCTGCGAGTCATTTTAATAACTGTGGCAAGAAAGGATGTAAAACGGGGCAAAACTCATAGCTGCCTTACCTAGCAGTGGGAATTTTGGGCTCAATTGTGGTTGTAAGTCAAGGACTGTGTCAGTCAGATCCAGCAGCCAGTGTGCAATAAGACAACACAGAACTTCACAATTTCCAGCCACAACTGGGAGCAGAATTTCCATTGCTAAGCAGTTTGTTCTTAAGTGAGCCATGCATGATTTTACAACCTTTTTTTTTTTTTTGCCATGGTAAAGTGAGTGCGGTTAAGTGGACCATACAGTCGTTAAGTGAATCCAGCTTCCTTTGTTGACTTTGCTTGAAAACTGGCTGGGTCATAAAGATGCTGACAGGACCCCAGAATGCTGCAACTGTTACACATACATACATGCTAGTTGCATGGCTGTAAAATATTGAAAACGTCATAAATGGAAGCAGATTGCCAAGCTTATGAGCATTGGAGGGAGGGGGGCCCCCAGCAATTTCCAATCCAGATCAGACCATTTTTGGGGTCTGTCGTAACTTCAGTTGCTAAGTGAACAGTCATTAAGCAAGGACTACCTGTACATTTAAAAAAAAATTGAGGCTTTGCTGCAGGGATGAAATGTAAAATCTGTTACTACCGGTTCTGGCTTTGGGGGGGGGTAATGTGACTGGGTAGGTGTGGCCAACTTTTTTTTTTTTTTTTAACTTTTCAAATCATTTTTTCTAATGCTTTGAAAAGCCTCTGGAGATCAGGCAACTCAGCTGGGATTGTCAGAGAGGCTTTTTAAAAAATGCTTTGAAAAGCCTCTCTGATGATCAGGCAACTCAGCTGGGATCGTCAGAGACTTTTCAAAGCATTTTTTGTACCACCTCTTTGGCCAAGAGGTTGCAGAAAAAAATGCTTTGAAAAGCCTCTGACGATCCCAGCTGAGCCGCGCGATCATCAGATGCTTTTTTTTTTTACTTTTAAAAGCATTTTTTCGTCGGAAGAGGTTGTAGAAAAAATGGTTTTAAAAGTAAAAAAAAAAAAGCCTCTGATGATCGTGCGGCTCAGCTGGGCTTTGGGGGGGGGCTCAGGGATTTTTGCTACCGGTTCTCCGAACCACCCGCTGCCATCGCTACCAGATCCGGCGATCCGGTCCAAACCGGGAACATTTCACCCCTGCTTTGCTGATATTTTAATAATGCAGTTCTATTCCTCGTGTAATATGAAATGAGTCCTATTGAATTTGGTAGGGTTTACTCCCAGGTAAGTACAGCTAATTCTCGACTTACGACCACAATTGAGCCCAAAATTTACCTTGCTCAGTGAGCCATTTTGTTAAGTCAGTTTTGTCCCGTTTTACGATCTTTCTTGCCACAGTTATTAAGTGAATTGCTGCAGTCGTTAAGTTAGAAACACCATCGTTAAGTGAATCCAGCTGCCCCCCCATTGACTTTGCTCATCCGAAGATCGCAAAAGGGGGATCACGTGACCCCCGGGGATACCGCGACTGTCATAAATACGAGCCAATTGCCAAGTGTTGTGAATTTTGATCGCAGGGATGCTGCCACGGTTGTTAAGTGCAGAAAAAAATGATCAGAAGTCCCTTTTTTCCAGTGTCGTTGTAACTTTGAACCGTCACTAAGTGAACTGTTGTAAGTCGAGGACTACCTGTACAGTATACATTGCACCTCCTTATTAGTTCTTGAATCAAGATTCAATAATGCGAGTGACTTTCGGCAGCAGGAAAGACAGCTGCTATTTTTGAACTGATGGTTTCTTAAGAATAAATTTATCGTAGGAATAGATACCACAGGAAACCGATTTAGGTGGTGTTAAAAATTAAACATGGTTAAGAGAGTTAATTCCAGCTCCTGGAGAGAAATTTCCTTCACTATATTTGGGATAACTTCCAGATGTGTAGATTTAAGCTCCCAGAATTCTCGGGAGAAAATCCTGCTGGTTGGGGAATTCTGGGAGTTGAAGTCTGTAGTACAGGTGGCACTTGACTTATTCATTTAGTGGCTGTTTAAAGTGACAACGGCACTGGAAAAAACGGACTTATGTCCATTTTTCGCACTTAATGACCACTTAATGACCCCCCCATGATCGTGTGATCAACATCCAGATGTTTGGCAACCGATTCATACTTAATGACCACTGCTGTATCCCAAGGCCGTGTGATTCCCTTTTGCGACTTTTTGACAAGCACAGTCAATGGGGAAGCTAGATTCACTTACCAGCCTTGTTACTAACTTACAAATGGCACTTAACAACTGAGGCAAAAAAGGTTATAAAATGGGGCAAAACTCACTTAATAAAAGTCTCGCCTCAAAACAACATAAATTTCGGGCTCAACTGTGGTCATAAATTGAGGACTACCTATATAGCAATAGCACTTAGACTTATATACCGCTTCATAGTGCTTTACAGCTCCGAGTGGTTTACGGAGTCAGCCTCTCGCCCCCAACGATCCGGGTCCTCATTTTACCGACCTCAGAAGGATGGAAGGCTGAGTCAACCTTGAGCTGGTGAGAATCAAACTGCTGGCAGTCGGCAGAATTAGCCTGCAATACTGCATTCTAACCACTGCGCCACAGTATTAAGAATTTTGGGAG
This sequence comes from Pituophis catenifer annectens, assembly GCF_029215685.1. Lineage (NCBI taxonomy): Eukaryota > Metazoa > Chordata > Lepidosauria > Squamata > Colubridae > Pituophis > Pituophis catenifer. The sequence continues at coordinate 211,248,975 of NW_027256883.1, read as the reverse complement.
TTGAAATCCACAGGTCTTAAAGTCACCCGTGATCAAGGCCAACCCGCTACTTGGTGCAGGACTGAATACAATATTCTCTGTTAGTTGCCCATCCAATCTTAGTTTGAAGCAGGGGTGAAATGCTCCCGGTTCGGACCGGCTCGGGTGAGTAGGTAGCGATGATGGCCGGTGGTTCGGAGAACCGGTAGCAATGGCAGCTGGAGGCTCCGCCCACCCGCCCCATTCCCCGGACTCCTACTGCTCACCTTTCTCCGCGGCTGGCTGTCAGGGAAGGCAAGTGCCCGAAAGGTACCGGAGTCGCTCACTCTCCTTGGATGAGCCGCTCTGGTCCATGCGCTGGCTGCGCAAGCGCACATCCAACCTGCCGCTGAATTAAATAAACTGTGCGCTTGCGCAGCCGGCATGTGGATCAGAGCGGCTCATTCAAGAAGGAGAGTGAGCGACTCCGGTACCTTTCGGGCGCTTGCCTTCCCTGACAGCCAGACGCGGGAGAAAGGTGAGCAGTAGGAGTCCGGGGAATGGGGCGGATGGACGGAGCCGCGGGAGAAAGAAATTTAAAAAGTTTTCCTACCGGGTTCTGTGGGCGTGGCTTGGTGGAAGGGGGTCTTGTGACTGAGTGGGTGCAGCTATGAGTGACATCAAGCTGGCCATGCCCACTCAGTCACAGGACACCCCCCCCCACCAAGCCACGCCCACAGAACCCGGTAGGAAAAAATTTTAGATTTCACCCCTGGTTTGAAGGACAACTTGTTATCTGGATTTATACTACTTTGGCTTCTCCCAAAGAGCCTTGGTAGTACAGTGGTCTAAAGCACCCTGTTATTAAGACCAGCTGCCTGCAATTACTGCAGGGTTCGAATCTCGCCAAGGCTCAAGGTTGACTCAGCCTTCCATCCTTTCTAAGGTAGGTAAATTGAGGACCCAGTTGTGGGGGCAATGAACTGACTTTGTATAAATATACAAAAATATGAAGGCTATTGCTTAGCACATTGTAAGCCGCCCTGAGTCTCCGGAGAAGGGCGGCATATAAATCAATTTTTTTTAAAAAAAAAACTCAAATTCTACGTTCTCAATTTTTTGAAAGGAGCTAGCAAGGGGAAAATCACACACACACACACACAACACTGGCAAGGCAAGCTATTGAATATATAAACAGAGAGCAAACCCCACTCCCTTCTAGCATTGATGATGTTAACTTAGTTGATTCATGAAACATCTGCAAGAATGTTCAGAGAGCACGAAGGACTCCACAACTTAATGGCAAAGCTTGGGGAAATTATGAAAAAGAAATACAGTGAAATTGTAAACACTGATACATTTTAGCAGCAATGTCCTGATTTATTGAAAGTGACTTTTTTTTTTTTTTTTTTTTGCATTGAAGTTAATCCCATGACAAAATATAATCAGACAGGCAGACGGTGAGCTGCCTAGGCCAGCGTTTCTCATCCTGGACAAATTTTAAGAGATGTCCATTTCAATTCAGTTGGCTGGCTGGGGAATTCTAGGAGTTGGAAATCCATCTGTCTTAAAAGTTGTCCGCGTTGAGAAACACTGATCTAGACACACAAAGTTTGAAATGGTTTAGAAAACAAACCCAGTTACCTGAACTATGGGGGCGGGGAAGTACAAACCATGTATCCCCAAGACATAGGGGCACTAAAAACTTTTCGTCCCCTCACCTCCCCAATATTAAACATTGCCAATACAAACACAAGTTTATAATAATATATAAAGTCAGTATAATATAGAATATTCTCAAGGGGAAAAAAAACCAGTGCTTAAAACGCTGTCCTCGTTCGCTTCAGTAGACAGAGTGAAAAAGCACACCGAAAAATAAATATATATATATATATTTATGAAAGCGCACACAGAGTACCCCTTATTCTGAAGGAATCCTTTTTTTAAAAAAAGGCAGAAATCCAATTCATACATTAAGAGAACCACAAAAGAATTTTTTTAAAAAAAAAACACCATTCGGTATGGCTTTTTTTTTTTGCATCAACAGTTGCGCGTGTCACAGAAGGAAATAAAATATTGTTACTATTGCATTTTTCTCCCAGTTTTTGCATTTTAAAAACAACAACAACACCCGGAGTTTTTAAGTCTGTGGCATTTTAACAGAGGAAGAAGCTGTGCAAATATGGAAGCACGGAAATGAGAGAGGGCCAGCCCCCGTTTTATCAGAAGGCTGCTGTGATTGAGCACTAACTTCAGAGGCAAAAACCAGATTGTAATTATGTTAAGACCTTCTGATTTTTTCAGACTTTTTCTTTCCTATGCTCTGTTTCTGAAGGAGCCTAAGGTGAATCAAATTTCTTTGAGCCAGCATTGCTAGAAGTTATCCACAATGGCTGATAATGCTGTTCTGAGATTTCTGGCCGATGTTTTTCTAGTTTTTCCCGCAATAGCAGGGATTGAACGGGGCTGTTCTGCAAACAAGGTTCGGGCAAATCTATCTAATCGATTGATTTTTGTAGCGATTGCTTCAGAGCTTCTGGTACAAATGCACGTACGAAGATTCCTTGCAGATCTGTTGACAAAGGGGCACGAGCCATTTGCCGCAGGCTCCATCTCCTGAAAGAAGAAAATCACCAAGTGGCCTCTTTTTCCCTTTTCACCATTCTGGTATTTGAAATTGGAAGGAAATTCATCCCGTGAGGACATGCAAGCATAATCCCTCGGCGTTGGTTTTCAATCTTGGCATCTTTAAAATGCTGGATTTGAGCAGATATTTTATCTGCAAACCATAGATTGGATTCCTGTTTGCCTCCAGGAAAACATTTTCTTAATCCGGCGATTGCCAAAATAAAATCAGATTTATTTATTTTTTTACACAGATATTAAATCCCTGATTGTGTCAGCTTTTTCTTTCTTGCAAATCCAACTTGCCCCCCACTTAAAAGAGGGATGAGACACAGCTCATTGATACAGAAAATACTTTTTCGGCAGAAGTCCAGTCTGTAGCTGCTGCAAGAACCAAAGTAAAGCTATTGCCAGAAAGATCCATTATATATTCAGACGATGTCTGGCTAATTCAGTATGACAGCTTTGTGCGTTCCAAGCTGCATGGAATCAAAACTGGCACCTCCTTGCCCCAATAAAAGGTGTTCACCAAATGAACCAAGGAGGAACTGCCATAATTTATTGGCTATTTCTTTTTCATCCTTCAGATCATGGATTGCAAAATACCTCCCAGGGCTTATTGAAATACACAGGAAATGTTTTCAATTCATGAAATCGTGTTTTAATGCAGGGGGAAAAGAGAACCCGTAAAGCTGGGTGGATCTGCATGATGGCTGGTGGGGTTTTCATAAAGATGGGGAAAGTCACATCATAGCTTCTTGGGACAAAGCCAAAACGTTCAGACAAACAATCATAATGCCCTTTTCTGAGACCATGAGTAGATGATTGGACTGGTGGTGAAAAAGTTTCCCTTAGCACGGTTGAGGTAGCAGTCCAAAGATTTCAGGAACGGTTGTGTATGATAGTCGAAATGACAAGCAGACTGTAGCGCTCATCACCCCAATCTCTCCCCGTGCCCCCCCCCGCCAGGGAATGGTCTAATGCAGAGATCTTCAAACTTGGCAGCTTTAAGCAGTGGTGAAATCCAATTTTTTTTACTACCGGTTCTGTGGGCGTGGCTTGGTGGGCGTGGCAGGGGAAGAATACTGCAAAATCCCCATTCCCACCCCACTCCTGGGGGAAGGATATTGCAAAATCTCCATTCCCACCCCACTCCTGGGGGAAGGATATTGCAAAATCCCCATTCCCTCCCCACTCTGGGGCCAGCTAGAGGTGGCATCTGCCGGTTCTCCGAACTACTCAAAATTTCTGCTACCTGTTCTCCAGAACCTGCTGGATTTCACCCCTGGCTTTAAGACTTGTGGACTTCAACTCCCAGAATTCTCCAGCCAGCATAGCTGGCTGGAGAATTCTGGGAGTTGAAGTCCACAAGTCTTAAAGCTGTCAAGTTTGAAGACCTCTGGTCTAATGATAGGGCCAGCCCTGTGGGTCACATCTTTGGAAAAAGTTCAGAGAAGAGCAACCAAGAAGATCAAAGTCCTGGAGACCAAAACATATGAAGAACAATTGCAGGATTTGAGTTTAGCTGGTTTAGAGAAAAGAAGGGCCAGGTGGGGACATGATAGCAGAATCCCAGTATTGGAGGGGCTGCCACAAAGAAGAGGGGGTCAAATTATTCTCCAAAGCACCAGAGGGAAGGACAAGAAACAATGCATGGGAACTAATGTAAGAGAGAAGCAACCTGGAATTGAAGAGAAACTTCCTAACAGTGAGGACAATTAACCAGTGGGACGGTTTGCCTTCAGACGTTGTTGGTGCTTCATCATTGGAGGTTTTAAAGAAGAGACTGGACAGTCACTTGTCTGAAATGAAATAGGATCTCCTGCTTGAGCAGGGGGCTGGACTAGAAGACCTCCAAGATCCCTTCCAGCTCTATTTTATTCTAACATCATCCTTCCTCTAATGCTTACCCATCTTGGCAACTTTAAGACGTTGGACTTCAGCTCCCAGAATTCCCCAGCCATCCATGCTGGCTGGGGAATTCTGGGAATTGAAGTCCAGACTTCTTTAAGTTGCCACAGTGAGCAAATGCAGCTCTAATGCTTGGTAGGCAGCCAGAAGTACTATAGCACCCATCAGTGCCTCTCGTCAAATCTTCAAATCGCCCAGACTGAATATATTTTTTCCCCCTGGTTTACTATTGAATAACCCAGGGGTTCCCAACTCCAGGGGCTGCGGCCCACTCCCGGGCTTTGAGCCATTTGGACCTGGGCCACGGAAGTGGCGGGCAAATGCGTGAGCGCCTGCCGTTCACACGGAATCCCCCCTCATGCCCCCCCCACTGGTCCGCAAAGCCGGAAAGGTTGGGGAACTCTGGAATAATCCATAATTGGCCATAAAATAGGCTGCATACAGCACCTGAGCCTCTTTTCTATTTGGTCCTCTATCCATAGCTGGCTATTAATTGCTGAAAATTTAGGGGCGAGGTCTCCTGGCATTTTGAGGCGCCGAACACCCAAAAGGTAAAGCACAAGACCCAAAATGTAGTTTTTTTAAAAAAAAAAAACAAAACACCTCCCAATCCACGCCTAATCATTCCTCATCCAAAATCAAAAGCCAGCCGTAAATCCATGTTTACGAACTCCCAGGGCTGGATTTACACAACATGTTAAGTCTAGCGCAACGTGCCAGCCCGGCCTTTTGATTTCCTTTGGCATTTTGCCCTTTTTTTGTACGGATCACGGCAACTGCTAGAACAGCAAACATCCCCGGCTTGTTTGCAGAACAAAGCAAGAATCACATTCAAGTCGGCAAGAGCTCCGTTGAGGATTAGGATTGCGCAAGATTGATAGAACTCTATTCTAGCAGCTCACAGAGTAACTGCAGAAAGAACAACCCATAACAATGCCTCCTCGGTAGAATCCCATCATCATCATCATCATCATCATCATCATCATCTTTTAACAACCCCATAATCCCTTGCGGGGTGGAGTCTGGGCAACTGAATGGAGCTGTTTACTGGCCCGATGCCTTTCCTGTCGCCAATGCGGAGTTCTGTTCAGCAGATATATTCTCATTGTGCCCAGAGACAGAAATATCTGCCTCTACCTAGGATCGAACTCACAGCCTCCCGATTGTGAGGTGAGAGCTCCATCTCTAGGCCACTGCACCTCTCTCCTAGGTAGGATCCCATGAGGTGGACAAAATAGCGATAGCACTTAAGACTTATATACCCCTTCACGGCACTTCACAGCCCTCTCTAAGCGGTTTACAGAGTCAGCATATTTCCCCCCCAACAATCTGGGTCTTCAGTTTACCGATCTCAGAAGGATGGAAGGCTGAGTCAACCTGGAGCCAGTCAGGATCGAACACCTGGCAGTGGGCAGAGTGAGCTTGCAGTGCTGCATTCTAACCACTGCGCCATCACGACTCTTAAAAGTTGTGCAACATGGCTTATGCCCCACAAAGGTTAGGTTTCCTTGTTCAGAAACTCCCAAGATGTTAGCCACTTTCTCAAAAGCTCTCTATTCGTGGAATATAAAACACAGCCAGGCCCGATGGCTCAACACCAAGCATCATATTTTCCACCGAATTTGGTTCCTAAAAATCTGCAGGTGTGTCCCTTGTGGGCACGCGAAGACAAGAGCATTGCAACGACATCAGCGATAACTTTACAGACTTTAATGTATTTGCTTCTCTTCTGCGTTGCTGATAAACAGCCGCAAAAGCAAAGAGCCCACTATTTTAAGCAGAGAGAGAGAAAAGAGAGAAAACAACAAACACAAAATAGTCTCTTCAAAATATAATAAGTAAAACCTAACCAGCATGGAATAGGGAGGAAAAGGGAACAAGACAGTGACTTAGAGAGACCAGGGTTAGGTGGATTGTATTCAAATCTTTTGCCTCAGTTATATGCTAGGATTGCAGATTAGACCAACTGGGAACCAATTTTGACCACACACTTACAAGGACAGAGGGAGGAGAAGGCACAAGGAAAGATCCAGGAGAAATTAGGTGTCCTCCCACATCCCTCTTTTTGTACAGGATTGCACTTCATATACGTAATTGGAAATAAAACCTACTTGAATAAGGCAGAAGAGTGGGAAATCCAATTCTCAGGTCCGGATAGGAGGGAAATGGAATGTCTCCAAAACCTGAAAATTGTCCCCCCTTAAATATCTGAATTTGAACCCAGCTGTCGTTGATTTTTTAAAAAAGATGCCCATTGAGATGGAACCAAGAGGGAACTGAATCTCAAGAATGCTTTTGGAAGCATCATCGATAAATGAGAAAGTTGCTAAGGCAAAGACAGTCAAGAAACTGAAGAAAAGGCTTGTGTTTCGCATTCAGTGAGGCAGGTGTATTTGCCGATTTTTCCAAGCCTTTTAAAAAAGTATACAAAAACCTAAGCTTAAAATATTGCCCTCCGGTTAAAATACAATATAAAATGCAAGAAGTCGCGAAGATCTGTTAAAAACTACTCCTTCCCCTCCCATTCGCCCTTCTTTCATTTGAAAATATTTGGTTAGATGTTTTCTCAACGGTTAACTGAACACGCGGTTTTACAACTTCAAAGAAGTCCATCATCTGTTCCAGTCACCGAGCATCCCACATTCATGCAAAAGCTGTTATTTTCTCCAATCTGCTTAACCAGGACAGAGGCAGACTTAACATCTGCATTTATACCTTTATTTAATTATTTTAAAACTGACGATCCGATGAAGCTTCTTAGATTAGAAGTGAAACATCTTCTTTAAGGAAAAAACAGACCAGCTGCCTTTTGAAAAAGCACTTTTGAGACAACTATGACCTGAATGACTGAGAATCTCCACAGACGTTTATTTATTTATCAAACTTATATGCTGCTTGTCTCGTGGTTCGATGCTAAACCTGGTTAATTTTAACCTTGGTTTTGGTGTCTTAACAGGTGCTCTGAATTCTATTAGGTTAGTTTATGGTTCAATTATTCTGTAAACTCAGAAAACAAGTTGGTGCAGTAACTATGTTAAGCACGTTGGGTCAATATAGGCAATAAATGCATTTTTTGACTTCAAGGAAACAGTAGCTTAAACCGCAACCCTCCAACGAATGGAGTGTGGGAAATATGAAAACTATGATGGGGATGATAAGATTGGAAAAAGACATAGGCAGAACAGCATGTTTCTTAAATTCCCCTCTCGGTTCTCTTTGCTGCACAAGCTCTGCCCCAGTAAAGGAAGAAGGAAACAGCGGAGCTGTGTTATGTAATGAAACAAAGATAGGTAAAATATACAGCTTGGAGGAAGCTGTTTCTTAGTGCAAACTGGAGTGTAATTTTTGCTCGGACCTCCCCAATGAGAAATGCAAAATTTAAATGGGGAGCCTTTTAGCACCGATCAGTTGCTACTGCCATGGATTGTCAGTCTTTGGATTTGAAGCCCTTTTAGGGGAAATACAAACAATCCGCCTTGCAAATTAAGTTGCAGGAGGCCTGGCATGGAGCCCATTCAGTCTTTGGGGCAGCCTATAGAAGCACAAGCAGACAATTTTATTGCTCTTAATCAGTGGTGGGTTCCTCTCGGTCCGGTTTGGCCGAGCCGGTAGCGGTGACGATATGACATCACCGAACCGGTTCTCCCCCCCTTGCCCTCCCACCCCACCACGTTATTCTTACCTTTTATTTGGTCCCACCCCCAATCTATTGCTGCCTCCTGAGTCCCAGCAGATGACTAGAGGGAAAAAAACCTGTTTAAACTCTTGCCGCGGGGCTTCAAAGGGCCGCCCTACAGCTGATCAGTGTTAAAAGCAAACAAATGAGTCGGGTCGTAAGTGCGAGGACTGGTCGTAAGTTTGAGGACCTTCCAGAAATGACTCTCACCAGCTAGCCACGCCCACCTAGTCACATGATCTCCAAGCCACACCCACAAAATAAGCCACGCCCACAGAACCGGTAGTAAAAAAAATGTAGAACCAACCCCTGCTCTTAATCCATTATTTTCTATCTTTCCATGATCTCCAGTTGGATTAGATATAAGTACTACAAGTATACGCACCGTTTGAAGCAGGGTGTGTTTCAAAATAGGAGACCAACATTACTGCATTGATGCATTAAGGCCCAGGTGCATTTTCTTGTCATGATCACCGGATGGATAATGCTACCTTAAAGCTTGAAAACCTGGCTCTGCCAGCTGACTTAGGGCTCCCGATAGGGCCATCCTATTTTGGAAGTGGCTACTAAACCAGTACAAGATCTCACCTCCATCCCATCTATGGATTGGTTCTTTTTATCTAAAGTTACTTTTAATGTTTCAGCGTTTGATGTTTTAATGTTATAATTCTGTAACTGTTTTATTCAGTTATTTATAACATTATAAGCTGCCCAGAGTTATTTGCAGAGCGATGGGCGGCATACAAATTTAATAAATAAAAAAAATAATAATCGTAAGTACAACCCCCTGCAATTCGGCACCTCTTCTGCACTCATTTTCTAACTGGGTGTAGTACGTTAAGCCAAGGGTGCTCCTCTACAAACCTGCGTTGGAAGTTCTTTAACTAGGAAATGATGCTTTTCTTTCACTTTCTCTCTTTTAGAAACATTAAGGTGATTCTTTCTGGAGGATTAACAATGCCAGGTGTCTTTCATTCTTGTACACTTCTCCCTCCTCCATTGACTTACGAAGCAGCTACAATTGAAAAGGAATAAGAGAAAATGAAACAAAACTCTGAAACTAGGATGTTCCCAACTCCTTAGGTTACATTATTAAAACATTTCAAGATTCCAAAAGTTAGAAAAAGTGCCAGAGAAGGAAAGGATATATTACTCTTTAGAAATTATGATATGTTACCTTTGTGATCAGATCTGACAATACACAGACCCTATGTTACTAGTTAGACACACATGCATGCACACCAGTAGTGAGTTTCAAAAACCCGTTGTTACCGGTTCACTCATGGGTGCACGCGCCTTCTGAGCATGCCTCCCACTGCCGCCACCGGTTTGCCCGATCACACACACACACACACACACACAGAGAGAGAGAGAGAGAGAGAGAGGGAATCAGCACCTTTAACTGTTTGACCTCTCTGACTCAGAGAGTTGTTTTTTTTAAGGTCAGGTAATGGTTTTGAGCCTCACAGTATTCGGAATGAAACTACAGGTTCTGCAGCTAAGAACAAGAGGTTTCAGATGCATTTTTTTCTGCTTCAATGCAGGAGGCCAAGATAAAAGAACGAAGTGGCCAAATGACCCTTTTAAACCTGTCCCAGAAAAGTAGCAGTAACCAGCCAGAAATCCTATTCAATCATTACAGAGGAGAAAGGTCACAAAATATCTTGTTTAAATACCGAAGGCTGCTTCCCCAAATGCGCAGATCCTAAAACTCCAGATAAAGAGGTACTAAGGCCTTTGGAAGAATATGTGAGATTTTCCTTAGGGCGGTCAAAGGCATCTGCTATCCAGGCTGGGAAACCAAGTGGAATTTTCCTTGCTTGCGATATATCGATGTGGTCTTGTGGACTGATTAGCAACTCATTCCTTGAGAGGGACTGTGCCACAGATGATCTGTTCAGGTTCCCCACTCGACACAAGGGCAAAGATCGGCCCAGCCGACGTAGTTACTCGATGCGTGGCTTAGTAACAAACCCAACACAGCTATTTCTTAATGGAGCTTCGGCCAAGAAAACTCTTTGGTTCCTCAAACTGCCACAATGCTCCATTCAAATCTCGCTTCTGTCCCTGAATGACACAAACCAGACAGAAAAGTGGATTTTTTTGAGGCTTAGCCACAAGGGGGCATATTTGTGGCGTGGGTATCTCGCTCTGCCCTCATTAGCAAGCAAGTTATAAATGGAAGCAACCTGAAGTTATTCTAATGCCAGTGGGCTAAATTAATCCTTTGATCAACCCACTCCAGGGAAAGAGGACAACAGTCTAGTGAAGGCTGCTGCAAACGGCAAAGCCTATTGTTCTCTCCGGCTGGGATCTCAAACGCTTCCCACTGTTTTGTTTACCACCGGTAACCTTGATACCACGTTCCCCTGCTGCTGGGAGGGTAGTTATTTTAAAACATTTTTGATCATTATCGTTGGAGGAGCACATGTTCTCTCTCTGTTAAGTCTGACCGTGGAAAAATAATAAATATATATATATATATATTTGAGAGAGGAAACTCCATGCTGCCTGCAATATAACCTGGTCGGTTCCGACTGAAATGATTTGAGGGTTGGGTTTCTTCTTTTCCTATTTTTAAAACGGTAGGAAGGATTTAAAAGAAGGAAGTGACGGCATCGAGGGAAAATGCTTATTGATGCAAAAATCTGATAGGGAACTTATCAGATGTTCTTTGAGGGGGGAAAAAAAAAAGTCTTCACACACAATGCGTTTCTATACACGGGGACAATGGGCAGGCTACTGGAGCTTCCCTGATAACAGCTCTTCCCACCCTGCGATCCCCAAACCGGCAGGAACCCCCCCCCCCCAAATCCCTAAGAAATCCAAGCGAAATCCTTGTCGGTCTCCCCAGGGTTCTCTGGGGCAGAGTCAGCGCCATCTTTGTCGTTTTCCAAGATGGCCTCGTCTTGCGAAATCTCCATCTCCTCTTTCCATTTCAGGTCGTCTTCCTCCTCTTCGTCTCCTTCCGCCTTGAGGTCGTCGGGGTCCTCAGCGTAAGGGCCCTCGGGGCCGTACAATCCCTCCGGGGACCCGTCTCCGCCACCGGCTTCTAAGTGGCCAGCCATGCCGTGGCCAGAACAGTCAGTGCACACGCCGTGGCGACGGGAACCGTGCTTGATGCCCACGCTGGCGGCGGACATAAACACTCGGCTGCACACTTTGCAGACGTATTTTTTGTCCTTGCTGTGAACCTGGGGAGGAAGACAAAAGGTAAAGCAGGTAAATTAGCGAAGGAAAAATGTCTTCAGGGTGTAAGGAAGGTTATGCAGGCAGTCCTCGACTTACGACAGTTCATTGGTTGTAGACTCTGTTTTATTCTGTTATTTAGTGACCGACGTTACGACGTTGCTGAACAAAGTGACTTACGACCATTTCCCACACTTACGGCCGTTGCAGCATCCCCGTGGTCACGTGATTTACATTTGGATGCTTGACAACTGGTTGCAGTGCCCCGGGGTCATGTGATCATGTTTTGTGACCTTCTGACAAGCAAAGTCAATGGGGAAGTCAGATTCGCTTAACAGCTAACTGTGTTACTAATTGAACAACAGTGATTCACTTAACATATGTGGCAAGAAAAGTCGTAAAATGGGGCAAAACTCAACTTAACAAATTTCTCACTTAGCAACATAAATTCTGGGCTCAACTGTGGTTGTAAGTCGAGGACTACCTGTATTGTATCAAACCCTGGCTATGTTCCTTTAAGTACTGCAGAGATTAATTGCGTTGGTTTTCAGACTTTTCAAGCCTCCACACAACCATGTATCTCGATAGGCAGACTCTGGCCAATCATTCTCTCCCTGCTCAGAGGTTTTGTTGCAAGATATAATCAATGATGGGGGAAACTTTTATGTATATATTTTTTTAAGTGACCACAGATTAGACAAATATTTATTATTGCATTTCATTTTGCCTTCAAAGGCCTTGGTTATTATCTGCCCTAAGCCACAAAAGCATAGCAAAGGACAAATTATATAAAATATTCTTTATATAATAGTGTTTTATCACAACTTTATTACCTTATAAGTAAGTCAAGGCGGTGAACAGGCAAAATACTCCTTGAGGGATCGTGGTGCTCTCAGAGCTTGCTTGTTTTCTTGCAGAAGTTTCATTACCCAAACTAGGTAACATCGTCAGTGCTAATAACAACATCACTAACACTAATGATGTTGCCTAGTTTGGGTAAGGAAACGTCTGCAGGAAAACAAGCAAGCTGTGAGAGCACCAAGGGCCCCTAATGCCAAACCTGAGCTACAAGTATTCTCCTTTATTTAATGAATAAATAATTGCATATCGGACATTAATACAATCGAACGAGTCCAGAGATATTTCACGAGAAGAGTCCTCCACTCCTCTGCTCGCAACAAAATACCTTATGCTACCAGACTCGAAATTCTGGGCTTAGACAATTTAGAACTTCGCCATCTTCGGTCTGACCTATGCGTAGTACATAAAATCATCTGCTACCATGTCCTACCAGCCAATGACGACTTCAGCTTCAACCAAAACAATACAAGAGCACACAATAGATACAAACTCATGGTAAACCGCTCCAAACTAGATTGCAGAAAATACAACTTCAGCAACAGAGTTGTCAATGCCTGGAATGCACTACCTGACTCTGTGGTTTCTTCCCCAAACCCCCAAAACTTTAACCTAAGACTGTCTCCTGTAGACCTCACCCCATTCCTAAGAGGTCTTTAAGGGCCATGCATAAGCGCACCAGCGTGCCTACCATCCCTGTCCTAATGTTTTCTTTTATTCGTATCCTTTTCATGTATTTATAATTATGTTTACACCTGTATCTGTCATAAAATACATGCTTGATTAAACAAACAAACAAACAAACAAACAAACAAACAATACTCCTTTCTGCTCCTATTTTCCCCACAAAAAACAACCCCTATATATTTGAAAGGACATAAACATACAAGCCTTTTTTTTTGCATCTTTGAGCAGATAGTTTTTATTTTTCATTACCAACTGATGATAGCTTGTTCCCCTTGTACATGCCTTGCAATTTTCCATTTTTTTTTTTTTAACAAAATGTACCTGAATTTCAACCACTGCGGTGAGTTTAGTTTCAAGAAAGAACAAAGAAGAGATTGGAGGCATGTGTGTCTGTCGCTGAATTAATATCTCGGGCTACCCATAGCCCACCCCGATGGAGCAAATCAAGGGGCATCTTGGGAGCAATTGGTCCCATGTCCAGATGGCCGGGGCAGTCATCCGAATGGACACGGATTCGTGGAGAGAAGGAAGGAAGAAGGCAGCAGGTTCTGGGTACTATGGCAACAGAGTGCAGTGGCCCCTAAACATTGCTGTTGAAGCAATACAAGCTAGCTGCCCAACTTCCATCTACAAAATGCCACCAATTTGGCAAGGCAAGATGCAACTTTGCACCTGCGGTAAGCAGACAGTGGCGTATCAGCTGAGCGTTGAACTTTTTCCCCATGGAAAGGAAGACAGCCATTTCCAGAAGGGCAACTGGGTGCAAGACAGGCTGTCTGCAAAATATCCTGCCCCGATATCCAGAGAACAGCTGGGAGGAAACAGGATTTCTTTCACGGATGCGCTTCCTATGTTTGGATCTTGCTACGAAAGTCTTCAGAATGGTTTAAAGACTGATTCCATCTACCGTAAATCACTCTTCAATTCAATTTTCGCACACATTTTTTTTTTCTCTTTTAAAAATCTGAAGCATTTGAAATATTCGGATGGCAGGAGGTCTCAGATTTCTACTGGAGGAGTATTTGGGGATGGATTAGGAAAGCACTGGTCTATTCATAAAGCACATTTAAATGGTTAATGATTTAACCTGGTTTTAAGTCCAAACCGGGGGTGGGTTTCACTTACTTTTGCTACGGGTTCGCTCGCGTGCGTTCTGTGGGCGTGGCTTATTTTGTGGGTGTGGCTTGGAGGTCATGTGACTAGGTGGGCGTGGCTAGCTGGTCAGAGTCGTTTCTGGAAGGTCCTCGCACTTACAACCAGTCCTCGCACTTACGACCCGACTCATTTGTTTGCTTTTAACACTGATCAGCTGTAGGGTGGCCCTTTGAAGCCCCCCCGGCAAGAGTTTGAACAGTTTTTTTCCCTCTAGTAATCAGCTGGGACTCAGGAGGCAGCAATAGATTGGGGGTGGGACCAAATAAAAGGTAAGAATAACGTGGGGGGGGGTGGGGGGTTGGGAGGGTGGGGGGGGAGAACCAGTTCGGTGACATCATATCGTCACCGCTACCGGCTCAGCCGAACCGGACCGAACCGGGAGGAACCCACCACTGGCGGAGCCTCCCGCTGCTGCTTCTGCCGATTTGCTCAAACTGGGGCAAACTGGTAGCAACCCACCCACTGGTCCAAACTGAATACACTGACTCCTAAAGTATTCCAATGGACCGAATATGCATGACATGATATGCTACTAAAAACTATAACCAAGATTTAACACTAAACTTGCTAGGGCTTTCACTGGCTTGCTTGAATGTGTTTGTGTGAATTGGACCAGAAACGCCTCTCTTTAAAAGACTTCTTTTCTAGAAGAATGCTACGGTTAAAATAGTGTAGGAACTGGCTTACATAGGCACTGAAAAAAGTGACTTATAACTGCTTTTCACATTTATGACCGTGGCAGCATGCCCACGGACATAGGATCAAAATTCCGGTGCTTGGAAATTGACACGTATTAATGATAGCTGTATTGTCCAGAGGTGGGTTTCAGCAGGTTCTGATCAGTTCTGGAGAATCAGTGGCGGAAATTTTGAGTAGTTTGGAGAACTGGTAGTAAAAATTCTGACTGGCCCTGCCCCCATCTATTCTCTGCCTCCCGAGTCCCAGCTGATCGGGAGGAAATGGGGATTTTGCAGTAACCTTCTCCTGGATTGGGGAAGGAATGGAGATTTTACAGTATCCTTCCCCTGCCACGCCTACAGAACCGGTAGTAAAAATATTTGAAACCCACCACTGACACTGTCCCTGGGTTAAGTGATCATCAGCTATAACCTTCCCAGCTGGCTTCCAGCAAGCAAAGTCAATGGGGGAAGCCAAATTCACTTAACAACTGCAGTAGCCAAAAAGGTCATAAAATGGAGCAAAAATGCACTTAATAACTACCGGGCTTAGCAAAAAGATATTTTGAGCTTAATTGTGGCCGTAAATCAAAGACTACCTGTAGTACAATATCTTATCACCAGATTAACAGGCAGATCACTTAATTTGTCTTCCTGCAATAAGTTTCCCGTTTATTTTTTTAAATTTTTTTTTAATTTTTTGCTTTAATTTATATGCCGCCCTTCTCCGGAGACTCAGGGCGGCTTACTATGTTAAGCAATAGCCTTCATCCTTTTGTATATTTATACAAAGTCAGCTTATTGCCCCCACAAACTGGGTCCTCATTTAACCTACGTTTGAAAGGATGGAAGGCTGAGTCAACCTTGAGCCTGGGGAGATTTGAACTTGCAGTAATTGCAAGCAGCAGATGTTAATAACAGTGCTTTAGTCCACTGTACTACAGGCTCCATTTATTTCCATTTACAATTCATTTCTGAAAGTGACCGCAGGTATGTCGTTTTAGCTCACTCAAGAAAAAGAATTCAGAAAAAGTCATATGTAATGCTATGAAAAGTAAATGCCAACAAGATTATCATTAAAATAGAAAAGTGCTCTTGTAGTATAAAGTAACATTTATATGCTAAGTAGCATTTAGCTACTTAAGTAATCTTTGGAGCATTA
Organism: Pituophis catenifer annectens; assembly: GCF_029215685.1. Taxonomy (NCBI): domain Eukaryota; kingdom Metazoa; phylum Chordata; class Lepidosauria; order Squamata; family Colubridae; genus Pituophis; species Pituophis catenifer. The sequence goes on along the minus strand of NW_027256883.1, from coordinate 211,233,077 downwards.
CTTATCCCCAAAGCAATATTCTCTACCAATACATATATCTTACTAAATACTGATAACATAATTTGGCAAAAAATATTGCTCTACTTTATAAATATTGATATCCAACAACAAAACAAACTATTTGTCAGTTTGCTAGGCTAAGTGGCAAATAAGAAAGAACTCTGCAATACACACACCAGGAATGGATTTTAAAAACCTGCTTCTCAAAAGTCAATATGTAGATTCTCTTCATATGAAACATGCGTTGTTAATTTTATTTTACTCTTTAATTTGGGCTACTGGTTAAGGCAGCAGGCAAGAAGCCAGGAGACTGAGAGTTCTAGTCCCACCTTAGGCACAAAAGCCAGCTAGGTGACTTTGCACCAATCACAGGAGACTGTGAGTATTAGTCCCGCCTGATGAGGAGAAAAAAAATACTGTGTGTGTTTGCCACCTTGAGTTATTTATAAAAAAAATAATGAAAGCAGGTGTTCTGTCCCCAATCACACGCACACACACCAACAGACGTTCAAGTGTTAAAGACCAAACCAGCCGGCAAAATCCTTTTCCTTATGATAACGGAACTTGGCAACAACCTAGTGGCTGCCTGCCAGGAGTTTATTATTTACGAAGAGGAGAGATAACTTCTCCCCACTTCTGATACATCAAAAGAAACAGCTCAATAATTACGGAGTTAATCAAGTCCAGAGATAATCCAGCAAAGTCTATAGCAAAAAGTCCGGCGTGGAAGCTTTCAGCTTTGTTCGTCACAAGGTTTGACTGGCCACCACACTCCCTTTTATATCCTGTGGGGTGTGGTCCAGTGACTCAGCTTAATCTCGGGCACGCCTTTTCTTCTGTTGCGCACGCTTATCTCTGCGACGCTGGCGTGGATCCAGCCAAGACTCATTACCCTCATCACTGTCCATCTGTGGCTGCGTAGACGTGCTTGGCCCCGGCCCTATCTCTTGCCCTTCAGCGGACACCGAAGGCATTGCCAGAGAGGAGGGTCCTGGAGAGGGAGGCCTTGCCAACTCCTCTCCTTCACTCTCGGAGTCCTCTCCTGCCGATGACACAGGCTCAGGTAACGGAGCCACAACAGCAGGGTACAAATAAATAAAATTAAAACCATATTCTGGTTTCGAGTGTATTTAATATTTTCATAGTTCTGTTATGAATTTTTAAATCCATCATTACATGCGATGTTGGCAAAAAATTATGCCCAATAAATAGAAAGAAGGATGCAAAACCCATGGGCACCCCAGTCAATCATATCTATGCTCACCCACATCCTCTCACGCAGCTCTCAAGTTTCTATCCCTCCTTGCCTCTGGAAACGTCCCTAGAGGTCCCAACTTACCAAGGTGTGCCGCTTCATGTGTTCTCGCCGGGTGAATTTCTTCCCGCAAATTTCACACGGGTAGGGTCGTTCTCCTGTGTGGGATCGCATATGCCTTTTCAAGATGCATTGGTGCATGGCTGAGAAGCTGCAGTAGGGACACTTGAACTTCTTCCTGATGACCGTGAACTCATTTACTGAAAAGAAGCACAAGGCAATGCAGTTTACAGCTCTCTACTGAGGTTTTGGGTCCGATTTGTAAAAAATAATGAAGGCGGGATACAAACAAACAAATAAAATCGTCTATCTGATCATTTTTCAGGGAATCTCTGTGCTGTCTCACAAACTGTCTGGGTTTGGCTTCGGGGAAAAAAATTGGTTAGCTTATCTTGTAAGCTTTCAACATTTTTAAGATAAGATAACTTTATTGTAATTTTTTGTTTTACTGTGAGCACACTGGCCCACATTAAAAATACAGTTGCCTGCTCAACATTTTTATTTGTGTTGCTGACCATGCTATATTTTGCAAGGAAGGAATTGGAACCATATCTTAACTGCTTCCCCTTCAGGGCTAAAATAAAAAAGAGTAAAAGACCCTGAGACCCAGTTATGGGCCAACAGCTTTAAGTACTTCAGCATCTCCTCTAGCAATATCTGATCAATATTGTTTTATAAAATGTAATATCTGTTTATACAAGTCTGTTCAAGCATTCTAGGCGAGATGATGATTATAATAGATTATATAATGAGGCATGGAATAATAATTTTTAATGAAAGATCATTTTTACAATTCCAATAATTTCTATAGATTTAAAATTATAGGTAATTTAACAAAAATATTGCTGTACATGTATTGGATATCTATTCCAGCTAGTGGGCATAGGTGTTCAATGGGCAGGTTCAGCTAATTGTGAGAAATGGGTAATGAAAATGGGTAATTTAAATAGCAATAGCTATAGCACTTAGACTTATATACCACTTTACAGACTTACAAACAGTAAGCAGTTTACAGAGTCAGCCTATTGCCCCCAATAATCTGGGTCCTCATTTTACCCACCTCGGAAGGATGGAAGGCTGAGTCAACCTTGAGCCTGGTGAGATTTGAACTGCCAAATTGCAGTCAGCCAACAGTCAGCGGAAGTAGTCTGCAGTACTGCAGTCTAACCACTGTGCCACGGCAACTCATCAATTTTTGTTCATTTATGGAAACACACTGACTGTCTTTCAAATGCAATTATTTATTTCAATAGAAATATCCCTAGCTGTGGAGTTCTTGATGGCTGAACTTAGTTGTTTGCCTGCAGACATTTTATTATCCAACTAGGTTACATTATCAATGGTGAGGTTAGCTGCAAGTAGCTTATACTGCCAATTTGGTAAGGGTGCAGTTCCCTCCTTGGTGGTTCCTGGATTAGAGTATTATCTTCTGCCTGATTTATTTCTTGTTATTGTTTTGAAGTTTCATTGTTTTTTTTCCCAAGTGCTTGCATTCTTTCTTTCTTTTTTTTTTTAAACAGTCTTTATTTACATTTTTCATTAAAAAAAAACAGAAAATAACAACACACCATATAAATAACATACAAGACAACATAACAAATAACGAACATATCTGCAAGTGCATTATATTCCGAGGGAGACAGAACAACTTATATCTCTTTATACATCAATTAGGTCTATCCGACCTCACTTTTTTAGTTTAATATAAATTTCTCAATAAATACCTTTCCTCTTTTCAATTGGGTTATGATTTACTCTTCGCTAGCCAAATATATAATTTTTCCCAGGATAAACATGTTTGTGTTTGATCTTTATCTTTTAATTTTTTAGTCAATTTATCTGCAGATAAATTGCTTGCATTATTTCTAAGTATTTTCTAAGTGCTTATATTTTCTAGAAATGAGCAGGAAAGATAATGGAAATAGTGGGTACTTTTATGTTGCAAAGAAATGTATTTATTCCGTCTGTTTTAGAATCTGGAATGACTCTCAAGAGGTTTTCATCTTAAAATAAATTTAGAACGGCCCTTCGAGGAACAGGGTTAAGCAATAAAATTGATTTAAAAAACAACATGACAAAGTGATCAATTGGGCAATGTAACATTAAACTTCAAATGCCTTAAGAAAAAGATCTGTCTTAAGGAATGATTTATGGGTTATAGACACACCGAGGCTATCAAGAGAAAGACCATTGTGTTAAGCACTGGCTACCCCTGGAAAGCTTTAAGTGCCCCCCCCCAGTTCTCACCTGTACATGTAATCCTCAATTTACGACCACAATTGACTCCAAAGTTCTGTGGCTAAGCAAGACAACAATTAAATGAGTTTTGCCCGATTTGACGACCTTGCTTGCCACAGTTGCTAAGTGACTCCTTCCAGTTGTTAAGTTAGTAACATGGTTGTTAAGTGAATCTGGCTTCCCCATTGACTTTGCTTGTGAGAAGGTCGCAAAGGGTGATCGCATGACCTTGGGTTACAGCAACGGTCATAAGTACAAACCAGTTGCCAAGCATCTGAATTTTGATCACATGACCATCGGGATGCTGCAGAGGTCGTAACTGTGAAAAATGGTCATAAGTCACATTTTTTTCAGTGCCGCTGTAACTTTGTACAGTCACTAAATGAACTGTATTATAAGTATAAATATGAATATTTATATTTATGATTATTTCTTTAGTACATACCGTAATCAACTTATGTCTTTATGAAAATTTGGTAACTACTACTACTATTTTTCTATAATTACTGCTGAGATTCTGCCAAAGTTTCTAAATTTTTCAAGATGTTGTTATGGGGAAAATATGAGGAAGAAGCAGGGGTGAAATGCTCCCGGTTCAGACCGGATCACCTGATCCGGTAGCGATGGTGACGGGTGGTTCAGAGAACCGGTAGCAAAAATCCCTGCGCCCCCCCCCCCACCATGCCCAGCTGAGCCGCACGATCGTCAGAGGCTTTTTTATTATTATTATTTTTAAAAGCATTTTTTCTACAACCTCTTCCGACAAAAAAATGCTTTTAAAAGTAAAAAAAAAAAAAAGCCTCTGATGATTGCGCGGCTCAGCTAGGATCATCAGAGGCTTTTCAAAGCATTTTTTTTCCTGCAACCTCTTGGCTGAAGAGGTGGTAAAAAAAAATGCTTTGAAAAGTCTCTGACGATCCCAGCTGGGTTACCTGATCGGCAGAGGCTTTTCAAAGCATTAGAAAAAATGCTTTGAAAAGTAAAAAAAAAAAAAAAAGTTGGCCACGCCCACCCAGTCACATTACCCCCCCACCACCACCAAGCCACGCCCACAGAACCCGTAATAACACATTTTAAATTTCACCCCTGGGAAGAAGGCATATTGATAGTTATTTGTAAAAATAATAAAGACAGGGTATAAATAAATAAAAAATAAATACAGTAAGAGCCAGATTTCCTATGAGGGCAGAACCGTGCAAGCTGCACCAACTTCTTAATGCTTGTACTGTTTAGAGCCGGGGTATCAAACTGACGACATGTGGGCCGGATTCGTCATGCGCAAGCCACGCCCAACCCAGCTCCGCGAAAAAACATGGCGATATGTCACATGACAGCAACATGATGCAGCGAGTTTGATACCCATGGTTTAGAGGTTTATATAATGTCACTTCACTGATGTAGGCAGAAACATGGATGACTTCATCAAGAATTTTGAGTATTTTCCTGCAGGTACAAGGTGGAAATATTTCTGAGTTCTGATGAGGCACTACCGTATTTTTCGGAGTATAAGATGCTCCGGACTATAAGACGCACCTACCTTTTTTGGTGAGGAAAACAAGAAAAAGAAATCTGCCAGTAATTTTGCCTCGTTGCAGCAAACAGCAAACGGCCTGCTTTACTTTCATTTTTGTTTTCAGCATAGCTTGATTAGCACAAGAAAAAAAATATCTGCTCCCAGCAATTTACCTCCTTGCAGCAAGCAGCAGAGGCCTGTGCAGCAATAGGCAATGGCATGCCTGAAACAGCTGACAGTCAGGAGGGACAATCAACTTATGCTAATTAGGCTGCGCTGAAGCTGAAATGGGCTGTTTCTTCTTGCTGCTTGCTGCAAGAAGGTAAATTGCTGGGAGGCAGAGGCCAAAGGGTGGGGACCAGTGGGTGGGCGGGGCTACATTTGGTGTATAAGACACACCCAAATTTTCATTCCCTTTTAGGGGAGGAAAAAGGTGTGTCTGATACTCCAAAAAATATGGTAAGTAATAATTTGTAACTGTCTTCTATATGGATTTTTGATGCCTTGATGCATGGAGTGAGACCAGAAATAACTCATAGTGAGCCACCGAATCATAAATGCAATATACCAAAATCTGCACTTCATATCCTAGAACACCCCAAGAGTGAAAGGATGCCTGCTTAGCTACAATATTGTCATACAGAACACATTTTTCAGAAGTAAGGAGATAGGCGCTCATTTAATAGCACCATTATCCCTGCTGAAATGAGGTAGAGCATCTCAGGAATCAGATATAAGGTCTGGAATCAAGCCAACTTCTATATAGGATGTTGTGCACAATCCCAACTCATGTTCCTAACTCCTAGGTTGGCAAGGCTTACATGTTATATGTCAACACGAGACCTGTATGAACATTTAAGGTGTGGCTCGTCCCCGTTGCTGTGCATTTTATGCACAAAGAGGTCCTAGAAGATGTACTCTCAGACAGCTGCAATAACAAGAACCTGTAGGTCTAATTTACCAGCAGAATCAGTGATGGGTTCCTCCCGGTTTGGTCCGGTTCGGTCGAGCTGGTAGCGGTGACTATATGACGTCACCAAACCGGTTCTCCCCCCCGCCCTCCCACACCCCCCCCATGTTATTCTTACCTTTTATTTGGTCCCACCCCCAATCTATTGCTGCCTCCTGAATCCCAGCTGATGACTAGAGGGAAAAAAAGTGTTTAAATTCTTGCTGCGGGGCTTCAACGGGCTGTCCTACAGCTGATCAGTGTTAAAAGCAAACAAATGAGTCAGGTCGTAAGTGCAAGGACTGGTCGTAAGTGCGAGGACCTTCCAGAAATGACTGACCAGCTAGCCACGCCTACCTAATCACATGACCTCCAAGCCACACCCACAAAATAAGCCACGCCCACAGAACCGGTAGTAAAAAAATTTAGAACCCACCCCTGAGCAGAATGCACAGTGGACTCAGCTAATATTGGTCCCTCCAAACAGAACTGGAACTGAAATACTCTCTAAGTAAACAGGTGAGGGGAAGTATGCAGCTTCGGTCTTCATGAATGAAAAGTTTTTTTATGTGTTTACTTGGGCTTCTGTGCTACAGATTCCTGTGGGTTCATAGGGGCAATCCAAACTTAGGGTTAAAAATGTTGCATCTTAGGAGGCTGGTATGCCTGGAGGCAGTCTAAATTTACACATTCCCTAAAACCTTTCAAATGATCTGTCTTTTTTAGCCCTCTGGAAGCCCAATAAGATAGGGCAGGCTTGTTCCGCAGGAAGAGGGCATCGCTGGGAAGGCTTCCCCCTCATGTTCTATGTAGTTGATATTCCCACCACCTACAGGGTACCTTCAACAGGTGCTCTCTTCCTAATCTCACTAGCAGGCAGGGGTTTCATAGGTATCCAGATCCAGAACCATGAAAGGATTTAAAGACGATAACCAGCACCTTGAACTGTATCTGGAAGCTAACTGGCAGCCAGTGAAGTTCCCCAAATAACAGCATTAAAGGGCAAATTTCAATCTCTCCATAATTACATGGATAGCTGCAAGGATATAGAATAAATTGCAGTAGTAGCCCAATTGAGACACGATGAGAGCAGGAGCGCTGACCAGGCGTAAGGTTTTCTGATAGAGAAATGATCACAATTGGCACAGAAAATGTAATTATAGGAAGGTTCTCCTGAGCTTGGCTTCTACCATGAATTCCAAAGAACCCTCAAATTGTGAGCCAGCTAGAATAATAGATGAAGAATCTAGAATTAAGGACTGACCTCCTATAGCACAAAAAAAACCTGAAGAGTAACAGTCCTGTGTATCCGAAACAACTCAGAAACATCCAACAGACATGGTATCACTATAGCACACAAACCAACAAAAGCGGGTGAAATTCAGCAGGTTCTGGAGAACTGGTAGCAGAAATTTTGAGCAGTTCAGAGAAGCAGCAAATACCACCTCTGGCTGGCCCCAGAATGGGGTGGGAATGGAGATTTTGCAGTATCCTTCCCCTGCCACGCCCACCAAGCCACACCATGCCCACCAAGCCACGCCCACAGAACCGGTAGTAAAAAAATTTGGATTTCACCACTGAACAAAAGCCCTCCGAAACATTTTAAGCAAACCGAAAGACCCAAGTAGCCCAAGAAGAAAAAACAGGGATCATCTAGAATATACAATGCAAGGACTGTAACAGCCACCATGTAGAACCGGCAGGCGGAAGATTGGCAGATCACCCCAAATTCTTGTCTGAAGACATGATGAAAACACAATCTGACGACACATGGGCTATTCTCAACCACAGTCCAACCACATGGACTGTTCTCAATCACAGTTTCAAGTGGAAAAACTGTTAGCATCTTGGCTTGAGCCAAATCCAAAAATTCTAGGGAGTTCCTGGAGGTTGGGCATTCAGACAAATCAGCCATCAATAGACACATAGAGACAAACCACATTTACACACCCATTAAAAAGCGATAGGTACTAAACCTAGGAAGGAAACAAAAAGATTACAACAGATCCTCTCCACAGAAGCCAAAATTAGATAAGCAGGGTTCAACATCAGACAAACAATCAGGCAGAAAACAGTTTTTTGATCAAGGAACTACCAAGGAAGAAACTACCCCACCAAAACTGCCAGCGCAAACTACTGCATGTAAACAGGCAGCGAACCTCACACTGACTGATACTGATAATGTTATCTACTTGGGTAATGAAACATCTGCTAGCAAACAATCAGGTTTAGAGAGAACCAATAACCCCATATGTGTTAATCTTTAAGGGTCCTAAGACTTTTATCTAAATTAATGGTTATTACAATTGTCTATGTTTATTTTCTTCTATGACTGCATCACATATTTAATCTTAATATTTGATAACAGTTAGTGTCAACATTCAATTGTCTTAGAAAGAAAATCCAGATGAAACTCTGATTAGTATATTGACACTATAGGTCCTTGATGGTAAACCTATGTACCACAGGTGGCACACAGTGCACTCTCTCTGTGGGCATAAGAGCCGTCGCCCCAGTTCAGCTTTGCCACACATGTGTGTGCCTGCTGCCAGCCAGCTGGTTGTCGGGTCTCTGCCGCGCATGCATGGGGCGTGTACGAGGGGAGCCGCACATGCATGTGCGCCCCCCTGCGCACATGCACGGGGGGGTTGGGGTTTGTGAGCTTTGGGCAATCGGTCTGGAAAAGGTTAGCCATCACTGCTATAGGTAACGAAAAAGAAAACAGGATTGAAGAAAACAAGAACAATTTTATAGCCAATAATGCAGAAAGCATGGATTTTGTTCCAATTCCTCATTTTAAAATCCTAATGAAATGTGGACTTCTGCAATCAAAGAATTATCAAAATAAGATAACATTATGTATTTGAGACTAGAAGCAAAGAAATGCATGGGAGTAATAAATCCGCTTTCACACAAAAAAGCCATTATACCTTTATTGCCCAATCATCTCTAGAAAAAAAACCAGTCTATTCACTCATCTGTATGGAATTCCAGGTAGCTACTAGGTGTCAAGATGACATATGCCAACTTCAAACATATCAGATAGTTAAAGATAAAGGACAAAGATTCAAGAGGAAAGGAATAATATTTAAGACTGAACAAACAGGTAAGAGAAAATAGTAGCTATGGCAGTGCATCTCAGGGTGATTTCACTCTTTCCAATCAATAATCTAATCTAATCCTAATCTAATCATTTTTACAGGAGCTCAAGGCATCTTTCTCTAGGATTCCCTTTCTTTATATTCCCACAGCAATTACCCTATGATATAAATTAGGTTGAATGTTTGTTTGTTTGATTTGCATCCTGTCTTTATTACTTTTACAACCAACCCAAAGTGGCAAACATATCCAGCACATCTTCCTCCCATAAAGAAGAGGGGGGTCAAATTATTCTCCAAAGCAGGACAAAAAAGAATGGCTGGAAATTAATCAAAGAGAGAAGCAACCTGGAATTAAGGAGAAACTTCCTAACAGTGAGGACAATTAAGGAGTGGAACAACTTGCCACCAGAAGTTGTGGGAGTTCCATCACTGGAAGTTTTTAAAAAGAGACTGGACAACCATATGTCTGGAATGATAGAGGGTTTCCTGCCTGAGCATGGGATTGGACTAGAACAGTGGTCCCCAACCTTTGTGGCTTGGTGGCCTGGCTGGGGGGGGGGGGGTGGAGTGGAAGTGGGTCACATAAGCGGTGGGCCAGCATGCATGCATGCAGCTTGACTTGCGAAAGCAGCAGGCCGGCACGCACGATTGCCCACTGGCCCACCACTCGTGCAAGTTGAGCTGCGCACATGCACGCTCCCGCCAGCCACTGGCACCGCCCAATTCTAAATAGGCCCGGCAGTGGGCCATGTATGGTCCAGAGGTTGGGGACCCCTGGATTTAGAAGACCTCCAAGACTACCTTCCTACCTTCCGGTTATTCCGTTATTCTTTGTCCAGATGACCTCTGGAAGTGCTTGGAATTGGCTCACAGCTTGTAACTATTACCTTGTCAATGAACAAAGTTGCAACGCTCTACACTCCTTGAAGTAAACCTTGCTGGCATAATCGGCTTCCACTGAAGTGTAAACCGAGTGGAAACAACCTGCTGAGAACGTTTTGCATAAACCCAGCCTTCGGGGGAATTCAATTTAGTGGGACATGCATGGGAGCCTGTCACAGGCAGCCATTAGCTTCTGGCCTCAGCAAGTGATCTGCTGTCTCCTCCTTAGCCTAAAAAAACCCCCAGAGTATCCAATCTAATCTGCTGATCTCTGCCAGTTTGACGGTGCTTTCTTCTTTCCCCACCCACCGTTTGCCAAAGAGCACCATAAATTATTTAGCAGTCGCCAGACTGTAAAATTGCAGGCTAGCTGCGTTAATTGGAAGGAGACAGGAAAAAAAATTTTTTTTTTTTTGTTTGCACACTCGTGGCAAACATTTTGCTACCGGTAGTCCATAAAACAGGGCAACAGAGTTTAAAAGCTTTGCTGTTTAAAAGGCACAGGTTGCCTTTTAAAGGCCTCATAAGGTCGAGAATAATTTCTACCGATTTCCACATCAGATACCACAGGGGGAAAATTTTGCTTGGCTTCCCCCACCCCTCCCAGTTCAACTCAGTACACTTTGTATAAATAATTAAAAAAGAAAATAGTTTATTTTATTTAAAGTCTCTATTTAAGGCAGCGGGCTTTCAAAGATCATTGAAATCTGTCATATCAACCGCTGTGTGAAGGATTCCCAGATTGAGTATTTATGAAAAGACAACAGGACAGAATTTCACCATACTGTAACAGACCCGTGTTTCCCCAAAAATAAGACCCACTCTTCTTTTCTTTTGGGCTCTGAAAATAAGCACTAGGGCTTATTTTCAGGGGTGTCTTATTGTTTTTTCCATGTATGTGAGGCTCACTTCTGCTTGCTCACAACAGGGCAGGGGGCTATGCAGTGTACCAGTGCCGCTGCCACAAGGCGGGGAGGTGGAGACGCGCCCCGCAATGGTTTACCTCAGGGCCCTCGCAGTCAGGCCATCCATGCCCCGACACCTGCCTTGCCTCGTAGCGGCAGCTCCAGCAACTGATGTGGCCACCGGCCCACCACTTCTGCTTGCTCGCGGCCACAAGGCAGTTGTCAAGGCATGGATGGCCTGGCTGCGGGACACTGAGGTAAGTCGGTGCAGGCCATGTGGGGCAGCTCCACCTCCCCTGCCTCGCCTTGTGGCTGTGACACCAGTGCCACACTCGGCCTCCTGCTCCGGTGCAGCCGCAACCAAGCAGAAGTGGGCCGGCGGCCACGTGGGCTCCTGCTGCACATGGTTAATGGTACTTCCGCTGCGAAGCATTTGTCGGGGCATGGAGGCCTGGCTGTGGGGGCCCTGAGTTAAGCCACTGCAGGGCACGTGGGGCAGCTCCACCCTGTCTCGCCTCGCAAGCAACCAGATGAATAGGCGGCCGGTTAGCTATGCGGGTGTTTAAGTAGGGCTTATTTTGGGGTTAGAGCTTATATTACTGTAGGTGCATGCATAAAACATGCTAGGACTATTTTCAGGGAAACAGGGTATCTGAAAACTATCTTAATCAAGAAACATAAAAGGCATGTTTTAAATTATTTTGCTAATATTTGGTCCCTGAAACATTTTTTGCTTAGCTGTTTCTATGATTAGTGTCTCCTATGCCTCTGCTTCTGTACACAGCCAAAGTAAATATGTTTCAAGATACCTTATTTCAAGAGGAGGTTAATTATTTCTGGAAATAACTACCATGTTTCCCTGAAAATAAGACAGGGTCTTATTTGCTTTTTACCCCTTCAAATAAGGGCTTGGCCTTATTATCGGGGGGGGGTGTGTTATTATTTTGGGGGTGCAGGAGGTGGCAAGCATGGGACTGGATGTCCCATCACTGCCATCATCTCCCGTCCCTGTTCTTTGTGCCGGCCACTGCCCTGACATGTCCCGCCGCTGCTACTTCGTGGAGCAGGATTCTGCAAGGCTTGTGCCATTTCACGCATGAACTGCAGCACCCCCGTAATGTAAAGATGTTGTTATTAGAGAAAAACATAAGGGATTTCGAAAGTTGGACTGTAGTACTGGAGAAGGTGATTAGTTACCGAAATCATATTCTTTATGAAGTGGAAAATAACTTCTTTATATCTTTTTTATTATTTATTTTCTCTCTTTTTTCACTTTTAATTTTGCTTTTTATATATTTTTTAGTTTGTATTAATCTTTATCTTTCCATCTGTAAACTCTATATATGAATGAAACGGATTATCCGCAATTGACTACAAAATAGGCAAAACACGGAAGGGACTAGGTCTCCAGGGAGTGGGCCTCCCCTTCTGTTTCTCCCAAATGATTGCTAGGAAAGAAATAACAGTTATGCATACCAAACCTCAAATATTGCTTTCTTCTGTGTCTTGATAAAGTCTTCCGCTCATTGTTGACTCTTGGTAACATCATGGACACATCCGTGTAGTAATCTTGCCTTTTAGGATTTTTGTTTTGTTTTCCTACCTCTAACATATTCTAGTGGTCTCCCTTTCAAGGGACAACCAGGTCTCACCTTGTTTAGCCTTTTATGTTTTCAGCCAATGATGGCTAGATGAAGACAGTCCTGCTTCTACAGGTTCGAAAAAATTCCTGTCCAAGCACGCCGAAGCCCAGCAAGACTATCTTATCATACCTGAACTGACGTGATATGAGATACCATCTCAAGTGGATGGAGATATAAAATCCCCGAGTCTAAAGTAAAGCATTCCCTCATTGTATTAACTGCAAAGATTTACTTCTTTACGCTTTATAGAATTACTTGTACTTACTAATTACTTATCTCGGAATGAAACAATCAAACTCTTACAAAAACATACCATGAAAAGAGAAATTACTTCAAGTGACACCCATTCTTGCACAAAAGTCCTTTCCCAAACAAACTTGCGCGTAAATAAGGGAAAAGAAAGAAAAGACCACCAGCAGTTTGTGTGACATAGACAACACAATTTCCTCACTAGTACATTTACTGCCAGAGAAAGCACCCAGTCTACCATGATAATCCACTATCCAAATGTGAATGAATTCATGTTTTATGTAGCTGCCTAGAATTATCCAAGCACCTCTTTAGTGCACCTTGGCCAGTACAAAGCCTCCTTCACAATGTGTTTTTCATTCTCTTTTCAGCTGGGAGCTTAACTCTGTGACTTAAGTGTTAAAAGTATTGATCTTGCCTTGAAGCAGATTATATTCAATTTGACCTGGAAGCCAGGCCATTAATTCTACAAATCACACTTACACATAACTGTTTTGCAGATGGGCCTGCAAGCACATTCACTTGGCAATTTTGAAGGGAGTTGTTTTTCATAATGTAGGTGAGGACCTAAGGTATCAAATTATTTTTCAGAAATCAGCCTTTTTCTCACAATAGCATCCAGCTGTCTTATTACGTATCTTCTTGCCTTGCGTATACAAGTTCTTCACCTTTTTGCAAAAAGAATAAAGGGCAGCACAATTCAGGGTTTGCCTTTGTGTTCTTGTATTGGCGGGAATTACGTCAAACAACTTAAATGCAACGTTGCTCTGATTTTTTAGTACACGAGAACCAGAGTTTGTAATTGAACCAATGTGAAGAAATGATAAATATGGAAAAAAAAATATATAATAAATATGTTGACAACCATCAACTTTAAAAAAAAAAGGTTATGGTAAAGAATTTTTGACAGCATTTCTTCCGATTAAGCGTTAGGATGAACAATAATCATTTCTACGTTTTGGCCCAACATTTTCCCATAGCTTCAAAATCACTATAGATAAAATTGTCAAATGGATAAAGAAACTGGATTTCAGAAAAGCAGATCTTCGCCGAAGACTAGGAAACAAAACTTTTAACACTAAATATTACAATCGGCTTCATCTGCTCCTTTCAGGACCTACTGGATTCCTACTCCCACACCTGACATTTCATTAGTGTGAGTATGTTGCTACAAATACAACTCTCACTAATGAGAAAAATGCTTACGATTCATCTTCATAAACACTGACAGTACCATCCTTTGAAAGATTTAATCACTATAGTTGTTTTGCTGCATCTATAGAGCTAGTCTGTTATAGTGATTAAGGTGCTGGCGTAGAAATTTGTGGACTGTACATTGTAGTCCCACTTTAGCAGTGGTGAAATCCAAATTTTTTTACTACCGGTTCTGTGGGCGTAACTTGGTGGGCGTGGCATGGCTTGGTAGGCATGGCAGGGGAAGGATACTGCAAAATCTCCATTCCCTCCCCACTCCTGGAGGAAGGATATTGCAAAATCTCCATTCCCTCCCCACTCTGGGGCCAGCCGGAGGTGGTATTTGCCGGTTCTCTGAACTGCTCAAAATTTCCGCTACCGGTTCTCCAGAACCTGTCAGAATCTGCTGGATTTCACCCCTGCACCTTAGGCACAAAAACCATCTGGGTGACCTTGGGCCAGTTATTTTCTCTCAGCTCAACCCACTTCATAGGGTGCTGGTTGTGGGGAAAATAGGTGGAGGAAGGAATACCCCCCCACCAGTGAATTCCATTCAACCTTATCTAGGGCCAATTTACCTTGACCATTATTAGATGAGATTCTTGTTATAGGTGGCAAGAATAAATTGCTTTGAACTCAATTCCTGTTCCTGTTTAAGGGCGTGGTGGTGCAGTGGTTAAAGTGCAGTATTGCAGGCTAACTCACATTGCCAGAAGTTCAATTCCATCAATCCTGACCAGCTCAAGGTTGACTCAGTCTTCCATCCTTCCAAGATTGGTAAAATGAGGACCCAGATTGTTGGGGGCAATAGGTAAACTGCTTAGAGAGGGCTGTAAAGCACTGTGAAGCAGTATATAAGTCTAAATCCGTGATGGCAAACCTATGGCACGCATGCCACAGGTGGCACGCGGAGCCATATCGGTGGGCACATGAGCATTGCCCTAACTCAACTCCGGCGAGCATGTGTGTGCCGGCCAGGTGATTTTCAGGCCTTCCAGGCACACTGGAAGTCAGGAAACAGGCTATTTCCAGCCTCCGGAGGGCTTCCAGAAGGTGGGAAAGGCCATTTTCGTCCTCCTCAGGCTCCTAGAAAGGCTCTGGAGCCTGGGGAGGGTAAAAAAAACGGGCCTTCCAGTCCCACCGGAAGTCGGCAAATGGGCTATTTCCGGCGAAAAACGGGCCTATTGGGCCCACCATGCCATCGCGTGCCAAAAGCAGGGGGGAGCACAGGGGTGTCGCGCACGCATGCGTGGGGGGGGCGCACTGAATTATGGGTATGGGCACGCGTGGGCACGACCCCCTCTGCTCCCCCCACTTTTGGCACGCGATGGCAAAAAGGTTAGCCATCACTGGTCTAAGTGCTACTGCTATTATTTGTGCCTGACAAAATCTAATAAAAATAATATATTCTTCTAACTTCTTCCACTGTTCATATGATACAGAATGATGGTTATGGGTAACTTTTCTAGCCCCAAAGAACAAGTAGTGCTTTTAATTATAAACAAATAAGTTATGTGGGTTATTATCTCTCTTTTATAGGATATCCTGTAGATGCTTCTAAATTAGGCATGTATTATACAATCATCCTACCATTCTCACAGAAAATCTATTACAAATGAAGAATCTACAGAACTACACAATGTCTTTTTTTAAAAACTGTTAAACAAGGAGCCCTTGACTGGATATCCTCATGTAGGTGTATGGACTGCTTCCTTTCTAACTTATTTTAAAAGGCCAGCAGAATTTTGTAGGCCTACATCAGCAGACACAGTATGTACGCGCATAACCATGAGGCCTGGGGAAGCAAAATATATTTTACAATAAACGTAGCAAGATATAATGTTCCAATGAATATAAAATATGGATAATGTATTTTTACTCTGTTGAAGAATATAAATGCAGATGTACTTCTAACTAGTATACTGCTACTAAGGCAGAATTACACTTGGATTGCGAAGTGTTGATATCATACAGCATTCAAATGAAATGTATTATAATTTAAACCAACTAAAAATAAAGCACAAAAATATTTTAAATGTTTTCTCTAAAAATTATGCATACCGAATCTTAAAAAATTAAAACTTTCACGTTTAAGATTTATGCATCTTGGTCATAGAATTTAGAAATGGCAAGAGTAAACAATTCCTTTCTGTACCTGATGTTAATCAGGATTTACTTTATATTAAAAAGGTTTATACCGCAGTACCAGCAAAACTGAATAGAGATAGCCCTCAACTTATGACCACAATTGGAACCAGAATTTCCTTTCTTAAGCAAGGCAGTTGTGAACTGAGGCATATGACCTTTTTTGTCACGGTTGTTAAGCGGATCACAGCAGTGAATCATGCAGTTGTTAAGTGAATCTGGCTCCCCCCACCGACTTTGCTAGTCAGAAGCTAGCTGGGAAGCCCATAAATGATGATCACATGACCCTAGTTGCGAAGCGCCCAAATTTTGATAATTTGACAGCTGGGTTGCTGCAACGGTTGTGAGTGCGAGGACCAGTTGCAACTCACTTTTTTCTGTGCCATTGTAATGGTAGTAAATGAATGGTTGTTAAATGGAGAAGTACCTGTACACTACCGAATTGAGGTGTTAGGTATTCAAGGTCTGAAGAGCTGAATTCCATGCCACCCCTAGTTTTCTTATTTAATATCTTATTCCTGAGTTTGATCAATATTTTGTAGACGTTCTTCAGATGGCTGTGAGTGCAACCTTTCTTATGAGTAATAAGGTTTTTCCAAGTACCAAAGAAAGCCCTTCCCACAAAAAAAGACATTAGCTGGAGTGTACAGATATAAGACGCCGATTTAAGTCTGTTTTGTCTCGAAATAATTTGAGGCAGTGAGGGTACTGCATCTTCTTCCAATTGAAATGGTTTTTTTTTCCCATGCTGTTCCATGTTTGATTTTAGAGTGAAGCTTGCGGGACATTTTGAACACTGGAAGCAGGCAAGCTGACAAGGAGACATGTGCTCAGAAGAATCAGCCAATTTTGGCCTAGAATAGTCAGTGGTATCAAGAGAGATAATCATAGGGAATGTATGTTCTTGAAAATGTTCCTTTAGTTTTGTCAAACATTTAATTTTTTTCCTGCAGGAAGTACAGCAGAGTGTCCTGGGTCCTGGAAAATCCAAAAACAAATCTTCATGGTCCAAGTCCATGTCTTCAGATTGTGCAGTATTCATATCTAAAACAGGAATGAATACATTAAATTTTAGTTTTTATACTTGGAATCATACATGACTGAGCTTTGTCCTTTTCATTTACCCGTGTGAAAGCCATCTAAAGGCCACAATGCTAGAAATCTATCGTGAGCGATCTGAAATAGAAAAGCACGATTAAATTCATGAACAGTCAGAAATTATTTGTATTTGGTTTAATTCTTTCACATCCTGCAGCACTAAAGATACAAATAATATCTATTTCACAAATAATTTGGTACTGAATCTGGCTGTAATTTTGTAAATATTAATAAATCTTCTCCACAATATTATTTTTATCCCAAAAAGCTAAGCATCCTTTTCCTGGACATCAAAATTCCAAGAACGAGTCATTGAACATCTATAATTTTGCTCAATTTTATCGTTCTTAAAATCATCTTTGTTCCTAGTGACTAGTACAGAAATCAGACCTTTCTTCAGATATTACATTTAATATTTGGACAGAGAGCCGACTATAGTTTCATATCAATGCATCTTTTTAGGCTATAGAGTAAAACAAGTATAAAATTTCCCTATTAAAAAGTAGTAGTATAGCAACAGTTGTTTTAATTACTTCATTATAAATTTTGATTAACTGAAACATCTATTGATTTATATACATTTACATCCCGGAATTTGTCAAAGGGGTTAAAAGTGCTGCCTTGGTTCTCTGGCCACTAGTGTTTTTATACATTAATTCTTGAACTAGCTTAGTTTAGGAGATAAAGGGTGATATTTAGCCCATAGATTTTTGGTCATGCAGTGTAATTTTCCCTTCCCTCCAATAATCCCACCGTTTCCTCAAAAATTTGCTCTGGAGAAATGGATTTGGCCAACTACAGAGCATCTTATAAGGGCAACTAACTGACTACAATAGAAGGAAAAATCTTATAGATCCCAGTTCTGCATGGACACAAATATTTTCAGCTTCAAACAACCAACAAGATTTCATGCAATGAAGTGCTCAAGAGCTCCCAGGATGCTCCCTAGCTGTGAAGAGATTTGGAACACTTTCTCCAATGTATGGATTCTATTTATAGCTGTTGAGAGGGGAAAGTGAAACTCTCTCATGCCTTCTCACTTGCTGCTTTTAGAGAACGTCAGTGAATTTCTTAGAAAACTTCTTTATTCAACCTAATACGAAACTATTACTATACTGTTCCTGGACAGAAAAAAAATTCCCCAAACTTGAATAATTAATTTTGAAATTTCCAAACAAAAGCTATGCCTGTTTTATCAATTTGGAGGGAAGCTCTAACTGATAACTATCTCATTTAAAAAAATAGTTTATATTTACAAATTATTCACGCTGTATATATCTCATGTGAAAGATTGCTTTTCTTTATAGGAATAGCAGATATTAAGTCAGGACAGTAAACACAGAGAACGCTATGAAACTTTTAGCTAAAAATTAAATGTAAGTCTTTTAACCTACATTTTACAGAATTTTAAATTACATTTTATAGTTATCAAACAGTACTCCTCTTGTGTCTTTGTGTTTAGAATAATAGCAAGCCTAAAATAATTCCATATCTTCATCATATATTTATCTAAACAATGGTTAATGCTTTATGATATCTCTGGTATAAGGCTGGCTTCCAAATGTATCTGAATCTGTCCAATAAAAATCTAACCTGTATTTCTAAGCAATAAACGACATGTGTTTTCATGCTTATAGTATCATTAAGTCCAGAATACATTGACTTCAATTAGCTTATTTCCAGAAAAGTAAATACAGAATAGCTAACTGGTCTACATACTCTGTTTTCCTGAAAATAAGACTGGTTCGCAATGGGAGAGCGCGCATACGCAGATCGTCAATTATGATGTATGGGCGGGTAGGCGGAGGCTCCTGCCGCTTTTACTACCGGTTCTAAAGAACTGGACAGAACCGGGAGCAACCACCACTGATCCCTTGATAATAAGCTCAATTGGGCTTTTGAGCGCATGCGCTAAAATAAGCCTTCCCCCTGAAAATAAGCTCTTCCTGAAAATATTTAAACGCAGAGCTGGAAATCAGGTAAGATGGCAAGAGGAGCCCCATCTTGCTCCACGTGCCCCAAAATAATAAGATCTCCCTGAAAATAAGGCCATGCACTTATTTTGGGGTTCAAAAAAAATATAAGACAGAAACACGGTATTTAATCCAGACCTACTACTGTTTCAAGTGGAAGGCATAAATCACCATGTGTCTATGCATTACAAAGATGTTCTTAGCTTTTACAAGAAGAGGCAAAAGAGGCCTACAGGTAGTCCTCGACTTACAACAGGACATTTAGTGACTGTTCAAAGTTACAAAGGCACTGAAAAAAGTGACATGACCATTTTTTGCACGTACCTTTGTAGCATCCCCAGCATCTTGTGATCAAAATTCAGATGCTTGGCAACTGGTTCATAATTATGACAGTTGCACTGTCCCAAGGTTATATCATCACCTTTTGCAAACTTTTGACAAGCAAAATTAATGGGGAAGCCAGATTCACTTATCTACTGTGTTACTAAACAACTGCAGTAATTCACTTAACAACTGTGGTAAGAAAGGTCGTAAAATGGGGCAAAACTCACTTAACAAATGTCTCAGAAATTTTGGGCTCAATTAGTCACAAGTCGAGGACTATGGTATAGTGTTAGCAATATAAGATAATGTATTTTAATAATTCTGTGGTCATAAGTCAAGGACTATTGTATAGTGTTAGCAATATAAGATAAATAATGCATTTTAATAATTCTGAAATATTACCCCATCTAACAAAGTATGGTATGCTACCTCAGGTCACAGGTTCAGGATTAATTTTAATATCTCCCAAATATTTGATAATACCTGGCCCCATAAAGCATAATCATACCAATTATTATCTTACCTGAGTTGAAAATATCATTCTCTTAAGAGTTTCTGGAGATACGCTATCAGATGTTGTAATGATGGGAGTAGAGATCTGAGTGGCAAGCTGTGATGAAACCAGCAGCAGAGGTGGTGTTTCCATTTTGCCATTATATTCGTCCCCGGAATTACCGTATTCAACTGGGTGCCAGCTCCTGAGGAACACAGGAAACGAATCTCATCCACATGAATGACCATCAGCCGACGGTTTTACAAAAGGCCGAGAATGAACTTGCTGCAGCTTAGTCTTCTGTCAGTAGAGGGAACGAAGAGACAAAACAGTCCAGGACCACAGTTCATTTTAAATAATCTCCCACCCAAAAGTGCATAGGGAACCAGGAGACAAGGTGATGAGAGCAAATTCCAGATATCCTTTGATATTGGCATAACATTCCGTCCTCATCTTTCTTTAGCATTCAGTAGCATTCAGTAGCATTCATTTTCAAGTCTGAATCAGTTTTCCAAAAGGTTTCTCAAAACTATTTGAAATAAAAATGGCGCAGTAACAACAATGTTTTTCAAGTTACTCTCAATCAAATGCTGACTTTCAGATGCTTAGAGAGAGGGATTCTATAAAATCAAACTGCTTCAATCATTAATTTTACAAAGAGGCTCAGACGTCACTCTCTTCAAGGTATAACATAATTGTCCTTTTCTATTCTTTGATCCTACCTTTTTTTTTACCACAAAAATCAGTATTTGTGAGGAAAGAGTGCAACGGATGCAGCATGCTTTTTCATTAGATGGTTTGGAGGGTTCATAATTATCTTTTCTAGTTGAGCTTGACTCCTGGAGACTTAGAAGACTGTTTTTCGGTAACAATACAGAAGCCATCTGCATGCCTGTAGGGGTTTTTGTTTTTTTTTAAACTTCTCAACATAGACTGAAACTCTGGGATTTCCTGGTGGTCTCTCCTCCAGGTAAATGAACTGACCCTACTTAGCTGTTCCAGTATCATCCAGAGTTGGATATGTGCTGATAACTGCTGCAACAGAGCTTCATAAGAAAATATATATGAATTTCAACAAATATGAATGAAGATTTGTTTAAAATACCAGTGGAAAAATATCCATTTCATTAAAAAAGAATGAAATGTTACATGAATTTAAATTTTATGGTACCTATGTCCCATAGGTTATACAGGCTGAGGTGTATAAAATATTCCTACTGCTGGAGAAAATAACATGCACCAAGATAAAGCTGAGTTTAGCTAAACCAAACGTAAGTGCTCATCACAGTACTTTTACATTTTAATAATAAACAACCTATTCTATAGAAAGACATTCAAGAAAAAGGCATTCAAGAAAATATAGCATGTAAGGAAAATCATTTCTCAATCTCCCGCATTAAGATAAAATCTAATTCATATATCATGCTGAAATCTAACATGGTTTGCTAGCTTAAGCATCAGTGTTGAAAGAAATGAACTATACAGCACCTTATTGTAAAATACTGTTAAAACTTATAGTAGACTAGCTGGATACCCGTGCTCCGCTACGAAACTATGTGATCGGGCTTGATAAATCGACACTTACAGCTTGAAAATTAATCCCCTTCTCTCCCTCAGGCTTGCCCCACAGAGGCCTCTCCTATCTTATCCCCTTCTCTACCTTTCAGGTGGGGAGTACAATGCCTATAGTCCCAGCCCACAGGCCAGATGAGTCACGCTCTGGCCACGCCCATGTCCAAGTGGTAGTTGGAACAGAGTTCTTTTCAAGTGGGGAGGGGGAATAGAACGTCTAACTCCTTAGACGTTCCATCAGAGCATGTTAATAATAATATAAGAAATACTAATGATCTGATGGTCATTTTGAAAAATCCTTTCTTATCGAGCACCTAGAAGCCAAGAGGAACATACATGCCAAATTTCAAGTTTGTAGGCTTTACAGTTCTGGAGATTTTGTGTTGATGCATGAGTAGTATTTTGCTTTTATATATATATAGAAAATTCTTATGAAAAAAAACAGCACAGCATGATATGGCTGAAAAAAACATAAGACTTGATTCCAAGATATGAATATAGAAATGAAGTGTACAAATATGCAAAGCAGTTGTTCAAGCATTAAGGATGCCAAGAAAACACAGTTCTACACCTTGTACTTCCAAAGCAAAAAATGAAGAACAGTGTGCAAACTTTCATCTTATTATCCTGGATCTTATTTGTTTAAGTTATGTAATATATACAATAGAGAATATAGAGGCATCTCAAGGTTGGGGGGAACCATACCTAATGATTTCAATCCCTTCCACTAAAGAATGTGTACAATTATATTAAAAATTGTCCAAGACAGTAACCTCACCATAACTCTATGCTTGTTCCTATAAAAGCGGTACTTGAACATCAGAACACAATGCATATCTAGAGCAGTTTCTAAAAAGAAAGCTGATAGAAGGAACTGAAAGATGATTATAAGGTTATCTAAGTTAACTAGGCAGACAAGAGCTTCTTCTAAAAAAACCCACCAGAGATATGATTAATAGGTTTTAATGCTAATGCCTTTTCCTCCCTCATTTTAGAAATTTCAAAAATCAAGAGTCAGGCAACTACAGAAAAATTTAGTATTAAGTTGTAGAAAATTTGCCTACTGCATATTTTTACATTACAAT
The DNA here is from genome assembly GCF_029215685.1 of Pituophis catenifer annectens. NCBI lineage: Eukaryota > Metazoa > Chordata > Lepidosauria > Squamata > Colubridae > Pituophis > Pituophis catenifer. The sequence continues at coordinate 211,210,398 of NW_027256883.1, read as the reverse complement.
AATGGGCTAATGAAACAAATACTGCAAATGTAAAGCTGTAAATGGCTTAATTCTGGATAAGCAGAAATAATATTTGAAACACTGATTACCAATAATAAGACTTATTCACCATAGTTTATATCAAAGCGTATCATATAATCAAAGGCAAGGGAAACCACTTATGACTGTTTCAGCATCCCCATGGTCATGTGCTCAACATTTTAAGGAAGATCTTTTTTAAGAGGAGAAATGTATTTCCAGGATATTATCTTATTTTTTGCCTGGGGAAAAAAACACTCATTTGAAAAACCTCAAAACAATGCTCTAGAGCACTGCACACCAGAACAACTAGACACAAGAAGAGTTTTTCCTCGAATGCCATCACTCTGCTAAACAAATAATTCCCTCATCACTGTCAAACTATTTACTAAGTCTGCACTACTATTAATCTTCTCATCTTCTCATCATTCCCATCACCTATCTCCTCCCACGTATGACTGTAACCTTGTTGCTGGTATCCTTATGATTTAAATTGATATTGTTTCCTGATTGCTTATTTGTAACCTATGACTATCATTAAGTGTTGTATGATTCTTGATGAACGTATCTTTTCTTTTATGTACACTGGGAGCATATGCACCAAGACAAATTCCTTCTGTGTCTAATCACACTTGGCCAATAAAAATTCTCTTCTCTTCTTTTCTATTTCCAAATAGGGTTTTCCCCACACACACACTGACAGCTACAGTCCATTCTGAAAAATAACTACTGTAATTTTTCTGGGATGGTTACCTATGTAAAGCCTAAAGGAAGAAAAAAACTGCATTCTAGGAACAAACATGTCTTTTCTGACTCTAGCTGCCATTGTACCTGAGGCCTTGGAGTGCACTTAAATATCCCGTTCACTTTGTCAAGAGCTCCCTAAGGATGATAAGACAATTAAGATATTACACAAGGACCCCACAGGAGCAGGAGTGCACAAGGTTACAGATGTACCTTGTGTTTCCAAGAGTAAGAAAAAGGAAATAAGACAAGTTGTCTTACTGGCAAGGGACCACTGATAAATAGGAAAACAAACAAGCACAGACACACACACACACACACACACACACACACTCCCCACCACCACACAGGATGAGAGAAAATGAAAGTCTGTTCTCCTTCTCTGCATTTCTAAACAAAATTAACAAACCAAATTGAACTGCTTAGGTAACACCCTCCACTTCTACTAATTAAGTAGTCAGAGTGCATAAAGTTACCTAGAGGTTGCATATAGTCCAAGAACTGGAGAAGTTGGAGACCCTGGTCTAGGTGTTCAACTTAAGAGTGCTTCACTCTGGTCTCCACATGATGCAGTCAAGTCATGCTTAACTGTTGCCAAGTACAGGGTTGTATGCTAAGTTTAGCTAGCAGACTAATTTCAGCTGTGCAAAGTTCTCCTTGCTGCCTATGGCATGTGAAATTCAAGGCGGAATATAATCAGAGAGCTCTTCAAGCTATGCGATTAATTTTTTCAGTGAGAGAACAATCCTTCCAAAACAGCTGAATCCCAAATTCTAAAACAGATTTTCTATTGATCCACACCATAATCTATTATGAATATAACTCAGTCTATTATTGTTACAGTACATGAGAAGGCATAACACAGCTTGAGGACATCAGAAGATTGATGGTACATCAATAGTAACCTCTAAATTAACTGTCCCAAATGTCCCATTTAGGTATGAAGTAGAAACCCTATACAAAACTTCAACTCAGATTCCATCATGTTAAACAAAAACACATTTTAGATTGATCAGAACAGAAAGGACTAGAGCAGTGATGCCGATAAGGGAGCATGCGCGCGCTCATCAAGGCCACAATCAGGAAGAATAGGTGCCCAGGGGGCATGCGCACACTGGATATTTCCAGTTTCCAGCGCATGTGCATGCACGCCAGCAAACAAGTCTTCCGGTTATCTGCACACGTCGATCAGCTGGCCGGCACGCATGTTCGCGCCGGAAAACGAAAGACCAGCTCTTCCGGTTTTCGGCACTGTTACATGCAAAAAGGCAAGCTGATTGTCACGTGCGCTCCAGAAACCCAAAAGAGGAACAGGCAACGCCATGTGTGCCAGGCGACATGGCTCCGTGTGCCACTTTTGGCACGCGTGCCATAGGTTTGTTTGTTTGTTTGTTTGTTTGTTTGTTTGTTTGTTTGTTTATTTATTTATTTATTTATTTATTTTTCAAACTTCTATACCGCCCTTCTCCTTTCGGACTCAGGGCGGTGAACAGCCAAAATAAAAACATTTATATATAAAGTTACAGTTAAAAATAGATTTAAAATAATTAAATAAATTTGGCCCGTAATTTAAAACTTATCAATTTAAAATCCGTATCAAATTTTAAAACCAACCATAAAATCAAGACACACCAGCTAACCGAAAAAAATAAGTTTTTAGGGCCTGACGAAAAGTCCAGAGGTCGGAGATCACTCGTATCTCTGGGGGTAGATTGTTCCAAAGGGTAGGTGCCATCATAGAGAAGACTCTCCTCCTGGGGGTCGCCAGCCGGCATTGTCTGGCCGACGGCACCCTGAGGAGGCCCTCTCTGTAAGAGCGAACTGGCCGGTGGGAGGCTATTGGTGGCAGAAGGCGGTCCCGTAAGTACCCCGGCCCTAAGCCATGGAGCATGGTTTACCATCACGGGACTTGAGTCACCATGGGAAAACATCCCAAGGCTCAATTCTGTCAGGTACTTCTGAAAGATATCATTGTCAATGGTATTAAAATGTACTGAGAATTGCAAAAGAAGGAATAGGAATGAACTCTACCCTACTCCATCCTTTACTGAAATTCCTAGCATAGATAATCCATCGAACGAAAACACCATTTTCATTCAATACACTAGACAAAAGAATGGCTGAAATGGGGTCCAGGTTAGAAGCATCAACTGTGTCCGGATTCTGATGCCACTCAACTGGGCCTTCTATCTGACATGTTGAGTTGAAAAGCCCGATTTTATTTCTCAAACTGTAATTATTGTGGTTATCAAAAACTGACATTTCAATTTCTACTTCAGCAAAAATAAATTAGCAATAATAGATTGGAATGGAATGGAATGGAATAGCATAGCATAGCATAGCGTAGCATAAGCATAGCATTCTTTATTGACCAAGTGTGATTGGACACATGAGGAATTTGTCTCCGGTGCATAACCTCTCAGTGTATATACAAACAATAAGTGATAAATCATGATCATAATCATAAAATACATAAAATAAATCATAAGATACAAACTTAGTGATGGCCATAGGATACTAAACAAGATAAATCATAATAGGATACTAAATAAAGGCAATCAACATAAACCATGAGATACAAACAACGAAGTTATAGTTATAAGAAGCTAAGGTAATAAGAAAGATGAAAAGATGAAGATACTAGGTAATACAGCTCTATTAGATGGTTTGACATCCTAAAGTATAGATAGTGTTATGGGAATTAGTTGTTTAGCAGAATGATAGCACGGGGGAAAAAGCTCAGTATTATACAGTACGTTACCCAAATGCTTAACTTCTTCAATAATAAGCACCAATAACTTCCAGGTAACTTCTCCAATTATTTCAGGACTTACCAGTATTTTAATATTTTTTTCTCTAGGAATCAAATTATATGCTTTCCTCTCTATAGTACAGCAATCTGAAACATTCTTATGGACTACATTTTTCATATTAAATCAATATTACAGAAGCAGTATTTATAATGCAGAGATTGGAGACTTTAATTATACAAAGTTTTTCATATGGTTTACAAGTCTGTATGTTGCACTACAGTTTCAAATAAAACCACAGTATTTTCCTGTACATGTAAAACGCTAAAAGTAATAAATGTAATTGATTTATCAAACTCGTAATATGCTTAAATCATAATGAATTTAGGCAGATTATAATAAAATAAAATCCAAACCTCTATAACAGCAAGTCAAAGTAAACAAATTGTAATAAAGCACAAGATTATCTATCTATCTAGCTATCAATCAATCAATCAATCAATCATAGTATGGCACATTCACACCATATCTCAAGATTAATAAATAAGAAACAAGCCAAAATTTGGTTCCAATAACAATGTTCAAGGACTTCCGGAAGAATATCATTTCACTACATTCTGGAAGGTCATCACTGAAGGCAGTGGTGAAATCCAAATTTTTTTACTACCGGTTCTGTGGGCGTGGCGTGGCTTGGTGGGCATGGCTTGGTGAGCATGGCAGGGGAAGGATACTGCAAAATCCCCATTCCCTCCCCACTCCTGGGGGAAGGATATTGCAAAATCTCCATTCCCATCCCACTCGGGGGCCAGCCAGAGGTGGTATTTGCCGGTTCTCTGAACTACTCAAAATTTCCGCTACCAGTTCTCCAGAACCTGTCAGAACCTGCTGGATTTCATCCCTGACTAAGGGGGATATCTACCTTCTGAAGGAAAGTTGTTCAAGTGTATGGGAGCCATGATGAAACAACAGCATTTTTTGATTCCAGCCCATCTCACCTCATGAAAATGGGTGACAACAAGCAACTTATCCTGGAAGGATCTCACTGGAATAGACAGTCTTGAAGATACCTACTTTCCAAGCTATATTTACTGATAATATGTGAATGCCCGCTTCACAGGGGAACAGCAAGAATTGACCAGACTGATGCCAAGTAACAAACTTTGTACATCGTTGTAGCAAAATTCCATTATTGCCTAGAATTTGGATAAAGCCTGGATGCAGAACTTTTAAAAAATAAACCTGCAAAACCAAGGTCCATTAAATGAAGGTTTATTCTCAAAGATGCAAGATTCTAGCTACTTTGAAAAGGGAAACTTTGGGGAAATGATAAGGCCATTCAGGCATGTATTCTGTGGTTAACAAAATGAGGAGCAAAGCACCAATGGCAAACCACCAGCTATTATATGGTGGCTCAATCAAACTCTGACATATTTAACATTAGGCATTTTAACGACTCCAGTAAGCACAACATACACATTATTAATCAAAAAAACCAATCAGGCCAAGGTGTTCCGTATAGAAAGCCAAGTTTGTCCGTCTGTGTGTGTTAGCCTTAACTAAACAGAAAAGAGTTAAGCTGCAACATTAGAAATACTACTATCTGATCAGCAAATGAAATAGTACAGATACTACATATCTCACACTCCTATCATTGAATGTTCTCAAACAATCCAATGGGAAAAATAACCTTAAATCTAAAAACATACCATCACAAGGAGGAGGCAAGGGTTATACACAGAGGCATTTTTCATGCATTATGAAAGGTACAATCAAAACATAAATGCATTGCCCTAGCCACTGCTTGTGAGACTTGGGAGCTAAAATGTTTCAGACACAGAATGTAGATTCTCAATATGGCTGAGAACATTTCAAGTGGCGTCCATCATATAGGGACATAAATTTAAGAGTGACCTGAATGTGCTTTAACAGCTCTTTTATGAATGCTAATTAACCTTTTAGTAGTAGTATACACAGAAACAGCAACTTACAAGACAATGAGTGTGTGCCTTTGGGTAAATATTCAAAGAGCAGAGAACTTTCTTCTCCCAGCATGTCAGCTTTCAAGGACAATAAGCTATTCTTGCTCATAAGAGCTGCCCGTAAGTTAGCAACTGCTAGAGCCTGAAGTGCATCCTCGTTCTCTGGAGTAAGTGGCTGAGAGAGATAACTCACATCACCTCCTAGGAGTGCTTCATCAACCTTTGCATAAAGATCCACTCTCTCTATTCTGTTGTCAGAATTGTTGGACTCTGCCCCCGTCAGATCCACACCTGAATGAAAAAGAAACAAACAAACAAACAAATGTAAGTTTACATTTAAGTTTACATGGAGACTTAGCAGAGGTGCATTCGTAAAACCACCTTTGAGCTAACAGTGTCAGCATCAATATTCAGAGCTAATAGACTTAAAATATATGCTTTTTTCCCAACTTACATTTCATATCTCCATGTTATGATCTCTTCACTGAGTGTACACTTTGCAAGATATACAATATATATACAGCACTTTGTTGTTATCTTTGTTGCTATAGTACAGAAGACTAATTACCCAGTTTTTTAAAATTACTCCAGATTAGCTTTTTGTTTCTTTTGTTAACTCTACTGTAGTTTAATCAAAGAGTTTACTACTGTTAAATAACATTTTATACTACTTCCTAATTTAAAAGGTAGTGTTAAAAAGCAGTTCTCTCTTGAAATTTATTACTCCCATAGCAATATACCATGTTTCCCGGAAAATAAGACAGGGTGTTATTTTCTTTTGAACCTCAAAATATGGACTTGGCCTTATTATCAGTGTGTGTGTATGTGCAGGAGGTGGCGAGTTCGAGAAGTTTGACTGAACTCGCGAGGAGGCTTTTTTTTACAACATGTTTCACTGGACACAAAGGCGAGGAACGCGATAGAGCTGGAAAGGTAAGAAGCGCGTCCCACTTCTCCCCCGCCCCACCTGCCACCCCCATATTGCATCCCTAAAGGGGGCGGGTGGCTAAACGAGGGGCAGGAGTGGGGCACAAGGTGCGCTGCTGGCCTGCTGCTCTTTTTGCAGTGGCCATCAGTGGTACCGGTAGGTACGGTAAGGGCATGTGGGGTGGGTGGGGGCATGTTCCCCCCCTTCCCCTGCTCCATCCTCGCCTCCTCACATCGTGTTATTTGCGCAGCAAGCAACCAGAGGAAATGGCGGGACCGGCTGCACATGAGTGTAAGTAGTTGGTGGGGGGCTTATTTTATCACATGCGCTGAAAAGCCCGATTAGGCTTATTATCCAGAGAGATCTTAGTTTCAGGGAAACATGGTACCTTCATTTTTTAACAATAACTTTCAAAGATCAAGTAGCAGAATGTGAAGATGATAGATCTGACAGGAAGCTATTATAGGATGCAAATTGCCAAGTTTTTAAAATTAATCAGCTCAGCAAAACAAATACTAAAAATACTCCAAAAGTCATTTTTAGAAGAAGTTAAGGGTATGACTTCGTTAGTATCTAACAGCATCTGCTATGTATGGCCCATTGAAATCAGAGGTTTTGTTGAGTTTAAAAAATGCTTCCCTTCCTAATTTCACCTCGTATTTTTCACTAATATCATCTGATACTTTTGGGCAGAGATGCAAAAACCCCATCTTAAGAAATTGTTATGACAAAAAATACTTATGATAAATGCTAAAGAATCAGAACTATACCTACATGAAAAATACTGTTTTTAATCCTAGTAGTGTCTCAGCTCTATTCTGGTGTATTCTCACTGTCAGAAAATTTCTTCTTACTTCTATGTTGGATCTTTCTTTAACAAGCTTTCACCCATTACTTTCTTGTCTTGCCCTCTGAAGTTTGGAGAATAAGTCAAATTCCCTGTTCTCTGCGACAGCCCCTCAAGTACTGGAAGAGAGTTATCATGTCCCTCCTAATCCTTCTCTTCAATAAGATAGACATAACTAGCTCCTCAACCTTTCATCATATGATTTAGCCACCAGATCCTTTTCCATCTTTGTTGCTCTTCTCTGCACACTTTCTAGGGTCTCAATGCAGTATAAAGTGGCATTATCACATTTCGTGATCTTGATGTTATCCCTCTGTTGATGCAACAAAACCCAGGACTGCATTGATTTTTTTTTTGGCATCTGCAGCACTTTGCCGGTTCATACTTAAGTGGTAGTCCACTAAGACACCTAGATCTCTCTCACAGTCGAAATGGAACGACTCACCACGGTTGACTGTCCTGGCCGTCTCACCAGAGGACAACTCACTGAGGGACAAGTTAACACAGGATAACTCAAGAGAGGGACAAGTAAAATTGTGGTTCATCGAGGACTTCTCGATGGACTTCTAACTTGACAAAGTTAGAACTCGAGGACTTCTAACTTGACAAAGTTCAAAACTAAAGCAAGACAAGGCCAGCTGAAATTTACTTATCCCTCTCGAGTTATCCTGCAGCAAGTTGTCCCACGATGAGTTGGCCAGGGCAAGTTGATTGGGGAGAGACGGCCAGGGTGAGTTTTCCTAGACCCTCCACCGTTACTAGCATTAAGCCAGCTGTCTAACATACATTATCAATGATAGGCTCTCCCATTTCTTTTCTTGTTTTTTTTTTATATATTGGAAACTGCATCTAAAAATACCTTTTGAATTCTAAGGTGGAACTACCACTCATGTACAAGATCTATTTCCTAATATCATACCTGATGCACTGATACTGTACAAAACTATTCCGGCCAAAACCACCCTAGTTATCCAGAACCAGAGTGAAGTGGTTAGAATGCACTATTGCAGGCTAATTCTGTCGACTGCCAGCAGTTCGAGTCTCCCTGGCTCAAGATTAACTCAGCCTTCCATCCTTCTGAGGTCACTAAATGAGGACCCAAATTGTTGGGAGGAATATGTTGACCCTGTAAACCGCTTAGAAGCACTGTGAAGTGGTATAAAAGTCTAAGTGCTATTGCTACTGATGCCTTTGCATGATTCCCCCCCACCCATGACTTAATGTAATTAAATAGTCTGAGTTACAGATTTGTCACTGGCAAGCCATAGGCCACAAGGACATATAGCAAGTTGATAGAGCCAGCTCCTGAATATATTCTTTCAGAAATCAGGACCAGAAAAATATTATTACCAATAACAATAAAAGTCACTGAGGCCTTTCAAAGATACTCTTGCCCTGTCTAGTTACCAGATATTGCCGCTGAGATCACATCATCGCAATCAATTAAGCAACTTGGAAACAAGATTTAAAAAAAAAAATCAGGGTAATCAGTATCTATAAATAAACGTTGAACTACCTCACTGCCCTTCATCTTCTTAGGAAGCAGAAGAACAAACGATTTTCAAATTCTTAGTACATAGGAACCAATTACACTGGAAAGCCAGCAAAATCATTTCCAGATTTTTGTTATCCTGTTTCAGCATTCTATTTTCACACCCACATCAGGGAACTGATGAACCAAGAGCTGTACTGTCCAAGATTAAATTTACTGCTGCTATATGAAGAAGGGCAAGACCATGAACTATGATACAATGGTGATAGAAGTTGACACAGATAAATGAAAAACTTAATTAAATTGTGGGAGCTGTATCAGACATTGCAGGAATACAAATTGAAAAACCTCCTCCATCTGTTACAGAAAGGAGTTGGAGCAGTTAATAACTAGAAACTCAGAATTAAAAATTTTAAATAAAGCTTCCATTTTATTTATGGGTCATTTATTAAAAAAATTGATTTCTGTTTACCATTATCAATCTGACAAACTGAATAAAGTGATAGAACTAGATTTCTGATATATGTAGAGAAAAAAGTCGTGAAGAGATTTTAAATACTGGTCTTGATGTACGATAGAGAACTCAATTTATAGGATTAATAAACCCTTTAAAAGAAGAGTAGATCAAACTGTTTTGGCCATAATCAGTCCTCTAAATTTTGCTAAAGTCACACTCCCAGAAGTGGACACAGTCAAAATAATTTTAAATTATAACTAATTTTCAATGCCATTGTCTCTTTCTTTCCAATGAAAATTATTAATTTAAAAATATTTAACCACTGTCATAAACAACTATATGCCTTGTCCCATATGGTATTTATTTTGCCACGCATTTACAATATTGAAATCAGTTCTAGTTATTTCACAGGGGCTGGATTTATACACCACAAGAAGTATAATATGGTTTCTTCTATATTAATTTAGGGCATTGAGTAAAATCATCCATTAATGTATGGCCTGTAAACCATGCTTTATTTAGCACAATGTATAACTCCTGCAGTTGTGATTTAGTCAATATATGAAGAGGGCATTATCAGAGTAGCCGTGATGACACAGTGGTTAGAATGTAGTATTGCAAGCTAACTCTGTGCCCACAGCCAGAAGTTCAATCATGGCCGGTTCAAGGTTGACTCACCTTCCATCCTTCCAAGGTCGATAAAATGGGGAATCAGATTGTTGGGAGCAATATGCTGATATTTGTTAACCGCTCAGAGAGTACTCTAAAGCACTATGAAGTCTAAGCATTACTGCTATAGTAACCAAGGGTATGCTGGTGGGGGTATGAGACATGTACTGTATATTTATAACCAATTCCTCTTCCTTCTATTTTCCACTTAACTGATTGTTCTACTGATGTTCCCTATTTCCCCCTGGTATTATTCTTCAGTATTAGTTCAGTTCATAAAGCCAAATTAATCCTTGATTTGATGAGGAAATTCAATCTGGGATACATTAATAAGATTGGGGGGGGGTGTTTTAAGATGAGTGGAATTATTTTAAACTGGTTTTGCACATAAAGGTTCATGGTACACGACCATCCTAGGCTTGGGCATTGGCATGCTGACTGTGATCCATAGAATGTCCATTTTGCTAAGCAGGAGATGTCTTTCTTGTCCATGCAGTGAGATCAAAGAGACAGATAAGGATTGCAGATGGCCTGCTTTCCACTGTATTACCCAATGGCCTTTCTGCATGAGCTGGCTGAAGTCATTTTGAGAATGCCTCAGGGTAATTTTCTAAGGGGACATTCATGCTGTCTTGGATAATCCATTTGGGGATTTTATGGGCTCCATGGCAACCACCAGGCTTTTTGGAGCATTGGTGGCCACAAACACAGGACAAGACACTCTCTTGATTTCATCTCACACACTCTTGATCTGGTATTCACCCCATTGTGTGAGACAGGTGATTTGGTGACAGGAGGGGTTGAAATCACATGATTATATAAGAACGTTTGCTGGTATAAAGTTTGATTTTACAGCATTAGTGTCCTGCCACAGAAATTAAGGGAATCAACCTCAGAAATTCTTGCAGAAATGCAGCCCACCTTAGAACCTCTTGACTATTGCCCATCATAGCTTATTGAAAATAGCTACAGGCATTGGCCAAATGGGTTCAATGAATGGATAATGCATCATATGCAACTGTGGAGCCATTCCTGAAAAAATACCACCCTGGAGTTCTTGAAAAATGTTGCCGGAAACCCTTGGTAGAATCCCTTTCTGCAGAAGACTGAAACACCAGTGATGGCATAATTGCAGGATCTCTTGGAACAGAAAGATGACTATAATATGGCTTCAAGGCTGATATCTTCATCTTTCTAGAAGAGCACTGTGGAGAAAAATAAAGTGCTATTTTGTCCCCAGAGCTATTTAATATCCGCATGAGGCTACAGGTGCGGTCATTAAGTAATTTAAAGTAATGAGATCAATATGCCATTGTAAATATGAAAATACTTAAGAGAACAGAGAAGACCGTGAAATTTCAAATGTTTGACATAAAAGTCAATAATAAGGACAAGCAATAGTTAAAAAAAGCAGCTGGGTTGCAACAATTAGAAAGGATAGTAGCAATTTATTTTAAAGGGCAGCATAAATAGATTAGTGAATAGTATAGTCTCTAATTGAGCCAATCATTAAAGCAAACAAGAAAAGCATTCAAAATAGAAAGGAACTAAACTCCAATATAGAGAGTTAAATACATTATTGCAGGAAAGGTTGTTCTTATGGGAAGGAGTAGATGCCATAGAAGATTTTGATTTGGAGGAAAATGGAATACAGGGTGGGGAAGGGAAATAGACACAGATAAAAATGGGGTTGGGGTGGAGCCCATTTAAAACTAGGGTGTAGTCAAACAAAAGTCTGAGTTTCAAGCAATCTCTTAGCTTCTTTTTAAAAATAACTTGACCTAACCCTTTCATAAAGGAGCCTTAAAATAGAGTTATTCCCACAGCCTCATTGCTTTACTTATCCTGTAATTGTTCCATGAAACCCGAATATTATAATCTACCGATTATTGCTGTACAATTACTCAGGGCTACCTCTATTCATTTTGCTGAAATTAGTGGCTGCTCTGTGCAACATTTTTTCTACACACTGCCTATCTTCAGCTTTTCCTCTTCTAATCCCCTCCAGCTGCACCTGGTAACACAATTCCACAACCTCCATCAAATTATCCATCATACAACTCACATGCCCTCTCCAAACCTGCTCTTGGTGGAAAGTCAGTGTACCTTACTCAACCCACCCCAACAGTCCCTTTCAAATCTCATCGTCACCTAAATCAGGTAGAAGGTAATCCTTTCCTTCCTTCTAAACCAAGTTTCTCTCCTTCTCACTGCTGAATAATGGAATAGTTTATTCACAATAAATTTATTTTTCTTAGAAGTGATTTTAATATTTTGTTAGTCTTTTTTATCTTTTTAGTTTTTTATTCACTACTGAAAGTCATAAAAGTAGTCTACAAAAATTAGAATAAATAATAAAAATCACCTGGTCAATATATTAAGGAAGCTAATTATTTTATTAATTCAACGAACATTTCAGTGTGTGTGCACACACCTACATACACACATGAAGACGACGTATTAATTTAATTGGGTTTTATACCATAGTAATCATAAGACTCTTGCAGGTACACATAAACAGAACATAAAACATCCATGGTAAAAAAAATAACATATTTATAATACAAAAATAATACAGGTAGTCCTCAAGTTATGATTTTTATTTATTTTATTTAATTTATATACCGCCCTTCTCCCAAAGGACTCAGGGCGGTGAACAGCCATAATAAAAACAATTTACAAAATAGAATTTAAAAGCAGATTAAAATAATTAAATCATAGGCCGAATTTAAAACTCTCATTTTAAAACCAATTTTAAAACCCCATTAAAACCAAATTAAAATCATTTATCCCATCAGAGCGGCTTGCTGGAATAACAGGGTCTTCACAACACGACGGAAGGCGCACAGGTCGGGGATCCTTCGTATGTCCGGGGGTAATTCATTCCAAAGAGCAGGGGCCCCCACAGAGAAGGCTCTCCCCCTGGGGGTCGCCAGTCTACACTGTTTGGCTAACGGCACCCTGAGGAGGCCCTCTCTGTGTGAGCGTACCGGTTGGTGGGAGGCAATCGGTGGCAGAATGCGGTCTTGTAGATAGCCAGGTCCTAAGCCATGGAGCGCTTTAAAGGTGGTAACCAACACCTTGAAGCGCACATGATCACAATCGAGCCCAAAATTTGTGTTGCTAAGTGAAACCTCCGTTAAGTGTGTTTGCCCCATTTTACGACTTTCCTTGCCACAATTATTAAGTGAATCATTTGTTAAGCTAGTAACTGTTGTTAAGTGAATCTGGCTTCCCCATTGAGTTCGCTTGTCAGAAGGTCGCAAAAGTGGATCACATGACTCCACTCCAGGACACTGCAACCATCATAAATAAAAAACTTGCTAAGCATCTGAATTTTGATCAGGTGACCATGGGGATGCTGCAATAAGTGTGAAAAACTGTCATGTCACTTTTTTAGGGCCGTTGTAACTTTGAACTTCGGGACATTAGTTTGTATTTGACAAACTGATTTGCAAATCATTTAATTACAGTTCCAGTACTATCTAGTCTTAATTCCTAGAGAAAGAGTTTGATGACCAATTGGCATAATATACAAATAAGGAACTGTGGCATGCCTCTGAAGATGGCAGCACCTAGCCAATCCCATATTATCTAGAAAGCTAAGCAGGTTTCCCCTTGTTAGTTCTTAGATGGGAAACCTAGGGCTAGACTGAAAAACCAAAAGGCACCCTGGAAGAAAGTCATGCCCAAAGTGCTTTCGTATCAGGTCATAAACTCTTCATTAATCTATCTATGTAAATCACCAGGAGTTGAGTTTCACTCAAAGATAACTTCATATTTATTAGAATCAGCTTAAAGATCAGTGATTCTGATCTTGGCTCACCTAAATTCATTAAGCAGCCACTGGACTGGCACTATTTTTTCAGTTCCCATTCTCCAATGCAATAATAGTAAAGAGGGAAAATAATAATAATTATAATAATTGCTTTATCTCATGATGTTTTGAGGACTGCCTAGTGAAAAACATTTTAAACATTTAAAAAGCAATAAATGCTAAGTATTATTATTAAGATTTATTTCCAGTGCTAAGGAATATAGGCTTGAATGTAATGATTGACAGTTCACAAACTGGAATGCTAAATATCTAATTCAGAGAGATTTGGCTATATTTAAGATTTCCTAGATTTCAAACAAATTCTAGGTTCTGTTCCAGTTCCAGGTTAAATAAAGCTTCACACAAAGTGATCACTGTTGATATATCTACTTCAACTATCTGTGTAAACAATCAGCAGCTATCTATAAGGTTTCAGAAGATTTTTCCCAGCTTTAATGTGACATGCCAAAAAAAAAAGAATCTAGGACCTCTTGAACATTAAGCATATTTTCTACATTAGCAAATAGCTGTGGCCATGTTTCCCAACAGTATATACATTTGAGGAGGTAAAACATACAATCTTTCTCACGGCCTTACCCCTCTTTCCGGATGCAGATGCCATGTTAAATAACTTTCCATCATACAGTACACATTTCAGAGAGGACTAGTGAGCAGAATGTATTGTACTGATCTCTAAATGCTTCTGTCCTTTTTCAAGGACTGCGCATGAGATGTATTTTCCTTTAGTTCTTTCTATCATTCCTTATCCTCCAGTTTCTTTCTGATAACTCTATAGGTTATCAGAAGCCATTTGTTTGGTTGGACTGAAGCACTGCATCTCATTTTTTCCTTTTTAATTCATTTGGAAGCAACCCTTTATTTCTCTCTTCAACAGAATATGTTCCCATTTTAAAATTTAAAATTAAATTTAAAATTAAAAAGAAACTTCCTATTTTCACCTTTTAAATAAAGTTTAGTTTTGTTTATCCCTGGTAGGATTGGCCAATCTCTTAAGGAAGTGCTTTTTAACTTGATGTAATGATCTGACACTGTTTGATCCAATCATCTCTTTTTCCAGTTTCATACAGCCATTACCCCCACCCCCAAAAAACCCAGAATCTGTTGTTTTATACAAGCATCTCAGCAACAGTAGGGCCAAACTGAACCCTTGACTGACAAACAAGCAATTACAAATTATTCTATTACCCCAAAGATATGCCCAAATTACTCCTTGGAGATACTTATCCCCAGTTTTTTAAAAAATCACTGTCTTAATGATTCTTATATCAAAGTCCCTGATAGAAGCACACAATTAACAAGCAAGATTTGTGCGTGGTCTCATTAATCAGGCTTAATGCCAGTTTCGAAAAGGGGTCAAGTTACAGGTTTGTGGAATCTAGATATACTCCATGTCCTCATTTGTGGATTACATCAAGTCAGGACCTCTGAGAGTTGCTTGAACTGCCAATTTGCCACAGAATCCCTAACACAGTGATGGGGAACCTTTTAGAGACCGAGTGCCCAAACTGCAATCTAAAACCCACTTACTTATCGCAAAATGCCAACATGGCAATTTAACCTGAATAATGAGGTTTTACTACCTAGAATAATGATAAACAAGGCAGAGTTCAGGTAATTGTTCTAAGAAAAATGTGACAAATGCACTTTTATGCCCACCACTGGAGGAAGGAATCAAAGTGTCTTTGATTGGTCATACTGCTGCTTCCCACAACCTCTTCCTTTTTTTTTCTAATCACAGAAAATGTATTAAATGTATTAAAGAGATGAAAATAAAATAAATATGCAAAAAGTTTTCATTAATAGTACAAAGAAGTAATCATTAGGAGCACCCCAACCAGTGCTTCTCCCATCAGCGATCAGCACTAATAACGTTACCTTTTTTTTTTTTTAAATTTGATTTATATGCCGCCCTTCTCCGGAGACTCAGGGCAGCTTACAATGTGTTAAGCAATAGCCTTCATCCTTTTGTATATTTATACAAAGTCAGCTTATTGCCCCCACAAACTGGGTCCTCATTTTACCTACCTTAGAAAGGATGGAAGGCTGAGTCAACCTTGAGCCTGGTGAGATTCGAACTTACAGTAATTGCAGACAGCTGGTGTTAATCACAATGCTTTTTAGTCTGCTGAGCCACCAGGCCCCTATTTGGGTAAAGAAACCAAGCAAACAACCAAGCTCCGAGAGCTTCACAAACTCTACAGGAAGCTATAAAGATAACATAAAAACTGAATTATATGGTCCATGGGTATGTATTCTGGATAATATTCCAGGGCAGTATTAGTTACATTTCCAAATACTTTTTTTTTAACATTGGCCACACATAGTGCACATTCCACTAATCTAACTTGGATACCGATAAATCCAGAGTGTTACAGATCTGCCTTTTTCTTCTTTTTCTTCTTCTTCTTTTTTTGAGGGACAGTGCAGCATTTGATACGATAAAAAGCATTCCTTGCATTACCTTTATCCACATCTTAGGCTAAATGAAACAACACTAAAACATTATTGTATTTGAATCTTCAAATAATCAGATGTGTGTGTGTATCTCCTCTTTTTAATGAAAAGTGAAGTTGTAGGGGAAAAAAACAGACATAAAATTTCTCTTTATTATGATGGCAGGAAAAAATTAATCCCTTTCTTTCAAAACAATACCATTTGGTAAGATTCTTCCTTTGGCCAGCTATAAATCTGGAACTTCTCCCCTGATAATATGCACAGACCCTATCTAAAACAATCTGAAGGAGCCTCTTCTAGGAAATGGTCTGTAATGAAAGAGTGACATTTCCATCCTAATTAGATAAGAAATATGGAACAAATGGGCTATTAAAATGAAATCATATACTTAAAGCTTTACTACAAGATGGTGAATGCCTAGGATATTGTTTTCATTATGTCAGAAGTGCTGTCTCATTCATCATTTAAAACCCAAGTTGTTCATTACTGCCAACATGCACCTTTGGACAGCTACCAAAAAGACTGCATTCATCTGTTCAGACTTCAAATTGGAAGAATGATTTACAGTAAATGGTCTGAAATGCCAAAAATAATCCTGATATTGGTACACATGCATTTCAAGCCTATTCTTGATGTTATATGAACATAACATTTAACCTACACATTTCTCAAATACATCAGTTGTAGAAACTGGTATGAGTAATGTATATTAAAAATGTGAAAAAGTAGTCTTCAAGAAACAGTACAATATTTTCAGAGGTGTCCATATCCATCCCCATGGGATTCAGATGCCAGGAAGGGATCTTGGATCTGGAAAGGTTCTCCCTCATATTTCAGAAATGAATTGTGCTCTTTTTAAGAATTTCTGAATTTGGGCTAAAAAAAACCCCAATTAACTATTTTTTTTAAAACTCTCAAAGGGAAAAAAAAACTTACCCAATAGAACAGGGGTCTCTAACCTTGGCAACTATAAGACTTGTGGACTTCAACTCCCAGAATTCCTCAGCCAGCTTTGCTGGGAGTTGAAGTCCACAAATCTAGGCAGGAAGGCAGAAAGAGCTGCTCACTGATGAGCTTGATTGCAGGCAGGGAGATTCAGTTGCTTGCTGATGCATGGATTGCGATTGTCATGCAATCAGCAGCTAAGGTAAGCAAGCTGGAGGCTGGGAGAAGGGGAGGGGGAGAAAAAAAGAAACTTTTTTTCTTTTGCATGGCTCTGGTGATCCAAGCTGAGTTGCCTGATTAGCAGGCAACTCAGCTGGGATGTCAGAGCTTGGCTGGTCAGAGCCATTTAAAAGGAAAAAAAGGCTCTGATGATCGCGGGGCTCAGCTGGGCATGGGGGGCGGGGGCAGGGATTTTTGCTACTGGTTCTCTGAACTGCCCGCCACCATCGCTACCTACTCGCCCGAGCCGGTCCGAACCGGGAGCATTTCACCCCTGGATAGGGTCCATTGTTCAAGTCTGTCTTTGGATCCTGAGCTTGTCTTCTGTTAAGAGGGAGTAAAAATATCAATGGAAAATTAAAGGATTTTTATATCCTAGCAGATTTTAGGATTAATAATGAAATACGTTAATAGTGATGGTAATTTTACTAATAGATATTATTAGTAAATATTATTATAATAAAGTATAATAGTATAATATAGTATAATAAATATGAATTGTGTTATATTTATTAAATTCAGAAATCGCCAAACTCCCTTGTTTCCAGAATGTTTCTGGGCAGGGTAAAAGTAAAATATTAAAACAGAAGCAAAAAAATTCAATATTAAAATTTAATTACCGTGTTTCCCTGAAAAGAAGACAGGGTCTTATTTTCTTTTGACCCCCAAATAAGGGCTTGGCCTTATTATCAGGGGGGGGGTTATTTTGGGGGTGCAGGAGGCAGTAAACGTGGGACTGGATGTCCTGTTGCTGCCGTCACCTCCCCTCCCCATTCTTCGCGTTGGCTGCTGCCCTGATGTTTTTTGCCGCTGCTGCTTCCTCGTGGAACAGGACTCTGCAAGGCTTGTGCCGTTGCATGCATGAAATGCAGCACTGCCATGAGCTTCATCATACCGGCACAGCTGGCGTCCTGCCGCTCGCGGCTGTGCCAGTATGTCGAACCTCGCAGCTGTGCTGCAGTTCCTGCATGCAACAGCACAAGCCTTGCAGAGTCCTGCTCTGCGAGGCGGGTGGCGGCGGTGCGTTTCTGGCAGGTGGGGCGGGGGACAAGTGAGATGCGTGGAACAAGACGTGGCTCCCCTTGCTGTTCTCTTCTTCCCCCCACCTTCCAGGCATGACAGGGCTCCTGCCCCTCACTTAGCCACCCGCCCCCTTTAGGGTGCAATTTGGGGGTGGCAGGTAGGGCGGGCGAGAAGTGTCTCGCTTCTGGCCTGCCCCACCTGTCACCCCTCTCAATAAAGAGACGGTGGGGAAGGGAAGCAGCCAGGCTGCTGTTGCCATTGGGGTGGGCCGTGTTGGGCCGCAAAACGCACGTCTTACCTTTCCAGCACCATCACGTTCCTCGCCTTTCTGTCCAGGGAGACACATTGTAGGAAAAACTTTCTCGCGAGTTCAAGGAGTTTGGCTGAACTCGCGAGAAAGTTTTTTTTACAACGTGTCTCCCTGGACAGAAAGGCGAGGAACATGATGGTGCTGGAAAGGTAAGACGCGCGTCTTGCAGCCCAATGCGGCCCACCCCAATGGCAACAGCAGCCTGGCTGCTTCCCTTCCCCACTGTCTCTTTATTGAGATTGGTGGCAGGTGGGGCAGGCAAGACGCGGGACGCGCGTCTTACCTTTCCAGCACAGTCGCGTTCCTCGCCATTCTGTCCAGGGAGACACATTGTAAAAAAACCTTTCTCACAAGTTCAGCCAAACTCCTTGGGGATAAGACGTGCGTCTCGTGGCCCAACGCGGACCACCCCAATGGCAAGAGCAGACTGGTTGCTTCTCTTCCCCACTGTCTCTTTATTGAGAGGGGTGGCGGGTGGGGCAGGGGAGAAGCGAGACGCTTTTCGCCCGCCCCACTTGCCACTCCCAAATTGCACCCTAAAGGGGGCAGGTGGCTAAGTGAGGGGCAGGAGCCCTGTCATGCCCGACAGGGGGAGTGGAGCATGTAGTTGATGGGGGGGGGCTTATTTTGCAGGGGTGGCTTATATTATCACATGTCCTGAAAAGTACGATTGGCCTTGTTTTCAGGACATGTCTTATTTTTGGGGAAACACGGTAAAAGGTTGGTGGGTTTTCAGGCCCATGGCCTCTGTGAGTGCCAAGCCAGAGGGCAGATCCAGGTCTTTAGGCATTTCTGGGGGCCCATCTCACTTCTTGGAAAAGAATGTTCCAAATGGCAGGGGAAACAGCAAAGAAAGCAATGGCATAATTGTGTTAGGACATGAAATGAAATGAAGTAGGACATGTTAAGATGGGAGAAATTAACATTGACACTGTTGAGAAGTTCTATGATTAAAAATTAATGTTTTACCTAGAATGATATTTTTGTTTCAGACAGTATATGTTTCGACAATTGATGTATTTTCAAGCAATGGCAAAAAGATATATCTAAATTTGTATGGCAAGAGGAAAAAATAGTTAAATATAAAGTATTATAAGAGCCAGCTTGGTCTAGTGCAGGGGTCAGCAACCTGCGGCTCTTGAGCCACATGTGGCTCTTTCACCCCTCTGCTGTGGCTCCGTCACTCAAACTATACATCACAACCACCAATGTGTGACACCCGTTGGCACGTGATTTATTGAGTTTTTCAACCCCCAGTAGGCCAACCATAGATAAATCTAAGAAAAGAAAAGTTTCAGAAAAAAAGAGAACATTTAATTCAACTACGTATGCTAGTTTTGTGGCCGCTCAAGAAATACTCAGACACGGGAAGGGTTTTGTGGCTCCCAGTTTTTTTTTTTTTCTGTGGGGAAAGGAGTCCAAATGGCTCTTTGAGTTTTTAAGGTTGCAGACCCCTGGTCTAGTAGTTAAGGCACCAGGCTAGAAAGCATGAGAAAGCAGGACTGTGAGCATAAGTCCCACTTTAGCCATGAGAGCCAACTGTGTGATTTTGGGCCAATCACTCTCTGCCCAACCGAAGAGGAAAGTAGGAGGAGGAAAGTGTGTTTGGTATGTTTGCCACCTTGACTTACTTGTAAAAATAATAAAAGTGGGATACAAATAAATAACTAAAATAAAGAAAAGATAATTGGTCTACCGAATTTGAAATTTTATATTGCTTTTGTTGTTTGGTTTGGAAGAAAGAATGAGTGTTGCACAGAAACAAAAGATTTTAGAGTTAGAAGATTATGAACTGAATTTTGGATAGCATGGATGTTTATGGTACAATGAAGTTAAAATTGGATTTTAAAAACCATTAGATATGCCGCATTGGGAATATGGAATAAATATAAACATTCAAATGAAACCAGAACATTTCTTTTCAGGACTGATGGATATGCAGTTAAAAAAGAATCATGGAAGAGTACTTCAATGTAGGATTACTGTGGCAAGATCATTTTATGCATAAAGATGGAAAGATCCAGGACTACCCAACATGGGAGGAAATGGGTTGGTGAAACTGAGAGAACTTGATGACAAAATTGACAAAACTTGACTGGAGAAAGGTCATTACTGATATTCATCGATGACTAGAAACCCTTTATGGATTTTTTGTGTAAAAAAAAAAAGAAAATGATTTTACGACTTATTAAAAAAATTACAGAAAAAAGGGGAATAATGATATAATCTTAGAGAGGGAGGTTTGATTAGAATGACATGTATAACTGCCAGTATGAGAGGAAGATCAGAATCCAATTCTTTATTCTTTTTCATGCTTTCTGTTTTTTATTTTCTTTTATCTATCTCTTTTTCTCTTTCACGTTTATCTTTTTCTTTGAATGGACTTGTTAAATATGTAAAAACTTTTACTAAAAACTACAGTATTTAAAAACCTCTAAGGTTTTTTTTAGATAATGTATTCTGAACAGTTATAATTGCACAGAAATTGAATGAAACGTTCTTACTTGCTTCCTGATTACTGTATGGCCATCCAGGGGCAGTTAGAAAGGGTGGCACTGGTGAAGTTGTCCTGCTGTCCTCTCCAAGTTGTTGTGTGATATGGCGCACGGTATCCTTATTTTTTCTATTCTTTCTACGCCCTGTAGGCTGCCACCCATCTGTAGTTCCTTGCTCTGAGAAAGCATTTTGCATTGCACTGTCTTTGGCAGACTGCAATTCATTCCCTCCATAATGAGTGGGAGAGATCTGTTCTTCTTTGACACGCAAAGTCCCATAGGCCAAATCCGTAGACCAAAGAGACTGGGATGAAATGTCATCGTGACTATCTGATTTTGGCTCTTGATCCTCTTTTCCACAGGTGCTTCCTCCTTCATGACAGCTAGCAATAGCTGAATCTCCAGAAGAGTTTGCTGGACTTGTCCTTCGAGCCAGCCAGGGAGATATGCTCCTACCAGCTACGACAGCAGAAATCAGGGCATCCGTACTGCTGCTAGAGGAAGCCCCAAACTCATAATCAATAAGGTCGTCCGATGCATCAGACTTTATGCTTATGTCAAGAGCAGCCTTTATGAAATTGTGGCAAGCTTGCACAATCTCAGTCATTTGAAGATAGCTGGCAGCTGACATCACCTCAATAACATTCCTGCTGGTCAATGCAAGGTGTGCCGAGTACATGAAGTCAATGATTGCTTTAAAGCCCTGTGCCGTTACAATATCCAAATGAGTGACTGTGGCTTGGTCAGAGGTCTTCTGCACCTGGCAATACAATGTCTTGAAATAACGACTACTCCCAAGTAAAATATTTTTATGAGCCTTGAAAATCTTTCCTTCCACTATAATACAAACATCGCAGAGGATACCATGCTGCCTTTGTTCATTGAGTTCCTGAAGCAGATGATGATAATGGGAGGCAATCTCCATGTCTTCCTTCTGATTATTCATTTAGAAGTATTTGCACTCCCACGTCTGCACACTCTGTGAGGAAGAAAGAGAGACGTTAACACCGTTGGCACCAATGGTCATTTTTCTCTCAATGCAGACACAATGCCAAACATCATGGGGGTCATTGGTGGGAGGGAAAGGCTAAAAACCAGTATATCTGCTAAAATTCCTGTAATGATCAGCATTCTACATTAGCAAAACCATTTCAAAGGTGCATTTACCATGGGTTTGATTCAACTCTAAGAGGTAATTTCATCAACTATTATTGTTGTTTAAAAGCTGAGTTATAGGGTATTGAAATAATTACCTTAGCATTTTGTAACTATCTTTCAAATATAATTAAGAGAAGAATGAGTAGTTTTAAATTCTAAAAAGTTATAGTGTGCAAAGATCATATCAAGCTATTGCTGAAATTGTGTACAAGTAGTGTTTCTGTTTTTCCAGAGAGACAGCAGTAGCTGTCAAGAAAGCAATTGTCCTTAGACTACATCAGCAAACTATGTACTGAGAGAGCTATACATAAATTCACTTCAACCTCAGTTTATTTACATCTTCAAAATGAGTATCACAGGTGAACGATCCTTATGGTAACCAGCATAAAGTTAACGCTATCTGTTTTTTCCGTTTTATTGTTACAAATCTTAATACATTTAGTACCTCAATACAACGGTATTTGTGCAATATTGATTATATAAAGTTAACATAGAGAAAAAAGTCTCCAATCAGAGTCTTATGTATATTAAAACAATACATATACAGGTAATCCTCGAAATACAACCACAATTGAGCCCAAAATTCCTGTTGCTAAGTGAGAAAATTGTTCAGTGAATTTTGCCCCGTTCTACAATCTTCCTTGCCACAGTTGTTAAGTTAGTAACACAGTTGTTAAGGGAATCTGACTTCTCCATTGAGTTTGCTTATCAAGAAGGTCCCAAAAGGTGATCATATGATCCCCAGATCAGTGCAGCCATCATAAACATGAATCAGTTGCCAAGCATCTGAATTTTGATCATGTGGCCTTGAGGAGATGCTACAACAGCCATAAATGTGAAAAATGGTCATAAGTCACTTTTTCAGTGCCATTGTAACCTTGAACAATCACTAAACGAACTGTTGTAAGTCAAGGACTACCTGTAACAAGAAGCAAGAGTCAAGAAACATTTAAATATTCTGTTCCAACAAAAAATAAAAGGCATAGTTTGGTATTCCATCCATATGCCAAATGACCTCCAAAAAAGCTAGATCTTCAAGGGAAGGAAAAATCTCTAGTTCCAATGGATAAGAAAGTTTTCCAAAGTAATAAGAAAGTCTAAGTCCAGGCCCTTGAAGTGGGCTTAATCTCAGCAAAGGGACTCTTAACATTCTTTCTTTCTCTGGTCTTACCAAATGCTGTAGACAGATTCCACTCACAACAGGCTATCTGAGAGATACCAAGCCCCTAAGCCATATATGGCTTTAAGGCCACAACCAACACCTTCAATTGCATATGATTGCATTTGCAATCAATGCAAGTCCTCCAGAAAAGGTATTAGATAAACCTTAGTGTGTCCATAACTAGGCTGCCCCATTCCGAATCAGCTGTACAGATAGTCCTCGACTTACAACAATTCATTAAGTGACTGTTCAAAGTTACAACGGCATTGAAAACAGTGACATATGATATGACCATTTTCATGCCTAAGACCATTGCAACATCCCTGTAGTCATGTGACCGAAAGTCAGATGCTTGGCAACTGACTTATATTTATGATGGTTGCAGTGTCCCGGAGTCATGTGATCTCCTTTTGTGACCTTCTGACAAGAAAAGTCAATGGAGAAGCCAGATTCACTTAACAACCTTGTTACTAACCACTGTGGTAAGAAAGGTCGTAAAATGGGGCAAAACTCACTTAACAAATGTTTCACTTAGCAACAGAAATTTTGGACTCAATTGTGGTTGTAACTTGGGAACAACCCGTAGTTTCTGAATGATCTTTTAAAAGGCAGCCTCATGTACAGCAGGGTACAATAATCCAAATACCTTGGAGGAGAGAAGGGTAGCTATGCAGGAATCCTAGACAGACACGCACATAGTACTGTTAACTCATTTCAAATTTAGAACAAATATGTAAGTATAACCAGGCTAGTTTCCACGCTAAACACAATAAAGTGTTTAACTAGCTAAAACAGCTAACCTAATCTCTTCAAGCTCTGAGGCTCAACTGAACTGGCTTTTTCCATTCTGACTTGTAAATCCGGATACTCATCTTGACATAGTAATATGGTCTTCAAGTCAACACTGTCAGTCAAACATAAGGGAGATGGAAAAGTGACAGGCTGTTTTGAGTAACACCTTGGGAATAGACCATTGGATTCAGTGGTGAGTTGCTACTGGTTCGCCCTGGTTTGGGCGAACTGGTAGTAGCGGCAGCAGAAGGCTCCGCCTACCTGCCTGGATGTCATTAAATATGCTCTGCGCATATGAGCGAACTAGTAGCAAAGGTAAGTGAAATCCACCAGTGATTGGATTGCATCTGCAATCAGCCTTGACCCATGCCACTTGTGACTGGCTGAAGACCTCAACCTAAGAACTTTCAAGTGTTGAAACAATATCTGTAACAGACTGACATAGAGAATTCTATACTTTGAACTCATCCCTTCTTATGACTACCCAGATAAACTGGTCCTTTTACCTATGTTAGAAATGCTTTGAGACAGCTTCTTTAAAAAAATCTAAGATTATATGACTTTGAACGTTTGTGTGAGAGTTAAGAGAAGTTCTTGCTTTTTGGAATTCCATGAAATGCAACTCTGATTAGCATTCAGAATCACCTCATACAATTCTACTAGAGCAAACACGCAGTGATTTCGTATATATGAGGGATTGCTTTGACAACCTATATGCAGATCTCTCAGGAAGGCATTATAAGTAAAACTAGAGAGATTCTGGTTGATTATACTTGCCTTTGCTTAAATATTTTGTACATGTTCATACAAAGAGAACCATGAATGCATCTTCTCCTCCCCAAAACAACTTTAATAATTGAGATAGAGTACTTCGTTACTCTTAATTTTGTGATAGCTTCCTTTTAAACACATGGCTCAATTTAGATGAACGTTTTTTTGTTAATGTACTATAGTATTAAAGGCAACTCTGCTGGATCAGGCTAAAAAGCTGCCTACTGTAGCATCCTGCGCCTATAGTTCCTGTGGGAATATGTACTGTAAACAGGCCATGAAAGCAACAGTCTTTCTCTGCTATTGTTCCCCAATGACTGGCAGTCAGAGGCATGCTACCTCAGATCTGAAAGAAGCATACAAGCATCATTAATTGTATTATCCTCCATTGATTTGTTTAATCTCTTTTTAAAGCTGTCCAGCTTGGTAGCCATTGCTACATCTCAGGGAAAGTAATTCCATATGTTAACTATATTCTGTGCAAAGGATGCTCTTTTGTCTATCTTGAATCTTCTAACATTCATTTTTTTTCCACGACTCAAGTTTTTACTTCAAGATTTACCATCAGATCTTGTTTATCCTTCCAAAAGTGTTTGGGTCCAAGCCTGTCTTTCTTGCATTTAATATATTCATCTTGTCTGAAAGTATCTGTCAAGTTTTCTTCATCTGGGCCAGAATTTAGAGAGTTGATTCATTAACACATATATATATAAACCTGTCAGCTATTTCCATTTGGAATAGAGAAAATTATACAAAGCAGAGATAAGTAGTAAGAAATATGCCAAAGAAATTAAAGGCATGAGATAATAAAAGAAAATATAACTAAGAGGGTACATTTATATTGTTATCTTTCCCAATTCCTCTCCATATCTTTTTAAATCTGTAAATTATTCTTGTTTCCACTACATCTATATATCACTTCATTGACTGGCCTGGAGAAAAGGCAAGATTTAACTCTAGTAAATGAAAATTTCACTATCAGTGAGTTAATGAAAAATTAATGGGAGTGGAATATGCAGTACAGTACTGTATTCCGATCCAAACTGAGAAATATGCATATCCTCTTTAAACAGCAGCCAAAGGAACTGAAAGGAAGAGAGGAGATGCATACATCAGATCCAAACACGCTCAAGCTCATATAGTACGATTGTGTATTGCCAAAGCTACCAGTAAGAAGATTTGACAAGATTAGTAGTGGACTGAATGAATGTGTTATAGAAAGATCACCCAAAACTCATCCTATAAGGCAGCCCAAATATATTACTCTTCAAAAATATGCTATTAACAGTCAGGGCTGACATGTTGCCACTGAAAATCCAAACATCATTTGATGTCTTTTGATCTGAAGATCAGCTATGTGAAGCACAATAAAAATGATCTCAAGCCTCCACCAGTTTTAAATCAACGCAAACACGATTTTACTGTTGAGCAAGTACCACAACTACTACAGCAATACTAATCTGTGGCTGTAAGGAAAACCTATCATGCTTTTGATGTAATATAACAGCTAAAATATTTCTTCTGGACAGTTATTTGTATATATGGAAGTGAGCACAGCTGTGAATCAATGCTGGTCTAATACTACCGGTATGAATGCTATGTTTGCTACTGAAATTAGAATCTCTGCTAAAATAACGTAGGAACAATTAGACATTAATGAAAATAGTTTCTCTCAAAATCCAATAAAAATATTCCTAGATTCAATATATTATACAGGATTATAGTGCATTTTAGTTAAAATGTTAAATACATGTACATTTAAATATATTATTTCTTAAAATTATATCTCACAAGTTAAACATTACTAAAAAAAATGTGAGATTCTTCTCAAGACCTCTTACTCTATTCATGAGAATTATGCCAGAATTTATTAGGCCAGCAGAGTCTTGAGGGGATGATTATAAATTATACTAAACCACAATACTTATTTTTCTTAAAACATGTAAACCATCTGAATGATTCCTTTGTTTTTCTACCAAGGATGCAAGAAAGAGATAAAAGAAAGCAAAAAATCTTATTTATGTTCAAAAAATCTTATTTATGTTGTAAGCATATGGAGGGAGGGGAGAGAAAACAAACAAACAATAGCGAAGAAAATAACTGTAACCTCTGAGTGTACATTATTTAAGTGGAATCTGACTGGAATTAACACTTCACAATAAGCAAGACATTTTTAAATTGCTGATGCTATGGTTGAAGAAACCATAGCATCCTGGATAACCCATAATGCTAAATCAGTGAATAAATTTACAAAATAACGAAGGGTTAGTATAATGTATGACTTTTACCAATGCTGCAGCATAGAATAAATGAGATTCTTCCTAGATCCTTCCATCTATCCATGACTTCCCAGGTTAGAATCCTATTTCAATTTCTTCAAATTCATTTATATTTCTGAAAATACTCAGAACCCAGAAGGTGAAAATACATCCCTCATGTACAATACATAGGTGCTGTCAGTTTGGTTCTACAGGTACTCCTCGACTTACGACCATACATTTAGTGACTGTTTGAAGTTACAACAGCACTGAAAAAAGTGTTTTTTACACTTACGACCCGTTGCAGCATCTCCATGGTCACGTACTGTAATCAAAACTTGGACACTTGGAACCTGGCTCATATTTATGACGGTTGCAGTGTCCTGGGGTCATGTGATCCCCTTTGGCAACCTTCTGGCAAGCAAAGTCAATGGGGGAAAACTTAACTTAACAACCAGGTAACTAACTTAACAAGTGCAGTGATTCACTTAGCGACTGTGGCAAAGAAGATCATAAAATGGGGTAAAATTCACTTACCTGTTTTGCTTAGCAATAGAAATTTTGGGTTCAGTTGGGATCATAAATTAAGGACTACCTGTTCAAGAATATACACCTGAAGAATTATTTTATAATATATGTGCATATATGACTAGTTAGTACCGTGATGGCAAACCTATGGCACGGGTGCCAAAGGTGGCACACAGCACCCTCTCTGTTGGCACGCGAGCTGTTGCCCCAGTTCAGCTCTGCTGCACATGTGCGCACGCCTCCCGCTGGCCAGCTGGTCTTTGGGTCTCTGCGGAGCACATGCACGGGGGCTGCGTGCAGCAGAGCTGAACTGGAGTGACAGCTCGTGTGCCATCAGAGAGGGCGCTGCATGCCACCTCTGGCATGCATGCCATAGGTTTGCCATCACGTCCTAGAAGTTCATGCTGGCTGGAGAATTCTGGAAATGGAAATTCACACATCTGGAGGATAGCCATGTTAAGAAGGCATAAAGGTATCCAGTTCTTTAACCTTCCATAACATTATAGTTAGTCCTCAACTTACAACCACAATTGAGCCCAACATTTATGTTGTTAAGTAAGACACTGGTTAAGTAAATTTTGCCCCATTTTACGATCTTTCTTGCCACAAGTTGTTAAGTGAATCATTGCAGGTGATAAGTTAGTAACACGATTGTTAAGTGAATCTGGCTTTCCCATAGACATTGCTTGTCAGAAGATTACATGACCCTGGGATACTGCAACCATCATAACTATGAGTCAGTTGCCAAGTATCTGAATATTCACATGACCATGGGGATGTTGCAACAGTCATGTGAAAAATGGTCATAAGTTACTTTTTTCAGTGCTATTGTAACTTCAAACAGTCATTAAATAAACTGTTGTAAGTCAAGGACTACCTGTATATCTTCCTTTGTATACTTCTGCCTATTTTGACTGCTTTCCTCTAAATTCATTTTTCTACCCTCTTGTTAAAATGCAATACCCCAGATCTTGATCTAATATTTCAGATAAGCCTGAATAAAATAGAATGATTACTTCCAATGCATTGTACTGTGATTGTTTTATTGTGCCATATATCACACCAGGGTTTTTCCTTTTTGTAGTGGCATATTGTCTATTCATGTTTAGTTTTCAATTGTGATAAACAACAATATCATTTTTTTCAAGTATATGGCTTTCAAGATACATATCTATGTCCTAGATCCCATTTTAACAATTCTAATGCTAAATTTCTCAATATTTCTAATTTATTTTATGTTATGTTTTATGTTATTTTATGTTCCCAGTTTTCATTCTAACAAAATTATTTACATTTTATTTTCTTTAACTACGATAATACTTGTCCATTCTGGCTTTGCCATCTGCAAAACTGAATACAATTCACTTGATCACTATCACTAACAAATGTGATAAAAATCATAAAACTCTGAATTGAGGATTACACTTCTATAAACACTTGCTGGCTGGATTCATGCAATGTCCTGGTTTTATTATAGCCCATATATTTTTATGCACTATCTATGGCTTAACTATATATTATATGATCCCATTGTCTTGTTTTCTATAACATAAGACATGGTTAGCAGATACAAAGATTAAGTTCACATGAAACAGATTATGGGAACTAGATCTTTGAATACAGTATTGTTTTTCAAGATATGCATATGTTGCAAGCTAAAATATTTTAATCCTTTTATTAAAATAAAAATAATCTATATAGAGTACTTACAAATCAATGAACTAACAATCTGTTTTTAAAACAAATGTAGAATAATTAAACTGGCAAGATATATTCTTAAGAATGTTAGCTTTTAGTACTACTGCAACATTGAAAGTTTAGCTTTAAATTTTTAATTTGCACTGTTACTATTTGAAAAAAGGCTTAAAACAGTTGAACTAACAGATTTTGTGAGAATAACCTTTAACCAACTGGTATATTACTACAGGAAGTTTAATTATAGTCTACTAAACCTGTTATGGTCTTCTATATAGAAATAATTAGTAATTGAGGGAATTATGAATGTAAAGGATAATTAACAGGAGATAAAGGGACAGATAAAGGAAGGTTTAAAGATTTTAACTAAGAGGTTTCATCCTTTTATTAACCAATTAAATTAAAAATATAGCCAAAATAATAGCCAAAATTACTTTTACACAATAAGTTAGAATGAGATAAATTATATGTAAGTGTGTGCAATCTTTTATTAATAAGAACAATACAAGAAAGTGAGGTATTATTGAAAGGGGTTCACATAAGGTTGAAAATGAAATTTCCTTGTGGAGTATAGCCCTCTCATATCAAAGCTAGCTTCTTTTTACTTAGTAAAGTACTATCCTAGCTTCCCCACAAAAAGTGTGCCAACGTTGTATTATAAAATTATTCAAGCCTTTCTTTTAGATACATCACCTGGAAAAAACCTAATTACTACTATAAAACTACCCTAAAATTACCAGCTATAGGGACAATATGGCCCATTTCCTTTTCCTCCCTTATATTTTAAAATCTGACCTGTATATTCCACATCAATTACTAAAATGTTTATCTAATTACTAAATACTACCTTCTTGAAAACATCAAATAAATTGGATCAGTTTTTAGAAGAGTTGTATATGATATATCACAACCTTAAGTAAACCCTTTCTATTAGAACAAATTTCAATCAGTGATCTAATTTACCAACAGCAAAATTAGTATTTCATCAGAGTAAATGACAGCCACAATTAGTGCTGAGGCTGATACCGTAAATGTAGCACAAGTTCTAAATCAAGACAGAAATATTTTACAGAATGCAATCTGTCATGTGATAGTTAAGTGATAATTGTTCATTACATAAATTAAAACTGTAAATAAGGAGTCCTTGATGCTCCACTGTTCAACCCTGAGCTACATATATTTTCTTCTATTGAAACTATAAAGTCCAGACATGTACATATGTACTGTATCACAAAGATTTCAAAAATGAATTTGACTAGTATGGTAGTAGCTTATTCAACTGCTATAAAATAATTCCCAATCAATAAAACAGAATTGGCTGTCCAATATTATTTGTGAAATATGCTATAATTATTAAAAGTAATCCAAAACAGCCAAAGTTTTCAATACGCATGGGAAAAAAACTCTTCTGTGAATTGAAGATTTGTGTCTCATTTTTAAAATCAAAAGTTTTGCTCTTTGGACAAAGCCTTTTATAATGGAAGCAATACCCCACACATATATCCAATAGATGCATAGATGGATGGACAGATAGATGGATAGACAGATAGATATTACTGCTTTATGATATATACAAGCATTTCAGCTCAGTACAGGTACTTTCAACAGCACCACTTGCTATAATATCCTTTTCATAATATCATGAAACAAAGCTGATAATCCTCTCAGTACTTTATGTCAAACGAATTCAAGAAACTGAAGATAGGGAGAAAACTCAAGAATGGAACTGTTCTTGCATACACATTTCTTGTCCTAAATTAAATATATACAGTATATCACTTAGGTTAAGTACTCAGTTTCTCAATTTATTCCAGTTAATCCACCTTCCACTGTTTATACCACAAGAACACTTCATTATGCTTTATTTGTCATCAGGGATTTCCCTATAAAAGGCCACTTACATTACATCTATGGAACAAACCTAGCTATTTACACATACAAAAAGAAAACACTAACTTTACTGCCTTTTTCTATTCTTTTTTAAAAAGAAGCCTATAATTTCTTCTTTCCTCTACTAATGATTCTTTAAGGACAGCCGTTCCATTAAAAGGTCCTTACCTGCCTATATTTTCAAAGCGGTCCCTTAAGTTGTTGAAAACATTTTGAACAACTTCCAGAACTATAAGGTAACTAACATTCTGAGGCTGGGTTTCAAGGTATGGGGGTGACTTTCAATGTTTACGGTCTGCAATTAAAATGGAGGCAAAGACCAGGCGAACCGTGCCTGGCTTTAGGGAAAGAGACAATAACCCCAAACAGAACCGGCATGGCTTTTAGAGAGACAGAAAGAGAAAGCAGAAAGTGGGAAAACATACGTTTCATCAACATTATTACCTCATTCCCCTTTTTTTTTCTTTTCTCCCAAGCAGTTTGGTGTCACTCTATCCTCTCCCCTTCTCTGTCTTGAGTAAACTCTTGGTCCAACTTGCACAGATGCTTAATTTTTAAAAAGTTTTTTTATATATATAAATTAAATATCTCTTTTATCAGCCCAGCCAGGCCAGGGTGGTTGGTCCTCTTTGGCGAAGTGGCGCTGCTGTGAAAATGCCCCCTTGTCTCCCTCCTCTCCACTCCCTCCAGCTGGG
Source organism: Pituophis catenifer annectens (assembly GCF_029215685.1). NCBI lineage: Eukaryota > Metazoa > Chordata > Lepidosauria > Squamata > Colubridae > Pituophis > Pituophis catenifer. The sequence continues at coordinate 211,178,281 of NW_027256883.1, read as the reverse complement.
TGTTGACGCAGCAGAAATTACCAGCTGGAAAATTCCCCTTTTGGAGGTGGGGGGGAGGGGAAGGGGAGCAGCAGGAGGGGGTTAACCCCCTGCCAGTCAGTCTCTGCCGGCCCTCAGCCCTCCCACCCCTTCAGCCCCCCAGCCCCAAATAAGGCAAGTGCGTCCAGGGGCGAAAGGAGAGCAGAGGCGCCCCCCTGCCCCATTTGAAGGAAGGGGGGGGAATCATCTCCTCTCTCATCTCCCCCCTCCCCACTAACCTTCAGGATATTCAAGGTGGCTTCTCTCCCCCACATCAACCTCAGGGGGCGAATAATTGGGGGTGTATCTGCTCTCTCTCTCTCTCACCCCTCCCATCTTCCTTCAGAACAGCCAGCAAGGTGGCCTCTCCCCACACTTCAGCCTCAGGGGCATTGGGGGTAGGCTCCTCTTTCACCCCCCCAAACTCCTCTCAGAATAGCTGTCAAGGTGGCCTCTTTACCCACTCCCCTCCCACTTCAGGGGACGCACCTCCCTCTCTCTTTCACCCCCACCCCCCCAAACTCCCCTCAGAATAGCCCTCAAGGTGGCCTCCCCCCTCCTTAGTTTCAGGGAGCCCTAGGATGGGAGGGGAAATCTCCTTTTTCACACACCCCCCATCTTCCCTCAGAATAGCCCTCAAGGTGGCCTCTTCAACCATCCACCACCCCCACCTCAAGGGGCTATTGGGGGTGTCCTTTCTTTCACCCTCCCCCAATTTCCCCTCAGAGTAGCCCTCAAGGTGGCCTCTCTCTCTTCCCCCCCCCTCAGCCTCAGGGAGCACTTGGGGGGGGTCTCCTCTGTCTCTCACCCCCCCATATCCCCTCAGAACAGCCCTCAAGGTGGTCTTTTCAAAAAAAAAACCCTCCAGCCTCAAGGGGCTACTGGGGTGGGGGCGTCTCCTCTTCATTTCCCCTCAGAGTAGCCCTCAAGGTGGTCTCTCTCTCTCTCTTCCCCCCCCACAGCCTCAGGGAGCGCTTGGGGGGGTCTCCTCTGTCTGTCACCCCCAATAGCCCCTCAGAACAGCCCTCAAGGTGGCCTTTTCAAACCCCCCCACCTCCAGCCACAAGGGGCTACTGGGGTGGGGGCGTCTTCTCTCTCTTTCACCCCCATTTCCCCTCAGAGTAGCCCTCAAGGTGGTCTCTCTTTCTCTCTCTACACCCCCGCTCAGCTTCAGGGAGCGCTTGGGGGGGCCTCTCTCCCTCTCTCTCTTAACTTCCCCCCCTCTCCTCTTTTCAGCCAGCAAGGTGGCTGTCCCCCCACCCCTCACATCTCCCCTCAGCCTCAGGGGGGCTCTGGAGGGGTGGGCAAGAGAGGGGGGATTCACCTTGAACCACGCCGGGGAGGGGGAAACGTGAGAGGGGAGAGGAAGGGGCGCCTCCGTCCCTCGCGGGCACTGAGGGGGCAACACTTCTCCGGGCAGAGACAGTCCCCTTCCCCTCCCCCACACAGGGCGCCCCCCCCTTCCTTTCCCACCCCCCCCCCCTTCCGCGAGGGAAGTTGCCAAGTTGCGAGCGGCTTTCGGGCCTCAGCTTACCTGAGGGGGCAGCGGCCACTCGCTCTCGCCGCGCTCCCCCTCACGGGGCTGGGGGGGGGGGGAAGGGGAGCCGCGCGGAGAGAGGGGGGGGGAACCTCCGGAGCGCGTTCCCGCCTCCTCCTCCTCCTTTTTTTTTTTTTGGCCTCTCTTCGCCCCCCCCTCCCACCCCCCAGGAGAGGGGGGAGGGGCGCGCGCGCGCTCTCCTGCCTCCTCACCCAACTTGGCCGGAGGGGGGGAGGGGCCATGCCCGAGCCCGGTAGAGCCGGCAAAGGCAAGGAAAAGAAGGAGGCGGGGCCGGCCGGCGCTTTAAAAAAAAAAAAAGAAGCAGGCGATGTCGCCCCTGATTGGGTAAGAGAGGGACCCCTGTCTCCTTAAGCCACGCCCCGATGGAGCCTCGCGCGTCTGTTTCTCCTCGAGAGAGAGAGGTGGGAGTGCAACTGTCAAGCGGCCGGACCTGAGGGGCGCTGAGCATGATGGGATAGTGATAGTGAGAGAGAGAGAGCAACCCTGTCAAGATTGTTGCCAAGGGCAAGCGGAGGTTTCCGTTGTCCTGGCAACGGTCAGGGCCTTTCCTGCCCTCGAAGGAGGGAGAAGCGGCGGGAGGGAGGCGGGCTCCGCGGACAGGGAAGGAAGGTTCACACGCGCTGGTGCGCTGCCCTCGCCCCGAAGTGCCGTTTTCGGGGGAGGTGGGGGGACGGGGACCCTAGAAGCCACTTGCATTCCAGACCCAGGAAGGTTCCCACAGGTGTTCCTAGCGCTCAGGACCTCCAAAGGAATAGAATGGAATAAGGAGAATGGAATGGAATGGAATGGAATGGAATAGAATAGAATAGAATAGAATAGAATAGAATAGAATAGAATAGAATAGAATAGAAAATGGAATGGAATAGGGAATAGAATAGAATAGAATAGAATAGAATAGAATAGAATAGAATAGAATAGAATAGAATAGAAAATGGAATGGAATAGATTAGAAAATGGAATGGAATAGAGAATAGAATAGAATAGAATAGAATAGAATAGAATAGAATAGAATAGAATAGAATAGAATAGAAAATGGAATGGAATAGGGAATAGAATAGAATAGAATAGAATAGAATAGAATAGAATAGGGAATGGAATAGGGAATAGAATAGAATATAATAGAAAGTGGAATGGAATAAAGAATAGAATAGAATAGAATAGAATAGAATAGAATAGAATAGAATAGGGAATGGAATGGAATGGAATAGAATAGAATAGAATAGAATAGAATAGAATAGAATAGAATAGAGAATAGAATAGAATAGAATAGAATAGAATAGAATAGAATAGAATAGAATAGAATAGAATAGAATAACAGAGTTAGAAGGGACCTTGGAGGTCTTCTAGTCCAGCCCCCAGCTCAAGCAGGAGAACCTATACTATGCACAGGGTTCACACGACACTCTGGGCTGATAGGAAGCTGGGCAAATTATGGGTTCCGGGTGTCTGGGACAATACAGGTAAGTCCTCAACTTAGCAGCAGTTCGTTTAGTGACCATTCCAAGTTACAAAGTCGAGGACTACCTTGTACTCCTGTGACCTTGGGACTCGATGACCTTTCCATTTCAGAAAACAGATCAGGATAACAGTCGGAAGGGACCTTGGAGGCCTTCTAGTCCAACTCGCTGCTCAAGCAGGAGACCCTACAAAACCCTTTCAGACAAATGGCTGAACTTCTCCGCACCACCAGGACTTGCTGATAAGGTACAGGTAGTGCTCAATTTACAACAGTTGGTTTAGTCACGGCTCAAAGTTACAACAGCACTGAAAAAAAAAGTATGACTGCTTTTCAGAAGTACGACCTTTGAAGCATCCCCATGGTCAAGTGATCAAAATTCACATGCTTGGCAAGGGGTTCATACTTATGACCGTTGCTGTGTCCCAAGGTCACGGGATCCCCTTTTGCGACCTTCTAACAAGCAGAGTCCATGGGGAAGACAGACTTGCTTCACAACCGGGTTACTAACTTATCAACTGCAGTGATTCACTTAACAACGGTGGCAAGAAAGGTCGTATATGAGGCAAAACTCACTTAAGAAATGTCCCGCTTAACAACAGAAATTTTGGACTCCATTGTGATCCTAAGTCGAGGACCACCTGTACTAAGCCACCACTCACTGAATTATCCCTTTGGCAGAGTCGCTACAATGCTCGGTTTTCGTTTAGGATCCAGGCACCCTGAGCCACAAACTCACTAGCCACTATTTTTTTAGCTTGCATTGATTTGTTTGCACATATTTTCTTTGCACACATACATACCATTTTGCACATCCATACAAACAACCCTTCTGAGCCTTGTGTTGCAGCGTGGGCTGCTTCCGTGTCTGTTTAAGCTAATTGGATTAATTCGGTAAACTGTGGTTAATGATGTGCTAGTGCGTGGCGCAAGCAGAGATCTGCTAGAATGACATCCAGTCATGCAATATTTTATTATTGGAAAGAAGTAAAGTGAGTCAATGAAAAATGATTAAACAATAGCCCCCCTCATGCATTGTGACGATTCAAGCTGACAATCCAAGACAATGCCTGACGATCCAAGCTGAGTTGCCTGATCGTCAGAAGCTTTTTTTCTTTTAAAAGCCTCTGACGATCCAAGCTGAAAAGCCTCTGACGATCCAAGCTGAGTTGCCTGATCGTCAGAAGCTTTTTTTCTTTTAAAAGCCTCTGACGATCCAAGCTGAGTTGCCTGATCGTCAGAAGCTTTTTTTCTTTTAAAAGCCTCTGACGATCCAAGCTGAGTTGCCTGATCGTCAGAAGCTTTTTTTCTTTTAAAAGCCTCTGACGATCTAAGCTGAGTTGCCTGATCGTCAGAAGCTTTTTTTCTTTTAAAAGCCTCTGACGATCCAAGCTGAGTTGCCTGATCGTCAGAAGCTTTTTTTCTTTTAAAAGCCTCTGACGATCCAAGCTGAGTTGCCTGATCGTCAGAAGCTTTTTTTCTTTTAAAAGCCTCTGACGATCCAAGCTGAGTTGCCTGATCGGCAGAGTCATTTAAAAGAAAAAAAGTCTCTTGACGATCAGGCCACTCAGCTGGGATTGTCAGAGCCTTTTGAAAACATTTTTTTACAACCTCTTCGCCAAAGAGGTTGTAGAAAAAATGGTTTTAAAAGTTTTTTAAAAATTGGCCACGCCCACCCAGTCACATTACCCCCCGCCCACCAAGCCACACCCACAGAACCGGTAGTAACAAATTTTAGATTTCACCACTGACTCAAATTGTGGGAGACCCACATTGCACACAACTGGGGCTAACAGATTTGGGTTGCAAAAATCCAAATGACTACCAACAGTGGCTAAATGAGAAAAAATTGGTGCTTTTGAGTTCCAGATCTGATAGTTTTAACATTTACAGTTATTTGCAGTGTCCCGTGGTCATGGTTTATAACTTTTTTTGCTGTAACCCGGTTCTCGGCTTACAACAGTTTGCTTAGTGACTGCTGGACGTTGTTTACACACTTATGACCATTGCAGAATCCCCAGGGTCACGTCATTTACATTCGTATGCTTGACAACCAACTCACATATACGACGGTTGCGATGTGCCGGAGTCACGTGATCCCCTTTTGCGACCTTCTGACCAGCAATGTCCATGGGGAAACCAGATTCACTTAATAACTTAACAACTGCAGTGATTCACTTAACAAATGTGTCAAGAAAAGTCATAAAATGAGGCAAAGCTCACTTAACAAAGGTCTCACTTAGCAACATAAATTTTGGGCACAATTGAGGTGGTAAATTGAGGACTACCTGTAATTGCTTATGGTTTCTAACAGAAGCACCCATTATGAACAACGGGTTCACATAATGACTGCAGTGCTTGTTTAATGGCCATGGCATTTGCTTTGTAGGTGCCTTGTTAGCTGAACAACTCCCATGAAAAATGTCATTAAAATCAAGTCAGTCACGTTAATGACCAGCATAACGTATGAGAGGCTCAATTTGTTCTGCCCCAGCTACGGATCCCAAAGAACACAGCACATACAAAATTTGTACAAAACTTAATTTACTAAAATAACTCAGTCTTTTTCAAAACAAAGGCTGTTACATAAACTTTCTTAACAGCCTACAAGAAACCAAAGATAAAGTAATCACAATCTTACGAAGATTGGCAGAAAGCCCAGAAACAATGTGCAGAGAATCCAGACGCGAAATAGAGTGAACTAAAGTTGTTCCCTACAATTTGCTTCAGTTGGCGTTCCTCCTTAAATAGGCTAAGGGAGTGGCCAGTTAGCCCCAAGCCTTACTCTCGAGGAGACCTCCTCCTAAGGAGCCACTCCTGTCTTTTGGCAGCTCTGTGCGCCCATGCATCAAGAAGAGGCTCCTCCTCTTCTCCTCTTCACTTAAAGGAGCCTCTGGAGGTTCTGAAGGCCCTGGCTGAATCCCTGCCTCTGGCACCACATCTTCTCCAGCCTCTTCACTGTCCAACTCAAACGCCAGCTGCACAGGCTGCTGGCACAGCACCACACCAGCCTCCTCACTGTCTGAATCAGCTACATTCCGCACAGGCCGCTGACGGGCCACAACACAATTAAATCTCTAAATGGAGGACTACCTGTACAGTTTACAGGTAGTCCTCGACTTACAACAGTTCTCTTAGTGACCGTTCAAAGTTCCCACAGCTCTGGAAAAAATGACATGACAATTTTTCACAGTTATGACCTTTGCAGCATCCCTATGGTCATGTGATCAACATTCAGACTCTTGGGAACTGATTCATACTTATGACGGTTGCAGAGTCCCAAGGTCATGTGATCCCCTTTTACGACCTTCTGACAAGCAAAGTCAATGGTGAAGCCAGATTCACTTAACAGCCGGGTTACTAGCTTAATAACTGCAGTGATTCACTTATCAACTGAGGAAAGAAAGGTCTTAATATCAGGCAGAACTCACTTAACAAATGTCTCACTTAACAGAAATGTTGGGCTCAATTGTGGTTGTAAGTGGAGGACTGCCTTTCCAGTTTCTGGACAACAAAATCCAGGTGTATACTAGATGGCAGTACAGAGAAAGAGGAAACTACCTCTTTGCTGACATCTAGTGGCCAAATATTTTTTTACATCTTGAATATTGCAAGGTAATCTATATGGAGGGATGGAAAAAAAGATGAATGCAGGTAGTCCTTGAATTATAACCAGAATTTTTGTCACTAAGCTATTGAGTGAGTTTTGCATCATTGTACAACTTTTCTTGCCACAGTTGAGTCAGCTGGCTGGAGGAATTCTGGGAGATGAAGTCCACACATCTTAAAAGTAGCCAAAACTGCATGGCTGGCTGGAGGAATTCTGGGAGTTTGTTTATTTATTTATTTATTTATTTATTTATTTATTTATTTATTTATTTATTTATTTATTTATTTATTGAATTTCTATACCGCCCTTCTCCCAAAGGACTCAGGGCGGTGAACAGATTAAGATTTCATATACATATAATAATTTTTTTATTTTATTTTTTTATAAACAGTAAATAATAAATTGAGTCAACTTGGTGTATTTGCTAAGACCTTGGCATAGAATTTAGATGTTTATGCTAGCCCTGCTTGTTGAAACAGAAAGGTCTTCAGGGCACATCGGAAAGTGCGAAGATCTGGAATTATTCGTATTCCAGGGGGTATTTTGTTCCAAAGAGTAGGTGCCCCCACAGAGAAGGCTCTCTCCCTTGGAACTACTAGACGACATTGTTTTAATGATGGTACTATGAGTAGGCCTACTCTGTGAGAGCGTATTGGTTGGTGGGAGGTTATCGGTTGCAGCAGGTGGTCTCGTAAGTACTCAGGTCCTAAGCCATGGAGCACTTTAAAGGTAAGAACCAACAGCTTGAAGCGTACTCGGAAGGCCACCGGAAGCCAGTGCAGCTCGCGTAGAAGAGGTGTTACATGTGAGCGCCATGTTGCTCCCATAATTACTCGCGCGGCCGCATTCTGGACCAGTTGGAGCTTCTGGGTGCACTTCAAGGGGAGCCCCATGTAGAGAGCATTGCAGTAGTCAAGTCGGGAAATGATGAGGGCTTGAGTGACTGTGCGTAATGAGTCCCGGTCTAGAAAGGGACGCAATTGGCGAATCAGGCGAACCTGATAGAAAGCTCCTCTGGCCACGGCTGTTATATGATCTTCTAAAGACAGTCGTGCATCCAGCAGGATGCCTAAATTGCGAGCTTTCTCAGCGGGGGTCGAAGTTGAAGTCCACACAGCTTAAAAGTAGCCTACCTGCATGGCTGGCTGGAGGAATTCTGGGAGTTGAAGTCCCCACATCTGAAAGTTTGCTGAGGCTGAGAAACACTGCACAAAGGTATCCTCATTCCAGCTGCTTATGACTCCAAATAGTCTTTGATACTCCTCCTGAATTCTTGTAATGCCCTTTGCGATCTTTGACTTCAGGCATTCATGCTGTATTTCCCACCCTCCAAAATTATTTTCCCCTCCTCCTCTTCCTCCTCCTCCTCCTCCTCCGTCTCCATCTCCGGAAGGAAAATGTTATATTTATTTAGCTGGCAGGGTTCAATCCCCTGCCAGGTACAGCAGCTGCAACCCAGCTTCTGACTCACAATTCCCCCAAGTACACAGGCCAGACCAAGGCAGCCAGAATCTCCTGGGGTAGGAGGGCGTTCTTGGGGAGGACTCAAAAAATGTAAGAATCTTCCCCCCCTCCCCATCTTAAAAATCCGGGAAGGTTTCACCTCTGCCACTTCTGGACACTCTCTGAGGTCCCTGTTCTTCCCTTTGGCAGATTGTTTTGCACCCAAGCAGCTGGTCAGGAAAAGGGAATGCTGGATCTGCATTTCGCATCTGCGTTTGGCCCCAGATTTGAGACGGCTTCTCAAATAACACCACCTCTCACCAGAACGGGAGGTTATGTTTTTTCAGGCAGCGTGGTTCATCTGAGCCGGGGCGAGCATCTTTTGGTCCTGTTCACACATACAATCATCCAGGTGCCAGGAATGCAGAATGTGTGAACTCTCTTAGCCCAGCTCTTCTCAAATATTTTGATCTCTGGACCCCTTTGCCTACTTAAAAACCACTGAGGACCCCAAAGAGCTTATGAATGTAATATTATATTATATTTATTATATTATATTATATTATATTATATTATATTATATTATATTATATTATATTAATTATATTATATTATATTATATTATTATATTATATTATATTATATTATTACATTATATTATATTACATTACATTACATTATACTATACTATATCATATCTTATAATAATTATATCATATATCATATATTTCATATCATATATTATCATATATAATATATATATATGTATAATTATATTGAATCACCTTATTGGGGAGTTGAGTGGTATACACAGGTAATCTTTGATTTACAACTATTCACTTAGTGACCGTTCGAAGTTACAACGAGAAAAAACGTTTTTCACACTTACAACCGTTACAGCATCCCTATGGTCATATGATCAAAATTCAGACGCTTGACAACTGACTGACTCATATTTATGACGGTTGCAGTGTCCTGGGGTCACGTGATCCTCTTTTGGCAAGCTGCTGACCAGTAAAGTCAATGGCGGAAAGCCAGATTCACTTAACAACCGTGTTACTAATTTAACAACGACAGTGATTCACTTGAGAACTGTGGCAAGAAAGTTCGTTAAATGGGGCAAAACTCAATTAACCAACATCTCGCATAGCCACAGAAATGTTGGGCTGCATTGTAGTCGTAAGTTGAGGACTACCTGTAAATTTAATAGATAGATAGATAGATAGATAGATAGATAGATAGATAGATAGATAGATAGATATGGATGGACGGATAGACGGACGGATGGATGGACAGACCAGCAGGCAGGAGAGAGAGAGATGGATGGATGGATGCATAGATGGATGGATGAATAGATAGATAGATAGATAGGAGAGAGGGATGGATGAATAGATAGATGGATGAATGGATGGATGGATGGAGAAAGAGAGAGAGAGAGAGATGTATTTTCCTAAAGAAAGAAATCTCAACTTTTTCACCATGTCCTGTGAGAAGCTCTGCTGGTTTTTTTAGGAAGGGGGAGACTAGATTCATTGCACCCCCTCCCGTGCTGTGCAAACTTACTGGGGCTTCCTTTATTTATTTTATTTATTTATTTTATTTTATTTTATTTTATTTTATTGAATTTCTATACCACCCTTCTCCCGAAGGACTCAGGGCGGTGTACAGACAAAAATAAAACCATGACAATATAAAATTAAAAGCAATTTAAAACAATTTAAAAAAAATCTCTAATAAAACAACCCATTAAAATAGTAAAATGTTATTATTATTTAGGCCAGCCCTGCTTGTTGGAATAATAATGTTTTTAGGGCGCGACGAAAGGTACGCAGGTCGTGAATCCTACGAATCTCTAGGGGCAGCTCATTCCAGAGTGTAGGGGGCCCCCCAGAGAATGCTCTCCCCCTGGGGGTCATCAGCCGACATTGCCTAGCCAACAGCACCCGGAGGAGCCCCTCTCTGTGGGAGCGTACCAGTCGATGAGAGGCTATCGGTGGCAGAAGGCGGTCTCGTAGATACCCAGGTCCCAAGCCATGGAGTGCTTTAAAGGTGGCAACCAGCACCTTGAATCATTGATTCTCCCAGCTCCTGAGATTCTATTCCAGAAGCCCCTTGGCTGAAAATGGGGCCTCTCTAGGGACTCCCCCTCTCTGGCCGCTTTGCTAATTCCTCCCAACCCCACCCTGGCAGAGCCTCAGGGTTACTGAGGACTCCCCCAGCGGGGAGCCAAGTGGGAGCCTCTTCTCCTCCTTTGTGATGGCTGAGGAGACAGAAGTAATGGACGCTGCCGTGTTTGCACAACTGTGCAAACAAAAGTCTCCCACTGGCTTTGCTCCTGTCTCCTGTCTGCTGAGTGTTCCCGAAAGAAGACTCTGGGCAAAGGAACAATGACTCAATCCCAGGCTGTGTTAAGTCAACGAGCTTGGGTCTGCACCCTGGGATGATCGAGCCAAAACTAACCCCGGTTAACAAAAGCGACCGGACCAAAATTCCAGAGGATTACCCGGATAGAATTCCTTTGCAAGGATACATCCATCATTCCGAGAACATAGAACGGGGTGGGCAACGATGGTCCCTTTATGGCCCAGTTGACTTCAAGTCCCAGAATTCCTGAGCCAACCATGCCGGCTTAGAAATTCTGGGAATTGAAATCCACAGATCAGAAAGGGTGTCAACCCTGAAGCTGACCTGATCGTTGCCACACTGGAGCTGAGGGATAGGGAGGGGGGGATTTGAGATAGCTGGGATTTTGTAGCCAAAACAAAAGACTTTCTCCTGGGAACCAAGGACATTCTCACACCTGGGTAGAGGAAGGAGGAGCGATGTCACCAGGCAACCAGACAGCACCTAGATTGGACCATGTGACTGATTTGACAAACTTTTAATTGGGTGAAAACCGCGGGAACCTCCAGAGTCGGCTTTCACCAGACATGTGCCAATATGATACATCCAATAAAGCTATTCCTTTGAGGAATTTACCCGCATTGGAGTTTTGCTTGCTACGGGTCTATTACTGACAAAGGGACCACGGGTGGGCTGTTGGAGGTTCGCAGGGGTTCGGGAGAACCTCTAGCTAAGATTCTGTGAAGTTCGGAGAATCCCCCAAATCCCACTCTTGGCTGGCACCTCCCACTCCTCCCCTCCCAGGAGTCCCCACGCGGCCCGTTTTGGCTGGTAAGTGCAGGGGGCACGCGGAGGCTCGGGGAGGACAAAAACTGGGCTCACCAGAAGTTTAAGAAGGCCGGCAATGGGCCCGTTTCCAGCCTCCAGAGGGCCTCTGGAGCCTGGGGAGGCCATTTTCATCCACCCGGAGGCTCAAAGAAAGACTCTGGAACCCAGGGAGGGCAAAAACGCCCCTCCCCCGCCGCAGTGCAGGAGGCCGACTAGGCCACACCCACCATAGCCACGCCCACCCAGCAACCAGGCAGAGGACCCCTTGCTAAAATTTTTGAAGCCCACCCCTGCAACGGGGTCATAGTTGCCCATCCCTGACAAAGAACATAGAATAATAAGATTGAAAGGAGCCTTGGAGGTCTTCTAGTCCAACCTCCCACTCAAGCAGGAGACCTTAACACCATCCCAGACAAATGGTTGTCCAATCTCTTCTTGAAAACCTCCAGTGATGGAGCAGCCACAACTTCTGGAGGCAAGATGTTCCACTGATTGACTGTTCTCACGGTCAGAATATTTCTCCTTAATTCTAGGTTGCTTCTCTCTTCTGGAAGCGTCTCCTGATTGGATCTTCTCTTCTTCTTCTAGCTTGGATTCACTTCTGCTGCCTTTTGGGATGTGCTTTTTATTTATTTATTGATTGATTTGATTTGATTTCTATACCGCCCTACTCCCGAAGGACTCAGGGCGGTGCACAGCCAAACAATAAAACACATGCATACGAAATTTAAAAGTAGAATAAAATCAAATTCAATAATTTTGGCCCCGACAAATTTAAAACCCCGAACTTTTTAAAACCAATTTTAAAATTGAATGTATAAAATACTAAAAGATATTTAAAAATTAAAAATCTTTTATAAAAGAGGGAGAAAATTAGGCCAGGCCCGCCTGGTGAAATAATAAGGTCTTTAAAGCGCGGCGGAAGGTGCGCAGATCCGGGATCCTCCGTATCTCCGGGGGGAGCTCGTTCCAGATAGTAGGTGCCCCCACAGAGAAGGCTCTCCCCCTGGGGGCCGCCAGTCGGCATTGTTTGGCTGACGGCACCCAGAGGAGCCCCTCTTTATGGGAGCGTACCGGCCGGTGGGAGGCTATTGGTGGTAGTAGGCGGTCCCGCAAGTACCCAGGTCCTGAGCCATGGAGCGCTTTAAAGGTGGTAACCAAAACCTTGAACCTTGACTTCCCATCTCAGATAAAACTTTGGGGTTTGCACATATCTTCTCACCCGAGCACGAACTGGATCTGATCCTGCTTAACTTTGGGTTAAGCCACAAGAAGAGAGACTTTCTTGAAACGCTGGTGAATCCCCATTGACCGTGAAAACTGTCCGTCCGTGGAATGGCTTGGTTCCAGAAGTTCTGGGATGCTTCATCCCTGGAGATTGGAGCCCAGCTGTCCCCTTTTTGTTCCCACAAGGTTTCACATCTGGATGAAGCTACAGGGGAAGGCGATTTGGAAATTTGGAGGTCACCACAACACTCCCACCTGCACTGACAGGGCAAATTCCTTGTATGTAAACAAAGAGCAAGCCCCCACCCTCTTCTAGCACTGATGATGTTACCGAGTTTGGTGATGAAACGTCTGCAAGAAAAGAGAGCCCCAAGGAGCCCATCTCAAAGATAACCCTGAGAAGGTCAGGCTGACCTCCATCTTCGCTGAGCTGTAGGGAGCCCGCAAAGCAGACATTGGAGGGAATCGACAGTTACTTCTCGATTTCTTCTATAATGGGCTCTATTCTTTCATGCAATGGTGTGTAAACTGTCTTACAAATTTTTCCTGGTTTGAAATAAAGCAATTGCACAACCCCCAAACAAAACCCAGGATCTCTTGCTTTATATTATAATAAGCACACTGGATCCTCAACTCACAAACAAGCAATTGCAAATTGCTCTGTTACCCCTAGGAGATGCCCAAATTAGCCCCACTGGAAGACCCAATGATTTATTGTGGTTGTTTTCAAGATTCATTGCTCTCTAGCTCTCTTTCTCTCTCTTTCTCCCCCTCCCTGCCTCCTTCCCTCCCTTTTTCTCCTTTTCTCTCTCTCTTTCTATGTCTCTCCCTTCCTCCCTCTCTCTCCCTCTCTCTTTTCATCCTTACCTCCCCCTCTCTTTTTCTCCTTCTCTCTCTCTCTCCCTCTCTCTCTCCCTCCTGCACTCTTTCTCCCTTTCTATCTGTGTCTCTCCCTCCCTCCCTCTCCCTCCCTCATTCCCTCTCTTTTTCTTCTTTTCTCTCTCTCCCTGCCTGCCTGCCTCCTTCCCTCCCTTTTTCTCCTTTTCTCTCTCTTTCTCTCTATGTCTCTCCCTTCCTCCCTATCTCTCCCTCTCTCTTTTCATCCTTACCTCCCCCTCTCTTTTTCTCCTTCTCTCTTTCTCTCTCCCTCTCTCTCTCCCTCCTGCACTCTTTCTCCCTTTCTATCTGTCTCTCCCTCCCTCCCTCTCTCTTTTCACCTCTGCCTCCTTCCCTCCCCCCTCTCTTTTTCTCCTCTCTCTCTCTCTCTCTCTTTCTTTCTCTCACTCTCTCTCGCTCTGTGTGTGTTATTCAACCTGCATTTTGCCTTGGGAGCTATTGAGATTAAAAGATGATTCATGCATTTTAAAATAAACAATGCATTAAGGGATACAATTATTATCACTGCTGCAGGAGGGGGTCTCTCTAAAGGAAGGATGTCCTCTGACCACCCCACCCACTCTCTGAATGGAAGAGAGGAAGCCTGTCCCCCTGCTTCAAAAATCACTGGGGGGGCGGAGGGCAGGGAAGGGGTTGGGGCAGCACTTTCGAGCAGCAGCTTAAAACAGTCCAGCATGTTTCCAACTCCTCCCTCAATGCCTCCTGGCTTGCAAAGAAACAGGGATTCTTGGTCTTCTTCCCTCTAATTCAGTGTTTCTCAACCTTGCCAACTTTATGACCAACTCCCAGAACTTCCCATGGAATTGGCTAGGGAGTTTTGGGCGTTAAGGGCTTACTAGGGAATTTTGGGAGTTCAGATCCAGAAATCTTAAGGTTGCTAAGGTTGAGAAACAAGGCCTGAGACCACGGTGGGCAACTGTTCTGCCCCAGCTACGGACCCCAAAGAACGCAGCACACACAAAGTCCGTTCAAACCTTAGTTTACTAAATGAACCAGTTTTTTTACAACAACGGCTGTTAATTAACAGCCGCCAAGAATTCAAAGAATAATACTGAAAGCTTACTGTGGTTGGCAGAATGCCCAGAAGCAATTTGCAGGAAGCTGATAAGATAAGCAAGACAAGACACAAAGGTATCTGAACGAAGTTGTTCCCTGCAAATTGCTTCAGTCGGGGTTCCTTCTTAGATAGGCTAGGGGAGTGGCCAATTAGCCCCAAGCCTTACTCTTGAGGAGGCCTCCTCCTGAGGAGCCACTCCTGCCTTTTGGCCGCTCTGCACGCCCGTGCATCGAGAAGAGGCTCCTCCTCTTCTTCCTCTTCACTTAAGGGAACTTCTGGAGGTTCTGAAGGCCCTGGTTGAATCCCCGTCTCTGGCACCACATCTTCTCCAGCCTCCTCACTGTCCGACTCGAGCGCCAGCTGCACAGGCTGCACCACACCAGCCTCCTCGCTGTCGGAATCAGCTACTAACTGCACAGGCCGCAGAAGGGCCACAACAGCAACTAAGGTCTCCTTTATGGCCTGTGGACTTCAACTCCCAGAATTCCTGAGCTAGCATGGATTCCGACCCAGCCAGAATTCTGGGAGTTGAAGTCCACAGGTCAATAAAGGGGCCCTACCTGCTCATCCCCGCCTTAGACTGAGATCTCATAGTAATGCGTCCAACATTTTTCTAGACCAGATCTAAAGAAGGATTTGTCAAACACCCTCTGCAACATCTAAGTACAGGCAGTCCTTGACTTCACAACCCCAACGGAGCCCGACATTTCCGTTGCTAAGCGAGGTAGTTGTTAAATGCGTCATCCCCATTTTATGACCCCTTTTTGCCACCGTTGTTAAGCGAATCACTACAAGTCATGCGGTGATTCAATGAATCTAGCTTCCCCCATCAATTTTGCTTGTCAAAAGCCGCTGGCAAGGTTGCAAATGTTGATCATGTGACCGCGGGACAGTGCAACCGTCATAAGTACCGTATTTTTCGGAGTATAAGACGCACCTTTTTCCCCCCAAAAAAGAGGGTGAAAATCTGGGTGTGTCTTATACTCTGAATGTAGCCCTGCCCGGCTTCTCAAACGGAGGCTTCAGAGGCTGAAAAAAGCATCAGAAACGAAGCTTCAGAAAAGAAGCCCCCAAGGAGAGCTTCAGAGGCTTTTTTTCTGAAGTTCTGTTTCAAAGGATTTCAGAAGCAGGAAAAAAGTTTTTTTCTGAAACGGAGTTTCAGAGGCAGAAAAAAAAAAGCAAAAAAAAAAAAAAAGCAAGGCACCGAACTCACAACCAAGGAACCTGTTGCTAAAATTCACCTCTGGGAACAGCTGATTGGGGGTATTCTGGGAGGCTGATCCACCTGCCAATCAGCTTTTTTCTTATTTTCCTCCCCAAAAACTAAGTTGCATCTTATACTCCAAAAAATACGGTACATGCCGGTTGCCAAGCCCCTGAATTCTGATCACATGACTCCGGAAGTGGGGAAAAACAGTCATAATGTCTGGTGGGAGCCTTGGTAGTACAGTGGTCTAAGGCACCCTGTTATTAAGCTGGTTATTAAGACCAGCTGCCTGCAATTACTGCAGGTTCGAATCTCGCCAAGGCTCAAGGTTGACTCAGCCTTCCATCCTTTCTAAGGTAGATAAATTGAGGACCCAGTTGTGGGGGCAATAAGCTGACTTTGTATAAATATACAAAAGTATGAAGGCTATTTTGCTTAGCGCATTTTAAGCCGCCCTGAGTCTCCGGAGAAGGGCGGCATATAAATCAAATTAAAAAAAATATATGTCATTTTTCTTCAGTGCCATTGTGACTTTGGCCACCCAACCAAAGGTTTTAAGTCGAGGATTACCTGTATTCTGGAAATCTTGGCTGTTCTCCCAAGACCTTGGAGAGGATGGGGTGCTTGGGGAGCCCCTGGAAGCTGTGTCTTCTGTTATCTGAAGTGTCTTCATCATCCCAGATGTATAGGATTTCCTTTTTTATTGTTTTCTATTTTTAGAAAAGCTCCCAAAGGTCCTTCCGGAGTTCAGCGACCTATAAATCACACAAATATAGGTAGTCCTCGACTTACGACCACAATGGAGCCCGAAATTTCTGTTGCTGCGTGAAACGTCTGCTCAGTGAGTTTAACGACCTTTCTTGCCACCGTCAGTAAGTGAATCACTGCAGTTGATCAGTTAGGGACACGGTTGTTAAACGAATCTGGCTCAGCTGGGCATGGGGGAGGGGCAGGGATTTTTGCTACTGGTTCTCCGAACCACCTGCCTCCATTGCTACCGGATCCGGTGATCCAGTCCGAACCGGGAGCATTTCACCCCTGGGATCACTTGACTTTGGGACGCTTCAACCGTCATAACTATGAACCAGTTGCCAAACGGCCAAATTTTGATCACATCACCTTGGGGATGCCGGAATGGTCGTAAGTGTGAAAAAGGGTCGTAACTCACTTTTTTCAGTGCTGTTGTAACTTTGAACCCTCACTAAACACATTGTTGTAAGTTGAGCACTGCCTGGACTTTGTCAGCAAGTCTTGGTGGCGTGAAGGGGGTGGAGAAATTTAGCCATTTGCCTGAAATGATCTAGTTTTTCCTGCTCGAGCAGGAGGTTGGACTAGAGGACTCCCAGGTCCCTTCTGACTCCATCATTCTGCTCTGTTGCCTGAAAGGGAAGGGTCAACGAGCCCCAACAAGGTCACAAGAGCAGTCCTCGAGTTACAACGGTTCGTTAATGACCGTTCAAAATTACAACGGCACAGAAAAAAGTGACTTATGACCGTTTCGCACACTTACGACTGTTGCGGCATCCCCGTTTGGTCACGTTATCCAAATTCAGAGGCTTGGCCACCGACTCCTTGGCCACCGATTCCAAGGGATTTTGGAGTCCTAGTGGACAACCATTTAAATATGAGCCAGCCGTGTGCAGCAGCTGCCAAAAAAGCCAACACAGTTCTAGGCTGCATCAACAGAGGGATGGAATCAAGATCATGTGAAGTGTTGATACCACTTTATAAAGCCTTGGTAAGGCCACACTGGGAATCCTGCATCCAGTTTTGGTTACCACGATGTAAAAAAAGATGTGGAGACTCTAGAAAGAGTGCAGAGAAGAGCCACAAAGAGGATTAGGGGACTGGAGGCTAAAACATATGAAGAACTACTGCAGGAACTGGGTATGTCTAGTTTAATGAAAAGAAGGACTAGGGGAGACATGATAGCAGTCTTCCAATATCTCAGGGGCTGCCCCAAAGAAGAGGGAGTCAAGCTATTCTCCAAAGCACCTGAGAGTAGAACAAGAAGCAAGGGATGGAAACTCATCAAGGTGTTATGTATATAGTTTTGGTGGGAAAGTTTGAATGTAATTGCTCTCAGCTGATTGGATGATTGCCAGTACTGTAGAATATATAAAGGGAGCTGTTTCCCTGGGTCAGTTGCTGGATTCACACCATGAAGTAAAGAGCTGTTGTTACTCACGACCTGTCCTCATTCACCCTACTTAACACAAGGAGAGAAGCAACCTAGAACTCAGGAGAGATTTCCTGACAGTCAGAACAATTAATCCGTGGAACAACTTGCCACCAGAAGTTGTGAATGCTCCAACACTGGAGGTTTTCAAGAAGAGGTTGGCTAACCATTTGTCTGAAGTGGTGTAGGGTTTCCTGCCTAAGCAGGGGGTTGGACTAGAAGACCTCCAAGGTCCCTTCCAACTCTGTTATTCTATTCTATTCTATTCTATTCTATTCTATTCTATTCTATTCTATTCTATTCTATTCTATTCTATTCTACTCTTGTTCTATTCTATTCTATTCTATTCTACTCTACTCTACTCTTGTTCTATTCTATTCTATTCTATTCTATTCTACTCTACTCTACTCTACTCTACTCTACTCTACTCTACTCTACTCTTGTTCTATTCTATTCTATTCTATTCTACTCTACTCTTGTTCTATTCTATTCTATTCTATTCTATTCTATTCTACTCTACTCTACTCTACTCTACTCTACTCTACTCTACTCTACTCTTGTTCTATTCTATTCTATTCTATTCTACTCTACTCTTGTTCTATTCTATTCTATTCTATTCTACTCTACTCTACTCTTGTTCTATTCTATTCTATTCTATTCTATTCTACTCTACTCTACTCTACTCTACTCTACTCTACTCTACTCTTGTTCTATTCTATTCTATTCTACTCTACTCTACTCTTGTTCTATTCTATTCTATTCTATTCTATTCTATTCTATTCTATTCTATTCTATTCTATTCTATTCTATTCTATTCTATTCTATTCCTATTAATGACGGTCACAGCATCCTGGGGTTACGTGATCCCCTTTTGCGGCCTTCCAACAAGCATTCAGTGGAGCTAACTTCACTGCAGCAATTGACTTAACAACGGCAGTCAGAAAGGTTGTCCAATGGGGGCAAACCTCGCTTAACAAACCTCTCGCTTAGTGGCAGAAATTTCGGGCTCAGTTGTGGTCGTAATTTGAGGAATGTCATCTTTGGAAAGCAAGCTCTCTCCAACAAACCCTTAGGACCATGATGGCAAACCTGTGGCACCGCGTGCTGGAAGTGGCACGCAGAGCCATCTCTCTGGCACGCGAGCCATTGCCCGTTCCTCTTCTGGGTTCCGGCACACCAGTGAGCTGGTCTTCACGCATGTGGGAGAGCCGGAAACTGGAAGAGCAGCAGCCCAGTGCTCATGCGTGCGTCGGGAAATGATCTTCCGGTTTCTGGCATTAGCCAGAGCACTAGCCAGCTGGTCTTCAGTGTGCATGTGCGCCAGAAACTAGAAGATCAGGTGGCCGGTGCACATGCGCGCACCAGAAACAGGAAGATTGTTTTCCCAGCGCGCGCATGCACCCCAGGCAGCTGCTCTTTTGGTTTCCGGCGCGCGCATCAGTGGTGGGTTTCAAAATTGTTTACTACCGGTTCTGTGGGTGTGGCTTGGTGGGCGTGGCAGGGGAAGGATACTGTAAAATCTCCATTCCCACCCCACACAAGGGGAAGGATCAGTGGTGGGTTCCTCCCGGTTCGGTCCGGTTCGGCCGAGCCAGTAGCAGTGACGATATGACGTCACCGAACCGGTTCTCCCACCCCCACGTTATTCTTACCTTTTATTTGGCCCCACCCCCAATCTATTGCTGCCTCCTGAGTCCCAGCTGATGGCTAGAGGGAAAAAAACTGTTTAAACTCTTGCCGCGGGGCTTCAAAGGGCCGCCCTACAGCTGATCAGTGTTAAAAGCAAACAAATGAGTCGGGTCGTAAGTGCGAGGACTGGTCGTAATTGCGAGGACCTTCCAGAAATGACTCTGACCAGCTAGCCACGCCCACCTAGTCACATGACCTCCAAGCCACACCCACAAAATAAGCCACGCCCACAGAACCGGTAGTAAAAAAATTTAGAACCCACCCCTGGGAAGGTTACTGCAAAATCCCCATTTCCTCCCAATCAGCTGGGACTCGGGAGGCAGAGAATAGATGGGGGCGGGGCCAGGCAGAATTTTTACTACCGGTTCTCCGAACTACTCAAAATTTCCGCTACCGGTTCTCCAGAACTGGTCAGAACCTGCTAAAACCCACCTCTGGCGCGCATGCCTACCAGCCGGCTGGTCTTCGCGGGTGCACGCGTGCCAGAAACAGGAAGTCCAGGTGGCCAGTGCACATGTGCGTGGCAGGAACTGGAAGATCATGTTTTCGGTGCGTACATGCGCACCAGGCGGCTGCTCTTTCGGTTTCCGCATACACGCGCGCTCCCATTTCGGCACTCGGTGCTGAAAAGGTTCGCCAAGTCATCGTTTCGCCCCCACCCCATCCTATTTTCCCTCCTATTCCGGGGTGGGTGAAGCAGGATGCTTTCCATGGTGGGAGTTGACGAGCTGACTGCAATTTTTTCTTTTTTTTTCCATGATGTGAAAGGAGGCATTTGCTGAGCAAAACACTCTGGGGAATTGACTCTAAATTAACTTTGACAAGTCAAGAGGTAGAAGGAGGAGAGGTGGGTGATGGGTGGGAGTTCAGGGAAGGAAATGCATGGCCTCCCTGATGCTCTCTAGATAGGCACTTCTCTTTTGCTTAAGCCCAAAATGTGGAAGTTTAAAAATAGATATATATTTTTTTTTAAAAAACTTATTTTTTAAAAAAATAAAAATGTATTTTTAATAAGATGCAGTCAGGATGATAGGGGTGGGGGTATCTTATTGAAAGCTGCAGCTGTCAAGCATCTTTTGCATCCAGTTAAGCACAGGTTTATCCTCGAGTTACAACCGTTCGTTTAGTGACCCTTCAAAAGGCCACTGAATAAAACGACTTAGGACCACTTCTCACACTTATGATCCTTGCAGCATCCCCAGGTCACGTGATCAAAATTCAGATGCTTGGCAACTATTTATGACGGTTGCAGAGTCCCGGGGGTTATGTCATTCCCTTTTGCGGCCTTCTGACAAACAAAATTGATGGGGAAGCCCAATTCAGTTAACAACGGGGGTACTAACTTAACAAACTGCAGCAATTCACTTAACAAGTGTGGCCAGAAAGGTCGTAAAACGGGGTAAAACTCACTTAACAACTGTCTCATTTAGCAACAGAAATTATGGGCTCCATTGTCATATGTCGAAGATTACCTATATCCAGGAAATTACTTTCTTCGGCAATTTTCCCAGCCTTCCGCTGTTTAGAGGTAGTCCTTGACTTATGGCCCCAATTGCTACTGGAGGTTCTTTCACTAAGCGATGAGGTTGTTAAGTGAGTCACACCCAAATTCACACCCTTTTTTCCCTCAGCGTTGTTAAGGAAATTACTGCAGTCATTAAACCAGTGGTGGGTTTCAAAATTTTTTAGTACCGGTTCTGTGCGTGTGGCTTGGTGGGCGTGGCATGGCTTGGTGGGCGTGGCTTGGTGGGCGTGGCAGGGGAAGGTTTACTGCAAAATCCCCATTTCCTCCCGATCAGCTGGGACTCGGGAGGCAGAGAATAGATGGGGGCGGGGCCAGTCAGAATTTTTACTACCGGTTCTCCGAACTACTCAAAATTTCCGCTACGGGTTCTCCAGAACTGGTTTAGAACCTGCTGAAACCCACCTCTGCATTAAACGAATCTGGTTTCCCACATTAACTTCGCTTTGGAAGATCTCAAACGGCGAGCATGCGATCCCAGAGACGTTGCAACCATCGTAAGGTAGGCAGCTACCCTCTGTGTTGTGGGAGGCATGGGACTTGTAGTCCAACAGGGCGGGAATGGTTAAAGGTTGAGGAAATTGATTTAGAGCAGGATTTCTCAACCTCGGCAAAATTAAGAGGTCTGGACTTCAACTCCCAGAATTCTCCAGCCAGCATGGAGAAGTTAGTCCATGTGATTCGCTTAACAGCTGCCTCGATTCGTTTAACAAGGTTGTAAACCACTGGTGACCTTTTACTGCTGCACCATAGAGAGTACTTACTACACCTGTGTATGGTTTGCCCATGGCACAGTGGCAGATAGGACAGCGCTCCAGAGGGTCAACGTCATTGCCCAGAGGATCTTTGTTTGACCCCTCCCCTCCTTGGAAGAGCTTTATTAGCTCCCGCTGCCTTAAGAAAGTTCAAAACGTTCTTAAAGATCCATCTCATCCTAGGCATCCCTTTTTTTTTTTTTTGAACTATTACCATCTGGCAGACGGTACAGGACAATAAACACAAGGACAAATAGGTTGAAAAACAGCTTCTATCCCAGAGCAGTAACTATATTGAATTCTACTGTATAGTGCAATATCAATGCCATATCAGGGGTTTTCAAACCAATTGCATAAAATGTGAAGGAGGTGTGTTTGTGTTTTATTTTTTATAGTTATAATGTACACTGAAGACGGCATTTAATTTCGTCGTGCGAGGTGCAGTGGCAATAAAGTAAACTCAACTTTATCTCAATCTTCGAGACCGCCTGCTGCTACCGACGACCTCCCATCGACCTGTGTGCTCCCACAGAGAGGGCCTCCTCGGGGTGCCATCAGCCAAACAATGTAGGCTGGTGACCCCCAGGGGGAGGGCCTTCTCTGTGGGGGCTCCCACCCTCTGGAATCAGTTTCCCCCAGAGATAAGGAGAATCCAAGACCTCCGTGCCTTCCGCCGTTCCCTTAAAACTTTCCTTTTCCAACAAGCCGGGCTGGCTTAGGAAGAAATTTTTTAAAATTTTTAAATGTTTAATTGGTTTGTGGTTTTTTAAATTTTTGGGCCAAATTTATATATATTTTAATTGTTTTTAATATTTGTATTTCATGTTTTTAATTCTGGCTGTGCACCGCCCTGAGTCCTCAGGGAGAAGGGCGGTATATAAATTGAAAAATAAATAAATAAATAAATAAACTAAACTAAAATGGGGCCAAATTCACTTAACCGATGTCTCGCTTAGCAACAGAACCTTTGGCCTCAATTGTGATCGTAAGTCGAGGACTACCTGTCATTTCCCCCACCCCCACCCCCATGTTGACATCTGTCAGCTTCCAATAGCATCCCTTCTTTGTCTCTTTTGGCACGAAAAAAGCCAAGACTTCAAGCTGCTCTCGCAAGACCGATTTCAGGCAAGAAAAATGCTCACCGAGGAGCCTCCTTGGCCAAACAGTTTAGCAAAGAAATCTCGGTCGCTTTGATTGGATGAATCACATTTTTAAACGTCCAGACTTCTCAGGGTAGGGGCTTTCCTGCATTCAGGCAACCTGCTGGGCTGCTACTTCCACTCGGGCAGCCCAGTTTTAGGCAGGACTGGGCAGCTGCAAAGGCACCGATGGGAAAATCCCAGCCGTGGTTTCTCCACATCTGGAATCTGACCATCTACTATGTAATAGGGATTGGCAATAAGCACTCGTGAAGGGCCTCATCCAGACACGGGGAAGACATATAAATGACCCAGTGGTGAAATGTAAAATTTCTTACTACCGGTTCTGTGGGTGTGGCTTGGTAGGGGTGTGTGTGTAATGTGACTGGGTGGGCGTGGCCAGCTTTTTTTAAAAAATGCTTTTAAAAGCATTTTTTTCTACAAACTCTTCGGCCGAAGAAGTTGTAAAAAAAAAATGCTTTTAAAAGCCTCTGACGATCAGGCAACTCAGCTGGGATCGTCAGAGCCTTTTAAAAAAGCATTTTTTTCTACAAACTCTTCGAGGTTGTAGAAAAAATGCTTTTAAAAGGCTCTGACGATCCCAGCTGAGCCGCGCGATCATCAAAGGTTTTTTTTTTTAACTTTTAAAAGCATTTTTATGGCCGAAGAAAAAACGTTTTTAAAAGTAAAAAAAAAAAAACAGCCTCTGATGATCGCGCGGCTCAGCTGGGCATGGAGGGTGGGCAGGGATTTTTGCTACCGGTTCTCCAAACCACCCACCATCATCACTACCGGATCGGGCGATCCGGTCTGAACCAGGAACATTTCACCCCTGAAATGACCCCACAAAAATGGTGTCAGGATTTGAATTACCATGTCATCAATGGGCTGTCCGGAATAGGATTCACCCCTCACATGGCTTTTCACTGTATAAATGGGGAAGAATATCCACCAGATGATATCATGACGGGTTATAAGATGAGGCTCGCATAGTTCAGTATCTGATTCTTTTTCACAGGGGGCCTAGACATCGGTATAACCCTTAACAATAGCACTTACGTGCAACTTTGTAATGATTCACAGCACTCTCTAAACTGTTTACAGAGTCAACATCTTGCCCCAAATCTCGGGGTTCTCATTTTACCGATCCCAGAAGGACAGAAGACTGAGTCAACCTGGAGCCGGTCAGGATCGAACTCCTGAGAGTGGGAGAGTTTGCCTGCAATACTGCATTCTAACTAGTGGTGGGTTTCAAAATTTTTTACTATCGGTTCTGTGGGTGTGTCTTGGTGGGCATGGCTTGGTGGGTGTGGTGTGGCTTGGTGGGCATGGCTTGGTGGGCGTGGCAGGGGAAGGATACTGCAAAATCTCCATTCTCTCCCCACTCCTGGAGGAAGGGTATTGCAAAATTCCCATTCCCACCCAACTCTTGGGGCCAGCCAGAGGTGGTATTTGCCAGTTCTCCGAACTACTCAATTTTTCCACTACTGGTTCTCCGAACTACTCAAAATTTCCGCTACTGGTTCTCCGAACTATTCAAAATTTCCGCTACCGGTTCTCCAGAACTACTCAAAATTTCCGCTACTGGTTCTCCAGAACTGGTCAGAACCTGCTGAAACCCACCTCTGATTCTAACCACTGTGCCACCATGGCAGATAGATTAGATAGACAGATGGACAGATAGACAGATAGGTAGACGGGTAGGGAGGTAGTAGATAGATAGCAATATCAATATCACTTAGACTTATATACTGCTTCACATTGCTTTACAGCCCTCTTTAAGCAGTTTACAGAGTCAGCCTGTTGCCCCCAACCATCTGGGCCCTCATTTTACCAACCCTGGAAGGATGGAAGGCTGAGTTGACCTGGAGCCAGTCAGAATCGAACTCCTGACAGTGGGCAGAGTTTGCCTGCAGTACTGCATTCTAACCAGTGCTCCACCACAGCTCAAGGTATCTGAATATAAATTTTTTTTTTAACATTCTTATTTTATTGTGCTTTTTTAATCTAGGTGAACTGTTAATATATATTGCAAGTCTACGTATGATATGCCTTATGCTGAGTAAATAAATAAACGTGAGTTATGTATGTGAAAGATAAATTTTTGTAAGGATCCTAGTCACTTAAGAATTCTCCCTACACAGAAGCCCCTTCTGTTTTTCAGGATCCTGGATAAGGTTCAAAATATGATGATGATGATGATGATGATGATGATGATGATGATGATAAGGAGAGGAGGAGGAGAGGGGGAGGAAGAGGAAGAGGAAGAGGAGAAAGGAAAAGAAGAAAGGGAAGAAAAGAGGAAGAAGGGGAAGAAGGAGGAGGAGAAGGAAGGAGGAGGAGGAGAAGGAGGAGAAGAAGAAGAAGAGGAAGAAGAAGAAGAAGAGGAGGAGGAGGAGGAAGAAGAAGCAGCAGCAGCTGGCTGGGGAATTCTGGGATTTTAATTCCACACCTCTTCAAATTGCCAAGCGGGAGAAACCCTGCCCTTTGCTCATTTTGGAAGACCTCTCCTTCTCCTCCTCTTCCCAGCTCAGTCCCAGAGCCTCAGCGTACAAGTCTTCCAAAGTGGGAGCCGCGGACTTCTCCGGTCTCCCCCAAAATCCCCGGTCTTTACCGTGGGACGTGAAAGCATCTTCTCGCCTCTGACTCATTTCCTCTGCAGCTGGAGGTGGCCTACTACCCCCCCAGTCCTTTTCCTGACCTGTTCCTTTGGGTCTGGGGAGAGCGGGGGTCACCGGCCCTTTTGCACCGGAAATCTAGAACTCCCCCCACCCACCCACCTCCATTTGGGATTCCTGCAAGGAGTGGGAGAGGGGAAAAGGGAGGGAAAGGAAGGGCACTGCAAGGGGAGAGCTGACATCCAGATGGGAAAAACCTGGCGGATGCCGGACAGCCTTTGGGACTGGGGCATCTGTTTCCCTTGTGGACGTCCCCGTCACGGGCTCTGAATGATGAAATTCAAGCTTGTACACGGCACCCAAACCGGAGAAGAGGAGATTTACCCCCAGAACACATCCATCAAACGGACAGCAGGAAAATCCCCGCCTGTCCCCATTATAACCCTCGCTACGACGCACTTCCTTCGGTTCACTCGCTCGCCTTGCAGGTGGATCTGGGGATGTGGTGGGGAGGCAGCCGGTGGGGAAAAAACCTAGAATTTTGTGCACAGGAAACAGGGGAAGGATGTTGGCAAAGGGGCATTTGGGGGCCAGTTAAGACTTGAATGGTGGGGTAGTGACGATTGGAAAATGATGGGGAGGGGCTTGGGAACCCAGGCACACATAGCCCATCTCTGCTGGTTTGGAAACTCTGTCCTTGTTCCGACAGTGTGAAAAGCAGTAGTTGCTTTAAAAGTGCCTTGGTAGTACAGTGGTCTAAAGCACCCTGTTATTAAGACCAGCTGCCTGCAATTACTGCAGGTTCGAATCTCGCCAGGCTCAAGGTTGACTCAGCCTTCCATCCTTTCTAAGGCAGGTAAATTGAGGACCCAGTTGTGGCAATAAGCTGACTTTGTATAAATATAGAAAAGGATGAAGGCTATTGTTTAGCGTATTGTAAGCTGCCCTGAGGCTCTGGAGAAGGGCGGCATATAAATCAAATTAAAAAAAAAAAAGTATTGTTTCTTCAAGTCCCAGAATTCAACCCCTTCCGCCTCCTTTTTTTCAGCTCATCCAAGATCCTGAAAAAGAGAATTGGGGGGGGGGCTAAGCGTTAGCACCCCTTTATAATGCCTTGGTAAGACCACACTTGGAATATTGCATCATGTTTTGGTCACCACGAGATAAAAAAAAGATGTTGAGACACTTGAAAGAGTGCAGAGAAGAGCAATAAAGGTGATTGGGAGAGGCTAAAACATATTTATTTATTTATTTATTTATTTATTTATTTATTTATTTATTTATTTATTTATTAAATGTATTTATATGCTGCCATTCTCCCAAAGGACTCAGGGCGGCGAACACAAGTTAAGAAACAAGTACAATAAAATCATAATTTAATCCAAATAATTAATTAGTAGTAAATAATAAAGCCCGGAATCAGTCTCAGCCTATTTGTTTGAAAAGCCAAGTCTTCAAGTCCCGATGGAAGGAACGGAGATCAGGAGCCGTTCGGAGCTCGGAAGGTAATTCATTCCAGAGGGTGGGAGCACCCACAGTGAACGCCCTACCCCTGGGCACAGCAAGGTGACATTGGCTCGCTGTCGGAACCCTAAGGAGAGTGGCCCTATGTGAGCGAACAGGACAGTGAGAGGCAGGCAGGAGAAGGTCATGCAAATATCCCGGACCTAAGTCATGAAGGGCCTTATAGGTGAGGACTAGCACCTTGAAGCGGACCCGGAGAACCACTGGTAACCAGTGCAGCTCACGCAGGAGGGGTGTTATATGGGAGTAACGAGGGGCTCCCATAACAACCCGTGCAGCTGCATTCTGGATCAGCTGGAGTCTCCGGGTGCATCTCAGGGGCAGGCCCATGTAGAGGGAATTGCAGTAATCCAAGCGGGAAGTAACCAGGGCATGAAGAAGAACTGAGAGAGAGCAGGAGAAAGAGGAAGAGCAGAAAGGGAGAAAGAGAAAAAGAGAAAAGTGGAGAGAGAGCAAAAGGGAGGAAAAGAGCAGGAGAGGGAAAAAGAGAGAGACAGAAAGGGAGAAAGAGAGAAAAAGAGAAAAGTGGAGAGAGAGCAAAAGGGAGGAAAAGAGCAGGAGAGGGAAAAAGAGAGAGAGAGAAAGGGGAGAAAGAGAGAGAGAGAGGGAGAGAGAGAGAGAATTTCTCCCATCTCTGATTTCCCAGGCCTGAAGGAAATCATTGTTCTCTCAGCTGCTGTAAGCATTCAATAAAAAAATTCCCCCAGGCACCTGTGGGGTGAAGAAAGTCAATTATGGAAGAGGATCTTTGTTTCCAGAGTCATAAAAGGGAGAAAAAGAATAAATCTCCTCTCTAAGCCCACTGCAGTCCCAACACTTATCTTGGATTCCAGGCTGAATCATTTGTAAAGTGTTTGCCAATTTGGGCATAAGGATCCTTTTCATGCCAGTACGCATCGGGGTGGGCATCTATGGCTCCTTTCTGACCTGTGGACTTCAGCTCCCATTTAATGACTAACAGAGTTGGCCCAAGCAGGAGACCCTCTACTTTTTCAGACAAGTGGCTGTCCAGTCTCTTCTTAAAAACTTCCAGTGCTGGAGCACCCACAACTTCTGGTGTCAAGTTGTTCCACTGATTAATTGTTCTAATTGTCAGGAAATTTCTCCTTAGTTCTAGGTTGCTTCTCCCCTTGATTAGTTTCCATCCATTGCTGCTTCTCCTGCCTTCAGGTGCTTTGGAGAATACGTTGACCCTCTCTTCTTTGTGGCAGCTCCTCAAATCATGGAATATTGCTATCATGTCACCCCTAGTCCTTCTTCTCATTAGAACAGACCAGAAGAGAATAACAGAGTTGGAAGGGACCTTGGAGGTCTTCTACTCCAACCCCCTTCTCAGGCAGGAAACTCTATACCATTTCAGACAAATGGTTGTCCAATCTCTTCTTAAAACCTCCAGTGTTGGAACATCCACAACTTCTGGTGTCAAGTTGTTCCACTGGTTAATTGTTCGCCCTGTCAGGGAATTTCTCCTTAGTTCTAGATTTCTTCTCTCCTTGATGAGTTTCCACCCATTGCTTCTTGTCCTGCCTTCAGGTGCTTTGGAGAATAGGTTGACCCCCTCTTCTTTGTGACAGCCCCTTAAATATTGGAAGACTGCTATCGGGCCATTGCATGCCAGGAGTGGGAGGGGGAGGGCGGGTCATGCGTGCATGCATGGGGGTGGGGCATATAGAATTATGGGTGTGGCCACCTGCCTGCGCGACCCTCCCCCATCCCCCCTTCCTGGCACGCGATGGCAAAAAGGTTAGCCATCACTGACTTATACCATGTCAGACAAGTGACTCTCCAGTCTAGTGGTGAAATCCAAATTTTTTTACTACCGGTTCTGTGGGCGTGGCTTGGTGGGCATGGCAGGAGAAGGACGTTGCAAAATCCCCATTCCCTCCCCACTCCTGGGGGAAGGATATTGCAAAATCTCCATTCCCACCCCACTCCTGGGGCCAGCCAGAGGTGGTATTTGCCGGTTCACCGAACTGCTTAAAATTTCCGCTACCGGTTCTCCAGAACCTGTCAGAACCTGTTGGATTTCACCCCTGGTCCAGTCTCTTCTTAAAAACTCCAGTAACGAAGCACCCACAACGTCAAAGTCGACTCCCTCTTCCTTGTGGCAGCCCCTTTGTCTGACATGCTATATTGCCCCCTGCTTCAGCGGGATGGGAGGGGGGTTTGACTAGAAGACCTCAAAGATCCCTTCTAACTCTGCTATTCTGTTCCCTTTTCCTCCTGATGGAAGTCCCCCAAAGAGTTAAATGTCCACCAACAGGATTAGCCACCACTGTGGAGGGGGACTTCTTCCATTGTTCCCAGCAGGGACCAAAAGGTCTCGGATGCAAAGGCTAAATTTGCCCGAAGCTTGAAATGAGCCGGAATGAAGGAGGCTCCCACAGAGTTATAAAAACAATCCTTTCGTTGCATCCCTTCTCTGGGCCAGCAGACTCGCAGACCCCAATTTTTCCTAAGGCATTCCCTGACCTTGAGATCAGCGGGGAGGGTCTCGGGGTCGCCGGGTCAAGAGCCGAGCTCAAGGAGAAAGCAGAATAATCGGCATTCCATCTCGTTTCCTCCTCGGCTATTTAAATCCTTTTAAGAACCGAATTGAAACCGGGATGTCGTCTTGCACAATCGGATGGAAAGCGAGCAGTTCATCTTTTTTTTTTGGAGGAGGAGACGGGGGGGGGGCTCTGTCGGAGGGGGGGAAAACCCTGGGTTGCATTCACACAAGGTGTTGAACCAGGTCAGAGAAAGTTCAGTGGAAGTCTTCGCACAAGAAGCCAATTTTGCTTTGGTTTTGAAATTGTTTGTTTATTTATTTATTTATTTATTTATTTATTTATTAGATTTATATGCCGCCCTTCTCCGGAGACTCAGAGCGGCTTACAATGCGTTAAGCAATAGCCTTCATACTTTTATATATACCTGCTTAGTAGGGCTTTCGCCCCCCCCCCCAAAGCGGTGTTCTTATTTTATACAAAGTCAGCTTATTGCCCCCACAATCCGGGTCCTCATTTTACCAACCTCGGAAGGATGGAAGGCTGAGTCAACCTTGAGCCTGATGAGATTTGAACTTGCAATAATTGCAGGCAGCTGGCAACTTAAGTGCTATTTTAACAGCACTTAGTCCACTGTGCCACCAGGCTCTTTAGACCAGTGATGGTTAACCTTTTTGGTGCCGAGTGCCCGAATGCATGCATGTGTGTGCATGAATGCACGTGTGCATGCACAAACTGCCAAAATGCAATGCAGGTGCCCCCCCCGCACATGCACCCCACCCCCACGCATGCACGTGAGTCCTGCGTGCATCCTCTCACATCCCACGTGTCCCGTTTTGGCTTCCAGGTTGGTACAGGAGTTTTCCTGTCTCAAAATGGGGCATGGGGGGCACACACGAACCCCAAAATTCAATGCGAGCATCCCCCGCATGCATCCTGCCCCCCCCACATGTGCTCACGCTTCCCCTGCATGCGTTCCGCCCCCTGTGCATGCACAGGAGAGACCCAAAGACCAGCTGGCTAGCGGGAGGCATGACATACACACATACGCGGTGGAGCTGGGCTGGGGCGACGGCTGGCGTGCCCACAGCAAGGGCTCTGCGTGTCACTTGTGGCACACATGTCATAGGTTCGCCATCATGGGTTTAGACGCTCAATGGCTGCATTATTAGTCCTCAACTTACAACGACAATTGAGCTCAAAATTTCTAATTGCTAAACGAGACATTTCTTAACTGAGTTTTGCCCCATTTGTCACAGTCCATCCATTGCTTCTTTTGTCCTGCCTTCAGGTGCTTTGGATAGACAATATACAGGTAGTCCTTGACATAAGAACAGAATCGAGCCCAAAATTTCTGTTGTTAAGCAAGACAACTGATGTTTAAGGGAGTTTTCTTTGTTTTATTTATATAACATTCAATTTTCATCAGTGTGTGGTCTGGGTAGAGTTATTTTTAAACAGCCATAACGCACGTATTTGTTGTGGTATTTAATCACCATAATATCGATAATATAATAATATGATCCTATAATAACAATAATACTTCACAGCATCTTCCTTAACAACTTTCCACTTCGCTGCAATTCTTAAGTCAGTCAAAGGGTTGTTAAGGGAATCTTGGCTTCCCCGTTGACTTTGGCTTGTCAGAAGGTCTCAAAAGGGAATCACGACATGACCCCAGGACTGTGCAACGTGTCATAAATATGAGCCAGTTGCCAAGCGTCTGCATTTTGAACAAGTGACCATGGGGATGTTGCAAATTTATTTATTTATTTATTAGTCCAATTTATATGCTGCCCTTCTCCATAGACTCAGGGCAGTTTACAATTTATTTATTTATTTATTTATTTTTCAGATTTCTATACCGCCCTTCTCCTTTCGGACTCAGGGTGGTGAACAGCCAAAGTAAAACATTTGTACACAAAAGTTAAAATAGATTTAAAATCATTAAATAAAGTTTGGCCCATAATTTAAAACATTTCAATTCAAAACCAATTTCAAATTTTAAAAACCAACCATAAAATCAAGAGAGACCGGCTAACTGAAAGAGATGAGTTTTTACGGCCTGACGAAAAATCCGGAGGTCTGGGATCACTCGTATCTCTGGGGGTAGATTGTTCCAAAGGATAGGTGCCACCACAGAGAAGGCTCTCCTCCTGGGGGTCGCCAGCCGGCATTGTCTAGCCGACGGCATCCTGAGGAGGCCCTCTCTGTGGGAGCGAACTGGCTGGTGGGAGGCAATTGGTGGCAGAAGACGGTCCCGTAAGTACCCCGGCCCTAAGCCATGGAGCGCTTTAAAGGTGATCACCAACACCTTGAAGCGCATTATAGCAATATAGCAATAACAATGCATTATTGCAATAGCCTGCATACTTTTTTGTATATACCTGCTTATTAGGGCTTTCGCCCCCCCCCAAAGCGGTGTTGTTCTATACAAAGCTGGCTTATTGCCCCCACAATCCGGGTCCTCAATTTACCTACCTCAAAAGGATGGAAGGCTGAGTCAACCTTGAGCCTGGTGAAGTTCGAACTTGTACTAATTGCAGGCAGCTGGCAGCTAAGTGCTAGCACTTAACAGCACTTTAGTCCGCTGCACTACCAAGGCATGTGTTGTGTGAAAAATGCTCAGGCCGCTGGGGATGAGTCTAGGTTGAAAAACTAGAAAGTCCAGTTGCCTCCTGAAAAAGCACCTTTGGGACAACCATGATGTGGATGACTGAGAATCTCTGTAGACATTTAGCTATGCGCTTTCAGACGAAACCTCTTCAAATGGTGCGGGAGTATGAACGGATTTCCAGAAAAATTGCAGACTACAGGAACCAGTTGCACTTCAGTTTGAGATCCTGTTGTGGCTCCGTTACCTGAGCCTGTGTCATCGGCAGGAGAGGACTCCGAGAGTGAAGGGGAGGAGTTGGCAAGGCCTCCCTCTCCAGGACCCTCCTCTCTGGCAATGCCTTCGGTGTCTACCGAAGGGCAAGAGATAGGGCCGGGGCCAAGCACGTCCACGTAGCCACAGGTGGACAGTGATGAGGGTAATGAGTCTTGGCTGGATCCACGCCAGCGTCGCAGAGATAAGCGCGTGCAACAGAAGAAAAGGCGTGCCAGAGATTAGGCTGAGTCACTGGACCACACCCCACAGGATATAAAAGGGGGTGAGGTGGCCATTCAGACTCTGTGACGGACAAAACTAACTACTATCGAGTCACATTGCATCTGTGAAAACAACATTATCGGCCTTGGATTTATTTTACGAAATGGACAATTCTTGACTCTGTGTATTTTGTTTATTGAGTAAAAGTTCTTGGCAAGCAGCTACTGGGTTGCTGCCAAGCTTCTTATCGGAAGAATTGGTTGTCTGCCAGTTTATTTAACCCCCGGCTGTCTGTTTGTGTGTGTGTGTGAGACGGGGACAGAACAGATCCAAACAACACAGACTCATCCCCAACGGCTTTCACCTGTCAGTGAAGGGACACAGGGCAGGAAACATCCTGCAGCCAAGAAGGCTCCACACCCATATGCACCACTCAGGTGACCCCGAGGACACAGATAAACCTCCAAGTGGCCTCAACGGCTCTCTAAAAAGGATGCAAATGACTATCTGTCTGCAAGGAGTATCAATCCTTCCATTCCCCACCATCCAGTCAGAACTGAAGAAGCTTCTTGGATGAGAAGCGAAACGTCTTCAAAAGAAAAAAAAATCAGAAAGTCCAGTTGCCTCTTGAAAAAAAAAAAGCAACTTTGGGATCAAGAATCAGAAGCTTCAATCAGAACTCTCCATGGTGCTGAATCAGCCACCTGCCTTCTACTCCCGGGATGCCATCTGTACAGGTAGTCCTCGATTTACAGTCATTGCTTTAATGACTGTTCAACGTTACAACAACACTGAAAAACGTGATTTATGACCATTTGTCACACGACCGCTGCAGCATCCCCAGGGTCACATGATCAAAGTTTGGACGCTTGGCAACTGGCATTTATTTATGATGGTTGCAGTGTCCCATGGTCACATGATCAAAATATGGATCTATATCTAGCTATCTATTCCCTCTTATCTATTTATCTATCTATTCTCTTTATCTATCTATCTATCCTCTCTTATCTATCAATGATCGATCTACCTACCTACCTATACTCTTTCTTATCTATCAATGATCTATCTATCTATTCCCTTATCTATCTATTCCCTCTTATCTATCTATTCTGTCTTATCTATCAATGATCGATCTACCTACCTACCTATCTATTCTCTTTCTTATCTATCAATGATCTATCTATCTACCTACCTACCTACCTACCTATCTATCTATTCCCTTATCTATCTATTTCCTCTTATCTATCTCCCTCTTATCTATTTATTCTCTCTTATCTATCAATGATCGATGTACCTACCTACCTATTCTCTTTCTTATCTATCAATGATCTATCTCTATCTATCTATCTATCTATCTATCTATCTATCTATCATCTATCTATCTGTCTGTCTGTCTGTCTGTCTGTCTATCTATCTATTCCCTTATCTATCTATTCCCTCTTATCTATCTCCCTCTTATCTATTTATTCTCTTATCTATCAATGATCGATATACCTACCTACCTACCTATTCTCTTTCTTATCTATCAATGATCTATCTATCTATCTATCTATCTATCTATCTATTCCCTTCTATCTATTCCCTCTTATCTATCTCCCTCTTATCTATTTATTCTCCCTTATTTATCAATGATCGATGTACTTACCTACCTACCTACCTACCTATTCTCTTTCTTATCTATCAATGATCTATCTATCTATCTATATCTATCTATCTATCTATCTATCTATCTATCTATCTATCTATCGATCTATCTATCGATCTATCTATTCTATCTATGATCTATCTATTATCTCTTCCCCCCTCCCTCTCTCTCCCCATCCATCCATCCATTTATGAAATTTATTTGCCGTCCATCTCGTTTCCCAACCACTCTGGGCAGTTCACTGCCTAAAAACATGGAAAAATATTAAAATCGCCAATCCTAAAAAAACACAGCAGATAAAAACATTAACAGATAAAATTGGTTTAATAAATGTAACAAATAACAAATGCAATAATAATGAATTTATTCATGAATAAAGCCATCAATAAAGAAAACACTGACTGCCCTGAATAAAACAGGACCGAAGGAAAAGATAGTCTCCTGTTTTCTTGTGAAGAGGTGAACATTTGGAAGGTTTTGGTTCTCTCTCTCTCTCTCCCTCCCTCCCTCCCTCTCTCTCTCTCTCTTTCCCTCTCCCTCCCTCTCTCTCTCAGCTTTCCCTTTTTTTTCCTTTGGCTCATCTTCACAGTGATGAAACCCGTCCTTGGTGAACTTGCTTTCCTTTCATCCCTGGGAGATGGCTTCAGATTCCAGTCCTCACCCCCTCCCTTCAGAAAGAAGGGGGCCCTTGCTGCTTGACCCCCCCCTCCCGCCCCCTCCCTCCCCGCTGCCTTCCTCTCACCATCCAACCTTTGAGTCCAAAGAGAAGGAAGAAAAAAATAATAATCTCCAGATCAGAGTTAAAACAAACTCCATCGCAGGAGGAACCTTCTGATGGGGGGGGGGTTGTGGCGGAGGAGGAGGCTGGGGCAGGGATTTAACCCCACATTTCCCCCTGGGGCAGTGAACTGAGTGATGGAATGTGACCCCCCTTTCCATTAGCAGATGGAAGCGCTCCGAAATTGCATTTCTCCCCCCCACCCTCCAAAGGGGAGGTGTTGCAGAAACAGCCTTGTGCTCGGTGATGGATGCCAGCAGGTGTGGGATGTGGCAGGGCCATTACGGGCTCACCTGCAGAGAGGTTCACCTTCAGACCCGCAGAGAGACCTCCAGACCCGCCGCTCCGAACAATGTCTGAACAACAGTCAATAGGCAAGCGACAACGACGACGGAGGTAATCTTAGGAACCGAATTTCCAAACCAATTTCCCCACCGAACGAGCTTCAAATAAGAACAAATTGGACCGAAATGCAGGCAGCCCTCGGCTTACGACCACAACGGAGGCCAACATTTCTGTTGTTAAGTGAGACGTTGTGTTCGGTGAAGTTTTGCCCCGTATTTATGACATTATCTTGCCACAGCCGTTAAACGAATCACCGCAGTTGATAATTTACTAATCCAGTTGTTAAGTGAATCTGGCTTTCCCTGTTGATTTTGCTTGTCGGAAGGTCGCAAAAGGGAATCACGTGACCCAACCCCCCCCCCGGGGGACACTGCAACCTGTCATAGATATGAGTCGGTGGCCAAGTGTCTGAATTTTGATCACATGATCATTCGGATGCTGCAAAGGTAGTAACTGTGAAAAATGGTCATAAGTCACATTTTTCAGTGCTGTTGTATAGGAAGTCCTCGACTTACAACAGTTCATTTAGTGACCGTTCAAAGTCACTTCCTGTACAGAGAGACTGCAGCCATGACATTAAAAGACGGTTGCTCCTTGGGAGGGAAACCGAGACAGCATATTAAAAAGCCCCAGAGGTTCTTTTTCAAGAGGCAACTGGACTTTCCCCCCCATTTTACAACCTTCCTTTCTACAGTTGTTAAGTGAATCACTGCAGCTGTTAATAACACAGTTGTTAAGGGAGTCTATGGGCTTCCCCATGGACTTTGCTTGTTGCAGGCTCGCAAAAAGGGATCACATGACTTCGTCATAAATACGAGTCGGTTGCCAAGCAGCTGAATTTTTATGATGTGACCATGGGGATGCTGCAATGGTCGTAAGTGTGAGCAATGGTCATGAAAATCACTTTTTCTCAGCGCCATTGTACCCTTGACACAGTCACTAAAAAAACTGTTATAAATTGGAGACTACGACAGGATTTCAACTCTCCAGAGCTGGCTGGGGAATTCTGGGAGTTGAAGTCCGCACACCTTAAACTTGCCAAGGTTGAAAAACACATATTGTATTTTTCGGACTAGAAGACGCACTATTTTGTCTCCCAAAAGGAGGCAAAAAAAGCCTCAAAAATGGCCCCCAAAAAGCCTTGAAAATGCCCCCCCCCAAAAAGCCTCGAAAATGGCCCAAAAAAGCCTCGAAAACGGGCTGAAAAAAGCCTCAAAAACGGCCCCAAAAAGCTTCAAAAATGGGCCAAAAAAGCTTTAAAAACGGGCCGAAAAAAGCCCCAAAAATGGGCTGCAAAAAGCTTTGAAAATGGGCCATAAAAAGCCTTGAAAATGGACCGAAAAAAGCCCTGGAAACAGGCCGAAAAAAGACTGGAAAAGGCCCGAAAAAAGGTAGGCCAAAAACTTTTTTTTGTTGTTGTTTTCCTCTTCTAAATTTAGATGCAATTTATAGTCAGGTGAGTCTTATGGTCCGAAAAATACGGTATATCCTAAAAAAACAACAACAACCAACCCTTGAATTTTTGGATAGGCAGATTTTCTGGCCTCTATAGAGAGATTTAATCCCCCCTTGGAAAGGAGATAAATCTTAAAAGTGATGAAGCATAACCTGGAATTAGAAATAGCGGTGCTCCTTCTTGGAGAGCAATTTGATGGGATTACGCTGTAGGGGCTGAAGAAATATATGAAGAAATAGGGGGAAGGACATTGTGGGGTAAAAAAAAAATGGTTGCAAATTGAGGATCACCTGTAGGGAAACTATTCCAGAGTTTGAAAAGTCACTGGAATTGAAATGTACGTGTGTGTTTCGTAAGGCTGTAAATGCACCAGCCACCTACTCTCTCAAACTTTGGAAAAAGTTCAGAGAAGAGCAACTAAAATGATCAAAGGCCTGGAGACTAAACCATACGAAGAACGGCTCCAGGTTTTGGGTCTGGCTAGTCTAAAGAAAAGAAGAATTAGGGTTGACATGATAGCAGTCTTTCGGTATTTGAGGGGCTGCCACAAAGAAAGAGGGGGTCAAATTATTCTGCAAAGCACCAGAGGGCAGGACACGAAACAATGGATGGAAACTAACCAAAGAAAGAAACAACTGGGGAAATAAGGAGAAACTTCCTAACAGAGAGGACAATTAACCAGTGGAACAGCTTGCCACCAGAAATCGTGGATGCTCCATCACTGGAGGTTGTTAACAAGAGACTGGACGTCCACTTGTCTGAGATGGTATATAGGGTCTCCCGTTTGACTAGATGACCTCCAAGGTCCCTTCCAGCTCTATTCTATTCTAGATAAATGAACAACTTTCTAGAAATGAAAAGAAGGAGGAGTGACTCAGTGACATGATAGTAGTCTTCCAATATTTGAAGAGCTGCCACGAAGAAGAGTTGGGGGTCAAGCTATTCTCCAAAGCACCTGAAGGCAGGACAAGAAGCAATGGATGGAAACTAATCAAGGAGAGAAGCAACTTAGAACTAAGGAGAAATTTCCTGACAGTTAGAACAATTAATCAGTGGAACTACTTGCCACCAGAAGTTGTGGGTGCTCCCATACTGGAGGTTTTTATGAAGAGATTGGACAACCATTTGTCTCAAGTGGTGTAGGGTTTCCTGCCTGGGCAAGGGGTTGGACTAGAAGACCTCCAAGGTCCCTTCCAACTCTGTGATTCTATTCTATTAAATGCTGAAATTGTGGAGAAAAATTGGGTAGTCCTTGACTTTCAACCATTCGTACAGTGACCGTTCAAAGTTACGGCGGCACTGAAAAAAGGGATTTATGGCCATTTTTTTACCCGTACAACCGTTTCAGCATCCCCATGATCACGTGATCAAAATTCGGACGCCTGGCCACTGACTCACGTTTATGACAGTTGCCGTGTCCCGGGATCACTTGATCATATTTTGCGACCTTGTAATAAGGGCTATGGTTTCACTTAACCACCCTGTAACTTTGGTTTGACTCAATAGCTGGAGGAAACCACAATGACTGAAATAACTGTCATAAAAAGGAGTTTGGAGAAAGGCAGAGTTACAGGGGAGAAAAGAACCATGTGAAGAAATCTAATGTTAGGGCATTGCAGAAAATATTAGAATAGAGTAGAGTAGGGTAGGGTAGGGTAGGATAGGGTAGAGTAGAGTAGAGTAGAGTAGAGTAGAGTAGAGTAGAGTAGAATGTAGGGTAGGGTAGAGTAGAGTGTAGGGTAGGGTAGGGTAGAGTAGAGTAGAGTAGAATAGAGGGTAGGGTAGAGTAGAGTAGAGTGTAGGGTAGGGTAGGGTAGGGTAGGGTAGGGTAGAGTAGAGTAGAGGGTAGGGTAGAGTACGGTAGGGAAGAGTTGGAAGGGACCTTGGAGGTCTACTAGCAGGGGTGAAATGCTCCCAGTTCGGACTGGATCACCCGATCCGGTAGCAATGGCGGCGGGTGGTTCGGAGAACCGGTAGCAAAAATCTCTGCCCCCCCACCACCACCATGCCCAGCTGAGCCACATGATCATCAGAGGCTTTTTTTTTTTTTTTTTACTTTTAAAAGCATTTTTTCTACAACCTCTTCCGATGAAAAAATGCTTTTAAAAGTTAAAAAGTCATCATTAAGCTGACTTTGTATAAATATACAAAAGTATGAAGGCTATTGCTTAACGCATTGTAAGCCACCCGGAGTCTCCGGAGAAGGGCGGCATATAAATCAAATTAAAAAAAAAAAAGCCTCTGATGATCGCGTGGCTCAGCTGGGATCGTCAGAAGCTTTTCAAAGCAATTTTTTCTGCAACCTCTTGGCTGAAGAGGTGGTAAAAAAAATGCTTTGAAAAGTCTCTGACGATCCCAGCTGCCTGATCGTCAGAGAGTCTTTTCAAAGCATTTTTTAAAAAGCCTCTCTGACGATCCCAGCTGAGTTGCCTGATCGGCAGAGGCTTTTCAAAGCATTAGAAAAAATGCTTTGAAAAGTTTAAAAAAAATAAGTTGGCCACGCCCACCCAGTCACATTCCCGGTAGTAACACATTTTACATTTCACCCCTCTCTTCTAGTCTACCCTGTGCTCAAGCAGGAGAGACCCTATTCCAGACAAATGTCTGTCCAATCTCTTCTTGAAAACCTCCAGTGATGGAGCACCCACAACTTCTGGTGGCAAGTTGTTCCACTGGTTAATTGTTAATTGTTCTCACTGTCACGAAATTTCTCCTTAGGTCTAGGTTGCTACTCTCCTTGATTAGTTTCCACCCGTTGCTTCTTGTCCTGCCCTCGGGTGCTTTGGATAAACAATACACAATACACATAAGTAGTCCTCAACCTATGACCACAATCGAGCCCAAAATTTCTGTTGTTAAGCAAGACAACAGTTTACTGAAGTGAGGTTCGTCCCGTTTTACAATTTTTCTTGCCACTTTTGTTGAGTGAATCGCTGCAATTGTTAAGTTAGTAACACAGTTATGTGATTCTGGCTTCCCCTTTGACTTTGCTTGTCAGTAGGTCACAAAAGGGGATCCCGTGATGGCCCCCAGGACACGGCAACCCATCATAAATATGAGTTGGTTGCCAAGAATCTGAATTTTGATCATGTGGCCATGAAAATGCTGCAACGGTCGTAAGTGTGAAACATGGTCGTAAGACAAGGATTACCTGTATATTCCTGTAACCTTGCTGTCTCTCCAAACATTGGACCGTAAGCAGAAAGATGGAGAAAGATCCCATCTGGGGGGAATGTAATTAAAAAGAATTTAGACTGTGCAGAAATGGATAGATTAACACTTGCTATTAAGGATAAAGAAGAAACTGAATATTTTTTGACATCGGACATATTCTATCAATGGCTAGATAACAGAAATAGAAGTTAGAAAGGAAGAGATATAAATGGAGGAAACGGTATAGAGGAGAGTTGTTAAAGAAGATGATATCAAATGTTAAATATTAATGTTACTATTATTATATTGTTAATGTGATGGTGATGACCTACCCTGTTTCCCCGAAAATAAGACATCCCCTGATAATAAGCCCAATCGGGCTTTTGAGCTCATGCGCTAAAATAAACCTCCCCCCAAAAATAAGCTCTCCCTGAAAATATTGAAACGCAGAGCTGGAAATCAGGTAAGACGGCAAGAGGAGCCCCATCTTGCTCCACGCGCCCCAAAATAATAAGATCTCCCTGAAAATAAGGCCAAGCGCTTATTTTGGGGTTCAAAAAAAATATAAGACAGGGTCTTATTTTCAGGGAAACACTGGTATTATAGCAAAGAGCCCTGGTGGCGCAGCAGACTAAAGCACCCTGTTATTAACACAGCTGCCTGCAATTTACTGCTGGTTCGAATCTCTCCAAGGCTCAAGGTTGACTCAGCCTTCCATCCTTTCTAAGGTAGGTAAAATGAGGACTCAGTTTGTGGGGGCAATAAGCTGACTTTGTATAAATATACAAAAGGTATGAAGGCTATTGCTTAATGCATTGTAAGCCGCTCTGAGTCTCCGGAGAAGGGCGGCATATAAATCAAATCAAAAAATAAATTAAAAATGTATAAATATGACTATTTAAACATAATTGTACCCAGAATACACCGTTCGAAGAAAATTGAATGTTATATAAATAAAACAAATAAAACAGTGGGGGGGAGGGGAAGAAAGATGGAGAAATATAATTCTCCCAGAGAAAAGACCACTTTAAAAAGTATGGATAGCCATTCTCAAAATTGCCCCGTAGCACAGCTGGTCCACATCTGTTTGGAATCTACAATGGCTGATCTTCTCCAACGAGATCGCAGGGGCAGGTGGGTGGGCTTCTGCTCAGTAATTAAAAGCCAGTCAGCACCTAGGAATGGCTGTAGATTGATGGGAAGGGGTCCGAGACAGGGAGGGGTCCAGCAATCTTACCCCCCCCCCCGATGGAAAAGAGATGAATTAAGGCAAGGGAGAAAGAGGCAGCCATCTTATCAGAGGAGAAATTAAGGTAGGGGGAGTAAAACACAAGGTTGTGTATTCGGGGGAGACTGCAATGGAAATTGGATCTGATTAGGCTGTAAGAATGACACCCCCCCCCAGGAAATCAAGAAATGGAGGGGTGAGAAAACAGGAACTGTGGTGTTGACAGAGTATTGCAATACAGGTAGTTCTTAAGGTAGAACTGTTCATTTAGTGGCCATGCGAAGTTACAATGGCAGTGAAAAAAAGTGACTTATGATTGGTTTGCACACTCTTGCAGCTTCCCTGTGGGTTATGTGATCAGAATTCAGATGTTTGGCAACTGGCTCGTATTTATGACAGTTGCCTTGTCCCAGCGTCATGTGGTCACGTATTGCGACCTTCTCATAAGCAAAGTCAGTGTGGGAGCCAGATTCACATAATAATTGTATTACTATCTTAACAACTGTGGAAAGAAAGGACGTGAAATGGGGCAAAACTCAATTAACAACTCAACAACTCAATTAGCCAGTGGTGGGTTGCTCCTGGTTCAGTCCAGTTCGACAGAACCGGTAGTAAAGCCGGCGGGAGGCTCCGCCCACCTGCCACGACATCATCATGGGTGATCTGTGCATGCGCAGAAGCTTCTGGGAATGCGGGCGCTTCCACTGCGAACCGGTAGTAAAGATAAGTGGAACCCACCCCTGGGCTTAGCAATGGAAATTTGGGGCTCTTAAGTTGCGGTCTTAAGTCGAGGACCACTGTAGGTGGTCACAAGCCATTGTAAAAGCACAAAATGCATTAACAATGGGACTCCCAAGCTTTTGGAAAAGCTTTTTGTGCTGGGCATGAATGGATGGATAGATAGAGATAGATGATAGATAATAGATAGACAGATCATAGATAAATCATAGATCACAGAGAATAGATAGATAAATGATAGATAGATAGATAGATAGATAGATAGATAGATAGATAGATAGATAGATAGATAGATGGATGGATGGATGGATAGCTGGGTAGATAGATAGATAGATAGATAGATAGATAGATGGATGGATGGATGGATGGATGGATGGATGGATGGATGGATGGATAGATAGATGGATAGATAGATCACAGAGAATAGGTAGGTAGGTAGGTAGGTAGGTAGATAGACAGACATAATAGAGAATAGATAGACAGACAGATAGATAGACAGATCATAGATAGATCATAGATCACAGAGAATAGACAGATAGAAAGATAGGTGGATGGATGGATGGATGGATGGATGGATGGATGGATGGATGGATGGATAGATAGACAGATGGATAGATAGATCAGAGAGAATAGGTAGGTAGGTGGGTAGGTAAGTAGATAGGTAGGTAGGTAGGTAGATAGACAGATCATAGAGAATAGATAGACAGACAGATACATAGACAGATACATAGACAGATCATAGATCACAGAGAATAGATAGATAGATAGATAGATAGATAGATAGATAGATGATAGATAGATCATAAATCATAGATCAAAGAGGGTAGATATCTATGTATCTAGATACATAGATAGATAGATACATAGATCATAGATAGATGATAGAAGACAGAAAATAGATGATTGATACTTGAGAGAGAGAGAGATCACATATAGATCATAGAGGATAGATAGGTAGGTGCATAGATCATAGAAAGATGATAGAAGATAGATAGAAGATTAATAGATAGAGGAGAGAGAGAGAGAGAGAGAGAGATGGCAAAAGCTGCTCAAACTTTCCCCCTTGGTTGTTTGAAGCCGCCCAGCTGAGTCAGCCAAGGCCACTTCTAGACACCCCAGGAGTTTCCCTTCAACCGCAGGGAGTTTGCATTTGAGCCTCTTCCCCTCTGTGGGG
The DNA here is from genome assembly GCF_029215685.1 of Pituophis catenifer annectens. Lineage (NCBI taxonomy): Eukaryota > Metazoa > Chordata > Lepidosauria > Squamata > Colubridae > Pituophis > Pituophis catenifer. The sequence goes on along the minus strand of NW_027256883.1, from coordinate 211,135,114 downwards.
CTGTCGCGGTGGGCGGGGAGGGGGGTTTCCTGTCTTTTTCATCCATCTTCCCCTTCTCCCCAGCCAGCCCCCCCCCCCGCCATTGGCTTTCAAAAGCCTGTCTGCTTCCTCTCTTACACCCCCGGGGGGGGGCTTTCCATGCTGGCAGAGAATAAATCTTGGTCTATTTTTAAAAGCGGGGAGGGGGCAGGGAGGAAGAGAGACAAACAAGGAACTTGGGCCCAGTAGGGAGGTGGTGATGGGGGCAAAGAAAAGCCAGGGGTTTCGTAAGGGGGCACAGGGGACATGTGATAGGAAAAGTGGCTTGAGGAGAGGAAGAAGAGGAGGAAGAGGATGCAGGGGAGGAGAAAAAACAGGAGGAGAAGAAGAAAAGAAGGGAGGGGAGGAGGAAGAGGAAAATGAGGTGAAGGCGCGGAGAAGGAAGAAAAGAAAAAAGAGATGATGGAGATGGGGATGGTGGGGATAAAAATCAAATAAATAATGTGATAGCACTCTTCCAATATTTGAGGGGGCTGCCTCTTCTTCCTCTCCCCAACCTATTCTCCAATATACACAGCCTTAGATGAAGATTAGACAACCTGTGACCCACTGGGTCATCCTTTTGGAGATATTTCCTCACCTAAACAGAGAAACAGAAGGACCACAGACAGGCAAAAAAAAGCAGTGGGAACCGACTTCCGACTTCCTGCTGGCTTCCCCATTGATTTTCCTTGCGGGAAGTTGGCAGGGAGTGCCAGAAACGATGACTTCACGACTGCAGCAGACTGCAGCCACATCTTGGTTAAATTTCAATCCCACTGGAGTCCCGGGTCCTAAATTTTGGTCCTATTCTGTAAGGTAACTCCTTTGAGACGCATTGATTCAAAAACTTGTTGGCTTATGACCGTGATGGTGAACCTATGGCGCGTGTGCCACCAGTGGCACGTGGAGCCATATCAGTGGGCACACGAACTTAAGCTGATTTTCGGGCCTTCTGGGCCCACTGGAAGTAGGAAAACAGGTTGTTTCCTGCCTCCGGAGGGCCTGGGGTGGGTGGGGAAGGCCTGTTTTTTGCTCTCCCCAGGCTCCAGAGCCTCTCTAGGAGCCTGGGGAGGGCAAAAACACCCTTCCCCACCCCCCGGGAGGCTCTCCGGAGGCCAGAAATGGCCCGTTTGCTGACTTCCGGTCCCTTCTGGAGCCTGAGGAGAGTAAAAAATGGACCTACTGGGCCCATTGTGCCATCACGTGCCAAACACGTGGGGAGCGTGAGTTCACACATGTGCAGTGGGCGGGGCGCATAGAATTATGGTTGTGGGCATGTGCACACGCTCCCCCCCCCGTGCTCCCCCCACTTTTGGCACGCGATGGCAAAAAGGTTAGCCATCACTGCCCTATGATACACCTTGCTCAGCAGGTAATCAAGCAGACACGAGACTTTCAGCTGTGCGTAGATAAATTGGTGAGGACAAAAATGCCAAGCCAAGGAGTGAAGAAAGAATAGCTCAGTCACCACTGAACCTCATGGGCTGTTCTGGCATAGATATGACCAGCATCAAGCCGTTTTCCTCAAATCACGTTGAGACCACACTTGGAATACTGCCTACAGTTTTGGCCACCACGATATAAAAAAGATTTGGAGACTCTAGAAAGAGTGCAGAGAAGAGATGATTAGGGGACTGGAAGCTAAAACATACGAAGAACGGTTGCAGGAATTGGGTATGTCTAGAGAAAAGAAGGACGAGGGGTGACATTCGGTTTATATGCCGCCCTATCTCACAATGGACTCAGGGCGGCTCACAACAATATAACACAAGCCACAATAAAATAAAGACTAAAATCTAAAAAATTTAAAATTAACCCATTAAAACCCTTAAAACCCCATCAACAGACCAGGTCAAGGGATTTGAAAAGCCAAGTTTTTAATTCCCGGCGGAAGGTGCGAAGGTCAGGCGCTAGTCGGAGCTCCAAGGGGAGCTGATTCCAGAGGGTGGGCGCCCCAACCGAGAAGGCTCTACCCCTGGGAACCGCCAGCCACCACTGTCTAGCCGACAGAACCCTGAGTAGGCCCTCTCTATGGGCGCGAACCGGGCGATGGGATGTTGTTACTGGCTGTAGGTGGTCCGCCAAATATCCTGGTCCTAAGCCATGTAGGGCTTTATAGGTCAACACCAGAACCTTGAATCTCACCCGGAGGGCAACCGGTAGCCAATGCAAACCATGCAGGAGGGGTGTAACATGGGAGTATCGGGATTCTCCCATCACAACCCGTGCGGCTGCATTCTGCACCAGCTGAAGCCTCCGAGTGGTCCTCAAGGGCAGCCCCATGTAGAGAGCATTGCAGTAGTCAATCCGTGAGGTGACCAGCGCATGCGTAACTGTGCGTAGGGCATCTCAGTCCAAGTAGGGACGCAACTGGCACACCAGACGTATCTGGGCGAATGCCTACATGATAGCACTGTTCCGATATCTCAGGGGCTGCCCCAAAGAAGAGGGAGTCAAGCTCTTCTCCAAAGCACCTGAGGGCAGGACAAGAAGGGAATGAAACTAATCAAGGAGAGAAGCAACCTGGAACTAAGGAGAAATTTCCTGACAGTGAGAACAATTAATCAGTGGAACAACTTGCCTCCAGAAATTGTGAATGCTCCAACACCGGAGGTTTTTAATAAGAGGTTGGACGGCCACTTTTCTGGAATGGTGTAGGGCCGTGATGGCGAACCTTTGGCACACGTGCCGCAGGTGGCACGCAGCGCCCTTTCTGTGGGCACGCAAGCCGTCGCCCCAGTTCAGCTCTCCCGTGCATGTGCATGCCATTCCCACCGGCCATCGGGTCTCTGCCGCGCATGCGTGGGAGAGGCAGGCAGGGTGCGTACGCATGCGCAGGGGTGGGGTGCATGCGGGGGCGGGGCGCATGCAGGGGGTGGGGCGCATGTGCAGGGGGTGCGCATATTGCATTTTGGGGGTTCAGGCGCACGCTTTGGGCACTCAGTCCAGAAACATTTAGCCATCACTGGTGTAGAGTCTCCTGTTTGAGCAGGGGATTGGATTACAAGACCTCCAACGTGCCTTCTAACTCTGTTATTCTATTATTCTGTCTTAATCCTTATTTTGGAGTTCAAAACACACTTGATTTATTCCAGGATTAACAAATTTAGTGTTTAGTGCAGGGGTGTCCAACCTAGGCAAATTTTAAGATCCGTGGACTTCAACTCCCAGAATTCCCTAGCCAGCCATGGCGGCTGGGGAATTCTGGGAGTTGAAGTCCACATGTCTTAGAATTGCCACGGTTGAGAAACACCAGTCTAGGATTCCACACACACCTTTCCCCATCCCAGGCTAGTCTCCACAGTAACCATTTCCCACACAAATCTTAAACTGAGCTGATCCTGGTTACCTTTCTCAAGATCAACCAAGATTGGCTAGATCCGTGATGGCGAACCAATGGCACGTGTGCCACAGGTGGGCACATGAGCATTGCCCTAGCTCAGCTCCAGCACGCATGTGTGCGCCAGCCAGCTAATTTTCGGGCCTTCCGGGCCCACTGGAAGTCGGGAAACAGGCTCTTTCCGGCCTCCGTGGGTGGGGGAGGCCATTTTTGCCCTCCCCAGGCTCCTAGAAAGCCTCTGGAGCCTGGGGAGGGCGAAAAACAGCCCTTTTGGTCTCACTGGAAGTTAGGAAACAGCTTGTTTCCAGCCTCCAGAGGGCCTCGTGGGGGGGGGAGGCCGTTTTCACCCTCCCCAGGCTCCCAAAAAGATATTATGGGTGTGGGCGCGCGCGTGTGCAACCCCCCCCCCCCGGCCCCCCGCTTTTGCCACGCAATGGCGAAAAGGTCAGCCATCACTGAGCTAGATGATCCCCATTATGGTTATTGCCAGATCTCTTGCTGGTTTCCAATTCCATTCTTTTTTTTCCCCCCTTGTTGAATAACACTTGAGCAAGTATATTTGCTCGGTTATTTGTAATCTAGGCATTTTTTATTTTTAAACATTTTTTTTTTTTGGGCTAAATGCAGAAGTGAAACTTTCCAAAGGGGGAAAATTTAGCCATTTTTGTCAAGATTTCGCTGGCTTTGCAGTAAACATTTCCTCTCAGTGACCCTCACAGCACCCTGGAGTTCATTCTTTCGAAATCTTTGCCTCTTCCAGCCAAATTTTATTCCAGAAAATCCAAAAGTTAACCTTTTTGGTTAGGGGATAGTAAAGTTCAATGTGTTGAGCCAGTAGGTTAATTTAGTACGGGTGGTCCTCGACGTACAACAGTTCATTTAGTGACTGTTCAAAGTTACGACGACACTGGAAAAAAGTGACGTGACTAATTTTTCACCATTATGATTTTTTGACCCCATAATCATCTTCATTTAATGACCCCATAATCCCTTGCGGGGTGGTGTCAGGGCAACCGAATGGAGCTGAGTGCTTACTGGCCGGATGCCCTTCCTGTCACCGATGTGGAGTTATATTCAGCAGATATATTCTCATTGTGCCCAGAGAGAGAAATATCTGCCTCTGCCTAGGATCGAACTCACTGCCTCCTGATTGTGAGGCGAGAGCTCCACCTCTAGGCCACCGCACCATTCTTTTTGACCCCATAATCATGTGATCAAAATTCAGAGGCCTGGCAACGGGTTCATACTTATGACGGTAGCAGTGCCCCAAGGTTTTTGTGATCCCCTTTGTGACCTTCTGACAAAGTCAATGGGGAAGCCAGATTCACGTAACAACCGGGTGACTAATTTATCAACTGAATTGACTCGCTTAACAACTGTGGCAAGAAAGTTCGTAAAATGGGGCAAAGCTCACTTAACAAATGTCTCATTTAACAACAGAAATTTGGGCGCCATCCTGGTCGTGAATCGAGGGCTACCTAGAATCAGATTAAGGAAGTTGGGTGAATTTCACGATATGATGGTCCCTCATCTCTCTCTCTCTCTCTCTCTCATCTTTATCTATCCATCCATCCATCCATCCATCCATCCATCTATTTATCTATCCTCTACCCCTTTCACTTGTCTATCTGTCTGTCTGTATCATCTCTAATTTGTCTGTCTATCTATCTATCTATCTATCTATCTATCTATCTATCTATCTATCTATCTATATCTATCATCTATCTATCTGTTTTATCTATTCATCCATCCATTTATCTATCCTCTACCCCTTTCACCCGTCTGTATCATCTTTATCTATCTATCATCTATCTATCTATCTATCTATCTATCTATCTATCTATCTATCTAATATCAATGTCTATTTCTCTATCTATCTATCTATCTGTTTTATCTTCATCCATTCATCTATTTATCTATCTATCCTCTACCCCTTTCACCCGTCTGTCTGTATCATCTTTATCTAATCTATCTATCTATCTATCTATCTACCTATCTATCTATCTAATATCAATGTCTATTTCTCTATCTATCTATCTATCTGTTTTATCTTCATTCATTCATCTATTTATCTATCCTCTACCCCTTTCACCCGTCTGTCTGTCTGTACCACCTTTATCTAATCTATCTATCTATCTATCTATCTGTCTGTCTGTCTGTCTGTCTGTCTGTCTCTCTGTCTGTCTGTCTATCTATCTATCTATCTATCTATCTATCTATCTATCTATCTATCTATCTATCTATCTAATATCAATGTCTATTTCTCTATCTATCTATCTATCTGTTTTATCTTCATCCATTCATCTATTTATCTATCTATCCTCTACCCCTTTCACCCGTCTGTCTGTATCATCTTTATCTAATCTATCTATCTATCTATCTACCTATCTATCTATCTAATATCAATGTCTATTTCTCTATCTATCTATCTATCTGTTTTATCTATCTAATATCAATGTCTATTTCTCTATCTATCTATCTATCTGTTTTATCTTCATCCATTCATCTATTTATCTATCTATCCTCTACCCCTTTCACCCGTCTGTCTGTATCATCTTTATCTAATCTATCTATCTATCTATCTATCTATCTACCTATCTATCTATCTAATATCAATGTCTATTTCTCTATCTATCTATCTATCTGTTTTATCTTCATCCATTCATCTATTTATCTATCCTCTACCCCTTTCACCCGTCTGTCTGTCTGTACCACCTTTATCTAATCTATCTATCTGTCTGTCTGTCTGTCTGTCTGTCTGTCTGTCTGTCTGTCTGTCTATCTATCTATCTATCTATCTATCTATCTATCTATCTAATATCAATGTCTATTTCTCTATCTATCTATCTATCTGTTTTATCTTCATCCATTCATCTATTTATCTATCTATCCTCTACCCCTTTCACCCGTCTGTCTGTATCATCTTTATCTAATCTATCTATCTATCTATCTATCTACCTATCTATCTATCTAATATCAATGTCTATTTCTCTATCTATCTATCTATCTGTTTTATCTTCATCCATTCATCTATTTATCTATCCTCTACCCCTTTCACCCGTCTGTCTGTCTGTACCACCTTTATCTAATCTATCTATCTATCTATCTATCAGTCTGTCTGTCTGTCTGTCTGTCTGTCTGTCTGTCTGTCTGTCTGTCTATCTATCTATCTATCTATCTATCTATCTATCTATCTATCTATCTAATATCAATGTCTATTTCACTATCTATCTATCTATCTGTTTTATCTTCATCCATTCATCTATTTATCTATCTATCCTCTACCCCTTTCACCCGTCTGTCTGTATCATCTTTATCTAATCTATCTATCTATCTATCTATCTACCTATCTATCTATCTAATATCAATGTCTATTTCTCTATCTATCTATCTATCTGTTTTATCTTCATCCATTCATCTATTTATCTATCCTCTACCCCTTTCACCCGTCTGTCTGTCTGTACCACCTTTATCTAATCTATCTATCTATCTATCTGTCTGTCTGTCTGTCTGTCTGTCTGTCTGTCTGTCTGTCTGTCTGTCTATCTATCTATCTATCTAATATCAATGTCTATTTCTCTATCTATCTATCTATCTGTTTTATCTTCATCCATTCATCTATTTATCTATCTATCCTCTACCCCTTTCACCCGTCTGTCTGTATCATCTTTATCTAATCTATCTATCTATCTATCTATCTATCTATCTATCTATCTATCTATCTATCTATCTATCTACCTATCTATCTATCTAATATCAATGTCTATTTCTCTATCTATCTATCTATCTGTTTTATCTTTATCCATTCATCTATTTATCTATCCTCTACCCCTTTCACTCGTCTGTCTGTCTGTACCACCTTTATCTAATCTATCTATCTATCTATCTGTCTGTCTGTCTGTCTGTCTGTCTGTCTGTCTGTCTGTCTGTCTATCTATCTATCTATCTATCTAATATCAATGTCTATTTCTCTATCTATCTATCTATCTATCTATCTGTTTTATCTTCATCCATTCATCTATTTATCTATCCTCTACCCCTTTCACTCGTCTGTCTGTCTGTACCACCTTTATCTAATCTATCTATCTATCTGTCTGTCTATCTATCTATCTATCTATCTATCTATCTATCTATCTATATCTCTTTTATCCATCCATCCATCCATCCATTTATCTATCCTCTACCCCTTTCACTCGTCTGTCTGTCTGTCTGTCTCATCTCTATCTAATCTCTCTCTCTCTCTCCCCCCTCATAGGAGTAGAAAACGATTTGATGGCACGTAATAAATCCATTCTCTGGCGCCATCCTGTGGTCCTAATTTGATGTACTACCAATCCCGCAGCTCTAACCTTATCCTGCTTGGTCTGGCCACAATTACTCTCCCTTCTTACTATGCCAAGGCTGGAAGACACACGAACAGTGCAGAGGTCCCGGCCAACTCGCCACAGCCAACTCACCACGGGATAATAGTGACAATAGTATCAAAGAAAGGATGGAATAGAATCATTAAAGAAAGCATGCGAAGGGAGAGACAGAATGAATGTGGATGGCAAAAATTAAAATATTTTATAACCCTGAACATAAGATCTCCCCGGATTATAAGCCCAATTGGGCTTTTGAGCGCATGCGCTAAAATAAGCCTCCCCGAAAATAAGCTCTTCCCGAAAATATTTAAACACATGCGCAACCTGTTAAACACATGCGCTTAGGGCCAGGGTATTTGCGAGACCGCCTGCTGCTACCGATAACCTCCCACCGGCCAATACGCTCTCACAGAGAGGGCCTCCTCGGGGTGCCGTCGGTCAGGCAATGTCGGCTGGCGGCCCCCAGGGGGCGAGCCTTCTCTGTGGGGGCACCCGCCCTTTGGAATGAGCTACCTTCTGGAATACGACTGATCCCGGACCTCCGGACCTTCCGTAAAGCCCTGAAGACGTTTTTATTTCATCAAGCCGGCCTAGCCTAAATGGTTTTTTAATTGGGATTTTAAATTTTATGGATTTGGGGTTTTAAATTTGGGTAGCCAATGATTTAATTCTTTTAATTATCTTAACTTTTGCATTTGTATGTTTTTTAATTTTGGCTGTTCACCGCCCTGAGTCCCTTCTGGGAGAAGGGCGGTATACAAATTAAATAAATAAATAAATAAAACCGGTGCCCGCCATTTCCTCTGGTCAGCGTTAGGAAGACAGAGCTGGAAATCAGGTAAGATTGCAAGAGGAGCCACATCTTGCTGCTCGCACCCCAATATAATAAAGCCTCCCCAAAAATAAGGCCAAATGCTTATTTCAGGGTTCAAAAAAATATAAGACAGGGTCTTATTTTCGGGGAATCACGGTATTTATGTTAAAGTATTAAATTGAATCTTTATATTGTCCAAAGGCAAGTTTGGCCATGGTGAGTTGACTGCAGCGAGTTGTCCCGTTCCAGCTTGAAGGAACGGGACAACTTGCTGCGTCATCCGTCATGAATCCCTTTGCACCTACAAGAGATCCAACCCTGGAATTCCTTTGACTCTTATCTTCCACCATTTTGCTTGGGCCATTAGTAGTTCAGATTAACTTAATCTTAATCTTAAATCTTAAATTTGCAATGAACCTTGATACTCAATTTGAACTGCCTGGACCTCCTGATTTCCCTGGTGTTTGACTTTGGCAATCCACCTGAATTATAAGCAGAGCACTCTACAGGAAACTAAAATGTTTTAAATTAAAAAACAAAAAAAAACAAATCATAAACAGCCACCTCTCTGGAAACCACAAAAGCCCATTAAATGTTCAGCGTTCTAAATTAAATCTCAGCAGTGAGAACCCCCAGAATGTGCCAAGATTTGAGCCCCTTTAAGAAAAAAAAAACAAACCCTCACAAGATCTGTCCCACCTGCAAGGGAATCGCATGAGGAGGGTCGCCATCTCAAAACGAAGCTGAAGTCCAGGCCAAGGAAGGTGACTGAAGTTTCCGAAAGATTCCCTAATTAATTCATGTCAACTTGCAAAGCTTTCAAGTTGCCAGTGACCTTCAGGGCTGGGATTTAGCCGGTTCAGACTGATTCGGGCCAACCGGATGCTAATTTTACACCTGGTTAGCCGAACTGGTAGTTGCAAGGACTAGCTGGCCCCGCCCACTCTTCCCTGCCCCTCCCAAGAGTCCCCACGCAGCCCTTTTTGGATGCCAGGTAAGCGCAGGGCCCACCCGGAGGTTCTGGGAGGGCGAAAAATTGGCCTCCCATAAGTTCCAGAAGTCTGGAAACGGGCCCATTTCCGGCCTCCATAGGGCCTCCGGCACCCAGGGGAGGCCGTTTTCGTCCTCCTCGAGGAAAGCTCCAGAGTTTGAGGGCGAAAATGCCTCTTCCCCCCCATGGTGCAGGAGGCTGAGTAGGCCACGCCCACCATGGCCACACCCAGCCAGCAAATCGGGCAGAGAACCGGTTGCTAAAGTTTTTAAATCCCACCCCTGGTGACCATCTCTGGTGAACCAAAGTTCTTGAGAAGTTCAGTACCTCTTGATTACAAGAACAAACCCTGTTTGTTTTGTGGGGGCCACAAAGACTCCTTCAGCAAAACTGGTAGGATCTCTTCTTCTTCCCATCTAGTGTCACAAGAGAGAGAGAGAGAGAGAGAGAGAGAGACGGCATCTGGGGTAGGTTTTAGGTGGACCTCATGGCTCTCTCAGCCAAGTCCTCAGAGGAGAAATTGCTCACAAAGGGAGGTTGCCCTGGCTAATTATTACCTCTCCCTGACCAGGAGGGCTCTCAAAGGATATGTCCTCTGCCCTTTGCATGGTACCATCCTCCTTTTGTATAGCACCAACTGGGTGACCTCAAGATGTTCTAACACAGTTCAGGAGTTGCATCCACTTTGGGGCCAAATCCTGAAGAAGTTGCTCACTCCCGGTCTTATGTCCAGACCAGGTTGGTGGCCATTCCTCCTTCTCTCCTGCCAACTTCTTTTAATTTATCTCACACTTTTCAGGTGACCTCACTTCAAGAGTTCCACCATGTGTTTCAAAATGGGGACGTGTCTGAAGATCAAAGACAGTTATTCCTTCAAGAAATGGCCAGTTGAGTATTCCTGGGATGAGGACAGCAAAAGTACCAGCAGCGAGAAGAACAACAGCAGTCCCAGTAGCGCTCTGCCAGATGTGGCCACAGCTGCCCAGGATGGAGAGGCCAAGAAGGTCAAAATTAGCATCCTCCACCAAATGAAACAGGCGTCCGGCACCTGGATCAGGTACACCTTGGCTCACACCGTTGGCCGCTGGCTGCTTTACCCTGGTTCCGTCTGTCTCTTGAACAAAGTGCCACTGAAGCTGCTGGTGAACGGGAGGAGACGCCTGATGGAGGACTTTCACGGGAAGAGAGCCAAGCTAGTGGCTTGCGACGGGAACAAGATTGACACCATGTTTGTGGACCGACGTGGAAAGAGCTCTGGGCAGCTGGGAATGCACTTGGTGATCAGCTGCGAAGGGAATGGCAGCTTTTACGAAGTGGGGTGCTTCATCACCCCGTTGAAGGCGGGGTACTCCGTCCTGGGATGGAACCATCCTGGTTTTGCCAGGAGCTCGGGGAAGCCGTATCCCCAGAATGACATCAACGCCATGGACGTGGTCATCCGGTACGCCATGCACCGTCTGAAATTTAACCCGGAGGACATTGCCATCTACGGTTACTCCTTGGGGAGCTACACCGCGACGTGGGCTGCCATGGCTTACCCAGAGCTGGGAGCCCTGGTTCTCGATGCCTCCTTTGATAGCTTGCTCCCTTTGGTTGGCAAACTAGTAACTAAGCAGGTGAGGAAGCTAGTCCTTAAGACGATCAAAGAGAACTTTAACCTCAACGTGGCGGATATGTTGCGCCACTATCAAGGTCCGGTGCTCCTCATCAGGAGGACCTTCGATGAAATCACCACCACCCAAGTCCACCTGGAGAACCACCTCCCCGTGATCCAGACCAACCGAGCCAACGAGCTGCTCTTGCAGATCTTAAGGTGCCGTTATCCTAACATCATCTCTGGGGCGGAAGACGTGGTACAGCAATTGCTCATTGCCGACTGCCCTCGCGTGGAACACTTCATCTACCACCATTTCTACCGGGTGGATGACAACTGGTGTCTCGATCAACTGAAGACCTACCGGTCCATCGTCGGAAGCAAGGCTGAATTCCCGTGGAAAGTTGGGAGTGACTTACCGTCCGCAAGGAAGAAGCACATGGCTTTGTTCCTGGCCAAGAAACATCTGAAGAACGTGGAGATCACACATGGGAGAACGTTACCCCCGGAAGAATTTGAGCTGCCCTGGAAGCTCTAGCTAGACTGGCAGATGGTGGGTTTGATAGCAGAGTAAGAGAGAGAAATAAAAGCTAGGATACATCACTGTCTATTGTTGCCCCGAGATCTTTGTTTAAGGATGAAGAGCTTATGACTCAAAGGTGGATAGGAAGCCAACTTTCTGCTTCTCAAAGAGCTGAGGAATGGAACTGGCTGGGTCCACCCAGGAGATTTAACCATGGCAGGTAAAAGATCTACTGACATCGTATGCATCAAACCTGGTTAACTATAAGCTTGGTTGGTTGGGATGATGATGGTTTTTGCTTTATGGTTCATTATCTCCTCAAGGCTCTGTCCGAAGTCCGCTGTGGTTCACCCTGTTGATCAGAGGTGGTATTCAGCAGGTTATGACCAGTTCTGGAGAACCGGTAGCAGAAATTCTGAGTAGTTCGGAGAACCAGTAAATACCACCTTTGACTGGCCCTGCCCAGGGGTAGGGTTCTACTTACTTTTACTACCGGTTCGCAACAGGGCCGTGCGTGCCCGCTCGCTTCGCATGCGCAGAAGCGTTCTGATGACGTCGGGGTCAGTGGGTGGAGCCTCCCGCCGGTGCGAACCGGGGTCAACCCACCACTGGCCCTGCCCTCATCTATTCTCTGCCTCCCGAGTCTCAGCTGATCGGGAGAAAATGGGGATTTTGCAGTATCCTTCCCCTTGTGTGGGGTGGAAATGGAGATCTTGCAGTATCCTTCCCCTGCCATGCCCACCAAGCCATGCCACGCCCACCAAGCCACACCCACAGAACCGGTAGTAAAAAAATTTGAATCCCACCACTGTGCCACGTTTGCCACCCATCATATCGTGAACTATGTGGACGGTACAACAGCAGTGGGCCTTATTAAAGACAACAAGTGACTCTGGCTTCCCCATTGACTTTGCTTGTCAGACGGTCACAAAAGGGGATCACGTAACCCCAGGACACTGTAACCGTCATAAATATGAGTGGGTTGCCGAGCGTTCAAATTTTGATCACGAGACCGTGATTTTTTTCAGTGCTGCGGTAACTCCAAACAGTCACCAAATGAATTGGTGTAGCTGGTGTGGTGGAATGTGATCTGGATTCCCAGGAGGGAGGGGCTGCATTCCAGAGGACCAAGAGACAGCCAAGTTGAGATAGTTTGTTGTGAGGAAGAGGATCGAGTCAGCTCCTCCTTAGCAACTCCCTATGCTAATACGATACACCAGGAGCCACGGTGGCTCAGTGGTTAGAATGCAGTATTGCAGGCTAACTCACTGCCCACTGCCAGCAGTTCGACTCTTACCGGCTCAAGGCTGGCTCAGCCTTCCATCCTTCTGAGGTTGGTAATATTCTGACCCCAGCAGCACGAAGCTGTCCTCGTCCCGATAAACCCCTTTTATTTAATTTACAGTGAATCCCTCTCCTGCAAAGTCTTTCCTCTCCCACAGCCTTTCAAGATAGTTCACAATTACCGACCTTTATCAGGCTTGGAGAGTGGCCAGGCCGATATCTTTCAGACTCCACACTGTAACCGACAATACTTGGCAAGAATGCAGGAGCAGGCCTTCACCCAAATGAACTAATTGTCTCCTGCAAACTCCCCTCCCCTTCGCTCCTCTTTCTTCCCTATGGGAAGGACTGTTCACCGTCCACCGGTGGCTTTACTCCTGAGGCGACCCTTGTTCCTTAGCTATTCTCCTGGCAGCTCTGCGCATGTGCACACTGAGAACAGGATCCAGCTGTTCTTCTGCCTCAGTGATGTCCGACTCCGAAGGCAGCTGATAACTGTCAGACGGCCCTGGCCCTCTCTCTGCCTCCGACGCAGAGCCCTCATCAGAGCCTTCCCCAGACTCCAGGACTGGCCCATGTTCCTCCCCAACCTCCTCACTGTCTGAATCTGCTGCCAGTTCCACTGGCTGCTAGCGGGTAAAATGAGGACCTGGATTATTGGGGGAAAGATGGTGACTCCGTAAACCGCTTAGAGAAGGATGTAAATTTGGGCTCAGTTGTGGTCATACAACACGTCGAAGATTACCTGCAGTCTGCTTTAATTTGGCAAGATTCTGTCTTTAGGTGAGGAACAATAAAGGAAATTGCTCGGAAGGAATTCTATATGTGTTTTGGTACTTGGAGACTGTTCTGCCCCAGCTACAAATCCCAAAGAACACAGCACAAACAAATTCTGAGTAAAACTTAGTTTACTCAAAAACGCAGTTTTAGCAAATGCCGACTGTTAATAAAGCATTTTTAACAGCCTGCCAGAATTCCATAGATAAGATATTCAGAGTCTTACTGAAGTTGGCAGAAAGCCCAGAAACAAAGTTTGCAGAGACATCCCAATGCGATGGTTAGCGAACTAAAGTTGTTTCCTGCAGCTTGTTACCAGCTGTGTACTTTCTTAAATAGGCTAAGGAAGTGGCCAATTAGCCCCAAGCCTTACTCTCGAGGAGACCTTCTCCTGAGGAGCCACTCCTGCCTTTTGGCAGCTCTGCGCGCCCGTGCATCGAGAAGAGGCTCCTCCTCTTCGTCCTCTTCACTTAAAGGAGCTTCTGGAGGTTCTGAAGGCCCTGGCTGAATCCCTGCCTCTGGCACCACATCTTCTCCAGCCTCCTCACTGTCCGACTCGAGCGCCGGCTGCACAGGCTGCTGGCGCAGCACCACACCAGCTTCCTCGTCGTCGGGATCAGCAACAATCCGCGCAGGCCGCTGACGGGCCACAACAGAGACTGACAGCTGGCAACCTACAATATATATTTCCAAAAAGCAACCCATTTTTTCTCCCCAGGACTCCTTCCATTCCACTTAGTTCTTTTTTAGTTTTTCAAACATTCAACCTCTTTCTTAGAAAGACTTCTGAACTGGTTTTATTGCCAAGAAATTGGGATCGGGGTAAAGCCTGCAAGTAGATCCCCTCTGATCTCTGAGTAGGAAACTGGCACCCCCATCACCAGCCTTCCAGCTCCATTTCTTCAACCCCAGAGATCAATGAGAAGGGTACACCAGGTTGGCATTGGTTTTGCCCCATGCCAACCCTCCAGGAAGGATAACAGAATAGCAGAATAACAGAATTGGAAGCAAACTTGGAGCTCTTCTAGTCCAACTCCTTGTTCAAGCAGGAAGCCCTATACCATTTCAGACAGGGCTTTCCAATCTCTTCTTCAAAACTTCCAGTTGATGGAACATTCACAACTTCTGGAGGCAAGTTGTCCCACTGATTAATTGTTCTAACTTAGTTCTAGGTTGCCTCTCTCCTTGATGGGTTTCCATCCATTGCTTCTTGTCCTGCTTTCTGGTGCTTTGGAGAATAGCTTGACTCCCTCTTCTTTGGGGCAACCCCTCAGATATTGGAACGCTGCTATCATGTCACCCCTAGACCTTCTTTTCATTAAACTAGATCTACCCAATTCCAGCAACTGTTCTCCATATGTTTTAGCCTCCAGTCCCTTAATCTTCTTTATTGCTCTTCTCTGCACTCTTTCCAGAGTCTCAACGTCTTTTTTACATCATGACGACCAAAACTGAATGCAATATTCCAAGTGTGGCCTTATCAAGGCATTATAAAGTGGTATTAACACTTCACGTGATCTTGATTCTATCCTTTTGTTTATGCAGCCCAGAACTGTGTTGGCTTTTTCGGCAGCTGCTGCACACGGCTGGCTCCTATCTAAATGGTTGTCCACTAGGACTCCAAGATCCCTCTCACAGTTACTACTATTGAGACAGGTACGACCTATTCTATAACTGGGGGACATTCTCCTCCACTATCCTCCATGGTGGTCCTTTGGACCTCCTGTCCACAGTAGGGGGACCTTCAGCCCTGCTCAGGCCTTGCCTGATTTGGGAGCTCACAAAGGGGACTGATGTCACCCATTATTACGCCGTTCTTGTGGGAAGGGATACTGAAGCTCCTTGAGACCTGCATGGACATGGGTTCATCATGGCCACAGAGATGTCCTTCTAAAGCCAGCACCATGCAGCGATGAAGGAAGTGGTCCAGCCACGAAGGTCCTACTTCTGAGACATCAGAAATATCCGGGGGGGGGGTCCTTGCCGTGCCCCCTCCGTTGTTTTTTTTTAAATTTTACTTTATGCAGCTCCTAGAGAATAAGCATCGTCTCCCTATGTGTGTCTTCTGTTTTCCCAAAGCTCTAGCCCGGGTTTTTAAGGCCTATTTTACAGCCAGTTATCACTTTGATTTTGCTAACTGGCCAGTGGAATTTCGATGGGACGAAGCAGGAGGCGGCAGCCTTCCGGCGACTCACAGCGACCATGGCAAATCCCGTAGGCGCCCTCCCCTCAAGGCTGTACAAGGAGCTTGTCCCCCAGAACTGGCCTTTGAGGCAGGTCCTTGTGGACATCGGAGTAGCCAATGGAACCTGATCAGCAATCTGAAACAGTTGCCCAGTCGAGTTGCCAGCTACATCATGGCTCACTCCTTAGGCCGGTGGCTGTTGTACCCAGGATCGGTCTTCCTTTTGAACCAAGCCCTGCTCCCGATCTTGGCCAAGGGTCAGACTCGCCTCTTGCAAGAGTATAATGGGAGACGAGCGAAGCTGGTAGCCCGGGACGGGAATAAGATCGACACCATGTTTGTGGACAGGAGAACCAGGTTCAACATCCCCGGAACAGAACGGGGGAACCGCCTCGTGATCTGCTGCGAAGGGAACGTCAGTTTTTATCAGTGGGGCTGCCTGTTCACCCCCTTGAAGACAGGCTACTCGGTGTTGGGATGGAACCACCCTGGCTTCGCCGGAAGCACCGGGCAACCGTACCCGAAGAACGATGCCAACGCCGTGGACGTGGTGATGAGGTACGCTATGCTCCGCCTGGGCTTCCGGGTGGAGGACATTGTGATGTACGGGTGGTCCTTAGGGGGTTATTCGGCCACCTGCGCTGCCATGTCCTACCCAACGCTGGGCGCGTTGGTTCTGGATGCCACCTTTGATGACCTGCTTCCCTTGGCTCTCAACGTCATGCCCAAGAGTTGGAATAAGCTGGTGGTGCGGACGGTGAAGGAACACTTCAACCTCAACGTAGGGGAACTGCTGTGCAAGTACTGTGGCCCCGTCTTGCTCATTCGCAGGACCAAGGATGAGGTCATCAGCACATGCCCGGTGGGCCTGGAGGACCAGATAGCCAACCTCCGATGCAACAGGGCCAACGAGCTCTTGATCCAGTTGCTGCAGCACCGTTACCCGTGTGTCATGTCCCAGGAAGGACTGGAAGCCGTCCACGACTGGCTCAGAGCCTTCAACACCAAGCAGGAAGCAGCCCTTTACCAACGCTACCAAGTGAACGACGATTGGTGCACGAAGGAGCTTCAGAGCTACAAGTCCATCCTGGGGCTGAAGGACCACTTCCCTTGGCAGGTTGGGAAGTACAGCCAGCGCCGGGAAAAGCAACAGTTGGCCGTGTTCTTAGCCAGGAAGCATCTGAAGAACGTGGAGGCCACCCATTGGTCTCTTCTGAAGCCCGACGACTTCCAAATGCCGTGGCGATTGTAGCAGGAAGAGAGGGGGGAGATGGATACGAAAGGGAGAAAAGAGGAAGAGACAGACAGACAGACAAAGAGAAGGCTTGGAGAATCTGTGTGTCTCTGTTGTCTTTGGGTGAGGTGCTCCTTTTCCCAAGTAGGAGTCCTTCAGTGCTGCTGGATCGCCTCCATCATCTATGGCAGGATGAAAGCTATGGGCCACCATATCTTATGGGGCAGCAGGTCCACTGCAGAGAATTAGCGTGGGGGCCCAATAATCCAAATTAAACAAGGGCAGGGTGGGGGGTGGATAATCCCAACAGTCACTCCCAAGCAGGACCCTGAAGATGCCGAAGGCACATAGAGGTACTCCTCAACTTACGGCGGCCATAAAACGGGGCAAAACTCATTTAACAGCTGCCACTTTTAGGCATGGAAATGTTGGGCTCAATTGTGGTCATAAGTCATGGACTACCTGTATCTATTTACATTTTATTGAACACATTTATGTAGCCTGTATGTACATGAAAAGGACGGCACGGTGGCTCAGTGGTTTAAGACGCTGGGCTTCTCAGATGGAAAGCCAGCAGCTCAAGTTCGAGACCCGATCGCCACGAGACGGAGGTGAGCTCCCGTCCTTCCCTCAGCTCCCGCCAACCTAGTCGCTAACCTAGTTGAAAAGCATACAAATGCGAGTAGATAAATAGGTACCACTTCTGTGAGAAGGTAACAACGCACCATGATGTCATGCTGGTCACATGACTGCGGGAATGTCTTCGGAGAGCGCTGGCTCAATGGCTTTGAAACGGAGGTGAGCAGTGCCCCCTATAGTCAGCAATGACTAATGCTGTAATGGTCACAAGGGTCATAACCAAAGAAGCTGACTTCCCACATCCATATATATAAGCCACATACTTTGTGTGTGTGTGTATTCCATGGGGAAAAACAATTAATGCTAGCCAGACTTCGCATCGTACATGAATGGGTCTGGTAGAGCAAGAGCAATCCATCTAATCTTATTGTATGTCACGCTGAGTTCTCCCAGTGTCCCAATATATCGAAGCTTAATAAGACGTGTGTTTAAATAAGACATATGTGTTTCTGGATCGGGACGTTTTGCGCACAGTCACTCACGCCCTCGTCATCGCCTGTCGGGACTATTGTAATGCTCTCTACATGGGGTTCCCCTTGAGGAGCACCCGGAGGCTCCAACTGGTCCAGAATGGGCTGCGCAGGTGATCACGGGAGCAACATGGCGCTCCCATATAACATCTCTCCTGCGCGAGCTGCACTGGCTCCTGGTGGTCTTCCGGGTGCGCTTCAAGGTGTTGGTTACCACCCTTAAAGCGCTCCATGGCTTAGGACCTGGTTACTTACAGGACCGCATTCTGCTACCGTTTTCCTCTCACCGACCGACACGCTCCCACAGAGAGGGACTCCTCAGGGTGCCATCGGCCAAACAATGTCGACTGGCGACCCCCAGGGTGAGAACCTTCTCTGTGGGGGCTCCTGCCCTATGGAATGAATTGCCGCCGGATATACGAAGGATCCCTGACCTCCGCGCTTCCGTCGTGCTCTGAAGACTCTATTATTTCACCAAGCCGGTCTGACGGGATAAATGATTTTAAAGTGGTTTAATATGGTTTTAATTGGAAGTTTTAATTTTGGCCAAAGATTGAATTGTTTTACTATGTTTTTTTTTTAAATTTTGTCTTGTATGTTGTTTTATCATGGCTGTTCACCGCCCTGAGTCCTTCGGGAGAAGGGCGGTATACAAATATAATAAAAACTAAAAAACTAAACTAAACTAATTAAAGGAGAGTCTGCAGGGGGTGTTAAAACATTCAAGATGACTATCACAATTGTGCAATTAAGGC
Organism: Pituophis catenifer annectens; assembly: GCF_029215685.1. Classification (NCBI taxonomy): domain Eukaryota; kingdom Metazoa; phylum Chordata; class Lepidosauria; order Squamata; family Colubridae; genus Pituophis; species Pituophis catenifer. The sequence continues at coordinate 211,116,123 of NW_027256883.1, read as the reverse complement.
CCTGCGTGGCTGGCTGGGGAATTCTGGGAGTTGAAGTCCACTGGTCTTAAAGTTGCCAAAGTTGGACATTTTTATTCATTTTATTTTATTTTATTTCCAATTTATATACCGCCCTTCTCCCTGAGGACTCAGGGCGGTGTACAGCCAGAATTAAGAACATGAAATACAAATATTAAAAAACAATTAATATATATATAAATTTGGCCCAAAAATTAAAAATCACCAATTCAACCAATTTAAAACTTTTAAAAATTTCTTCTTAAACCAGACATCCCTGGTGTAAAAACAGTACTCTAGTCATCTGCCTTTTTGGAGGTTACGGAGGGCAGTAAACAACCCTTTCCTCAGCCAAACACGAGCTGTTGCACACTGTTGCACGCCTAGGGAACTAGCAAATTCTCAGAGGAGACACATCGCAGGGCCAAACGTAACTCTCCCTCAGGATAATTGTATTTAATTCCTAGAGCAGGGTTCTCCAACCTTGGCAACTGTAAGACTTGTGGACATCAACTCCCGGAATTCCCTAACCAGCAGAGCTATTTTTTGGGGTGGTGGCCCCTCCCCTTCCCTCTAGAATATTATTTAATACGTAAAATAAATAAAATACATTGTCCTGAAGAAGGTACAATTTTAGTCCCCACACTGTGTTGCTTTTCCAAAAAAAGCCTATATATATATATATATGCCACTCTTCTCTGGAGACTCAGGTCGGCTTACAATGCGCTAAGCAATAGCCTTCATCCTTTTGTATATTTATACAAAGTCAGCTTATTGCCCCCACAAACTGGGTCCTCAATTTACCTACCTTAGAAAGGATGGAAGGCTGAGTCAACCTTGAGCCTTGGCGAGATTCGAACCTGCAGTAATTGCAGACAGCTGGTCTTAATAACAGGGTGCTTTAGACCACAGTACTACCAAGGCTCAGGAGAACCTCTAACTAAGATTCGGTGCAGTTCGGAGAACCCCCAAACCCCACTCCTGGCTGGTCCCACCCACCCCTCCTCTTCCCTCCCAGGAGTTCCCACGCGGCCCGTTTTGAATGCAGGTACAGTAAATGCAGGGCGCGCGTGAAGGCTCGGGGAGGGTGAAAAATGGGCCTACCAGAAGTTTGGGAAGGCCGGAAACGGGCCCGCTTTTGGCCTCCAGAGGGCCCTCAGAGCCTGGGAAGGCTGTTTTTTGCCCTCCCGGAGGCTCAAGCAAAGCCTCTAGAGCCCGGGGAGGGCAAAAATGCACCCCCCCATAGTGTAAGAGGCTGACTAGGCCACGCCCACCATGGCCACACCAAAGTAGGAATCATACAGGGTCAGTTACATGAACACTAAAGGACCCTCTCTATTCACATTATTATAAGGGAGAAATGTGCTTGTTTGGAGATTATATTAAAAATCAGCTAAATCCCATTATTGGTAATATATCTTCTGATGAGGCCTAGCTGTTACGGAAGGACAGCCATATGGAAAACATCTGAGGGGCCTCACTGTCAAAGACACAAGGACATGTATGTTACAAAGAGTTACTTATTACCTAAGGACAGCAATAAATCTCCTGTATTAGTAATTACAGAACGAAGGAAGGTTGTCTAGCTAAAGATAATCTTATAAACTAGACAATAATGGTTTAGTAATTAGGAAGGGTCAATTATCATATAACAAGTGTATGTTAACCATATATGGAAAAATGCATGTGCTCACCAAACCCTTTGTCTTGGAAACATATATAAGCAGTTGTATCAGAGCTTTCCGGGGTTCAGAATTTCAGGTACAAATCTGGCTCTGAACCTGCGCAATAAACTGTATCTGGCTGACCCAGGAATGTTTTTCAGTCTTTCATTCCATAACACACCCACCCAGCGACCGGGCAGAGAAGCCCTTGCTAAAATTTTTGAAGCCCACCCCTGAGTGAGGGGTATTTATACCTTCTCTTGGGCTTTGCACTTGAGCTTCCTGTTCCTGTGCAAGAACATGTATTCTATTGGCTGTTGTCAATAGCTGGCTCTATAGGCAAAGTACAAATCCTAGGTGTTTTGTCTGAACGAAGTTTGGTTAAAGTTTCTGAAGGTGATGCAATGAAGGTGCTTGTTGGGTAATTCCTACTGTGGCGGAGAGCTAATCCCAGTTTTGTTCAGATTTTGCTACAGGGAATTTCATAATATCCTGTCCTGAATGGATTTCTGCCTGACGTATTTGCTTTGCCTATGAATAGAGCTATCTAGACACTTGTCTTCCTTTTTCAATCAGCTCTTTATGTGCTGACATCCGCTGAGGGCTATTAAGGAAAGGCGGGGGCTGCTTTCTCCCTCTAAAAAAAAACGTGTTTCTCCATTTCTCACCCAGGGAAATATAATATTCTGCCTTTTTTAATATTTCTCAACATATTTCATTCTTCTAAGAGAGGGGTGGGTGCTAACTTTCTACAGTTGGAAACTGCCCAATCATTGTATGTGAGCTGAGCAGCCATATAATTTTTTAAAATGAATAACTAAGTCCTTCCCCTTCACAAATGTCACTTAAATGCAGCCAGGGGTACTCCTAGCTACCACAATCTCTCACTAAATACTGGTTTATTTGGTTAACTTCCCAGGTCACTGTGAAATATTTGGAACTCTGGAAGCTTTAATGTTGCATTTACAATACAGATGTTCCTTTTTATACTTCCAGGAACGAGGGAGGAAATTTCTGGAGTCGTAATTGAGGTATATCTATATTTGTGAAAGCCAAAAAACTTGTATTAATATAGACATTTGCATGCATAAGTTACAAGCAGCACACATTCTGTTACGTTGCTAAATCTCCACCACCAGAGCTTCGTCTGCTAAAGAGAAATTCCGGGATTTTATTTATTTATTTATTCCCATTAATAAGGCTTACAGGCTGGGGGAAAAAAAAACCTTAAAACTTCAGTGTGCTCCGGAATGGTGATTCTTGGTGCTGTGTATTCCTACCGCCACTAGAGGGCGATACTTTTCAAAAGGCAACCAGACTGTTTTTTCTTTGAAAAAGACGGAGGGGGGGGTGAATCTCGCATTGGGTCAAAGGGGAGCAGTCTAATCCACGTCTCACACTACTTCCGATTCCCAAGCGCAACACTAATATTGATTGATTGATGTCTATGGAGATTCTCAGTCATCCATCATGGTTTGTCCTAAAAGGTGCTTTTTCCAAAGGCATCTGGACTTGGTTGCCTTTTGAAAAAGCACCGTTGGGATGGATGGATTGAATTTATATAGCTGCTCACTTCGTCACATTGGCCCTGGGACGGTTTACAATGATTACAGATTTAACAGAGTTGGAAGGGACCTTGTAGGTCATTAGTCCAGGGGTCCCCCACTTTTTGGACCTCAGGGACCACTAAATTCATAATTTTAAATCCCGTGGACCACTAATATGATCTGCCTAATGACCGGCTGGGTGGGCATGGCAAGGTGGGCATGTGAATGGGTGGGCATGGCCAACACGATGTCACTCATGTCAAGGGGCGCCTTGCCAGCCTCTACTCGCTACTCCTCACCGGCCCGCCTGGGCTCCTTAGGGCCCCAACAGGAAGCAGTTGTTGGAGCTAAGCAGCCACCACGAGAAAGAGTTGGCAAAACAGCTCAGTTCAAATTGGATCTGACTGAGAAGGAGGCTCAGCAGAAGCACCTCACTGAGGACTAGGAGCATAGGCTTTCCAACCAGAGGAAAGGCCTGTGGGAGTGCAAGGCCAGGTACTGGCACCTGGAGGCTCAGCGGGCTGAGATGGTCAGCCAGTTCCAGGCCATGATGCAGTCCCACTGGAACGAGGCCCACCGGCTCTTCGCCACCAGCGGCACTTCCCTCCAGCCTTCGCCCAAAGCCCCCCACCAGGAGGCTGAAGCAGACCCCGAGTCAGAATTTCTGCCCCCCTCCGACCCACACAAAAAGACCCCGAAGGGGGAGACTCTCTGCAGCAACACAAATGTTCATTGCACGTATCCGTCCCAGGGGCTGTAGTTCGAGGATCCCTGATTTAGTGCAATACAAAAAATGCAAATAATTTTTCTGTGGACCAACAAAATTTTCTCGTGGATCACCAGTGGTCCACGGACCACCAGTTGGTGACCGCTGATCTAGTCCAACCCACGCACCCCCACCCAAGCAGGAGACCCTCCACCATTTCTGACAAATCCAATCTCTTCTTGAAAGTCTCAAGTACATTTCCTCCAGGGTGGGGGGAGAAGCAGAGGCGGGTTTCAGCAGGTTCTGACCAGTTCTGGAGAACCGGTAGCGGAAATTTTGAGTAGTTCGGAGAACCGGTAGTAAAAATTCTGACTGGCCCCGCCCCCATCTATTTTCTGCCTCCCGAGTCCCAGCTGATTGGGAGGAAATGGGGATTTTGCAGTAACCTTTCCCTGGAGTGGGGAGGGAATGGAGATTTTACAATATCCTTCCCCTGCCACGCCCACCAAGCCAAGCCACACCCACCAAGCCATACCCACAGAACCGGTAGTAAGAAATTTTGAAACCCACCACTGGGGGAGACCTGCATGGGGGACACACACGAAGATAAAATGCTTGCGATAAAAGCTTTGCCTTTTCTTGCTGGTGCTTTGAAAGAAGCCCTCTTCCTCCAGAAAAGGGCAGGAATAAAACGGCGAAGCCCCATTGACCAGCGAAGCCCATCTTAGCTGAAGGAATAGAGCTGAATGAAAGAATAACTTTATTGCCACTGTGAAATGTACACTAATCGGCATACATTTGTAGGAAGAAATATCCTTCTGGGTTCAGCTCCAAGTGGGGAAAAAGACACTGGAAACATAGAGACTGCTTGGAAAGATGGTTTAATGGTAGACAGGATCACATGGTTTGAGTTCCTGAACAGAAAAAGGGGCGAGATACAGCGAGTCCCCGAGTTTTTATGCTCTCCCTGGCTTTGAACTTCCTGGGGCCCAGAAAGAGTATCCTGATTGGTTGTCAGACTCCCAGGGGGTGGGGGTCTTAGCTAGCCTTGCTGGCTGATGTAATCTTCCCAGGTGCCATATGGTGAGTTTCTGTCCTAGATGGGTCCCATTGTGTTAGTTTCTGTTGCTATTGTGTTGCAGATGGGTCCTATTGTCAAAGATTTGAGTTTCTGCCTCTGGCCCATTAACAAAGGGAGGGGGAGGCAGGAAGGTGGGAGTTGCTTTGTCTTTAAAACATGCTTCTCCGTTTCTCAACCAGGGGAACATAATATTCTGCCTTTTTAATATTTCCTAAAATATTTCATTCTTCCAGGAAAGGGGTGGGTGCTAACTTCCTACACATTAAAATGAAAGTTAAATAAATAAATAAATAATTTTATTTCTCTACCGCCCTTCTCCCGAAGGACTCAGGGCGGTGTACAGCTTATTAAAAACACAAAGACAAACATCAGTTAAAAATAATTAAAATAAAAATTTAAAACACCCAATTTAAAAATCATTACATTGATAGCCCGGCTTGGTGGAACAGCAGGGTCTTGAGGGCACAGCGAAATACACGGAGGTCGGAGAGTTTACGCATTTCCGGGGGCAGTTCATTGCCTACAGCTCTCAAAGGGTCTCCACCTCCAATACACACTACATAACCATGACAGAATAAATAAATAAATAAATACAAAATTATGTATGTATCCACCCACATATATTATATGACACAGGGAAATAAAGTCTGGTTTGGATGTATATCCACGTACATGGCGAGAAAAAAAGGACACGACGATTTCAAAATAAAATCTAAAACAGGGAGTCCTCAACTTCCAACAGTCCATTTAGTGACTGTTCAAAATGACAATGGCATTGAAAAAAGGAGATAGGACTGTTTTTCACACTTGCGACCGTCACAACATCCCCAAGGTCACATGATCAAAATTCAGATGCTTGACAACTGACTTGTATTTATGACGGTCGCAGTTTCCCGGGGGGGGGGAGGTGTTCCATGATCCCCTTTTGCGACCCTTCTGACAAGTCAACGGGGAAGCCAGATTCACTTAACAACCGGTGTTAACCAACTGAACAGCTTGCAGGGATTCATTTAACAGCCGGGGCGAGGAAAGTCGTAAAAACGGGGCAAGCTCACTTCGCAAAAGTTTCCCTTAAAGCAGCATAAATTTCGGGCTCCGTCGTAACCCGAGGACTACCTGCATCGCCTTCCTTCCTGCCCCGCTTCCCACTTCTCAGGAGTCCATCGGGAACCCGAAGTTTGAAACGGCCCCTTTTGTCTCCCTCCTTTACCTCTTGGGGGTGGGGCGGGGCCCGACGCTTCTCGATGACGTCCCTCAGGCCGGAAAAGGGAGCGTCGGCGGCGTGTGACGTCGCGCCGTCAAGCGAGAAGCTGCCTCGGTGGTTGTTTTCCCCCCTCCGCCGTAGCCGCGCAACGGTTCCCGGGCCTGGGCGAGATGGAGAGCGCCAGCCAGGGTAGGGGACGCCCGGAGGAACCGGGAAGGGCCGTTCCGGGGCTGGGGGGGGGTCTTCGCGGCTTCAGCCTTTCTGGGGGGGCGGGGGGGGGCGCCTCTCGCCTGACTGGCCGCCCCTGCAAGCAGAAATCTAGCAGGGTGGGCGGGGCTTCCAGGGGAGGGGAGGGGAGGGGGGGTTTCCTCCGTGTTTGTTTGCGGGGGGGGGGTCCAGCATCTCAGAGGGGAAGGTCAGACACCCCTCCCCCCCCAGGGGAAGAACGGTGGGAATTGGGGTCAGGGGGCTCCTGGGGTGGAGATGAGACCCTGCAGGGAAAGTGTCTGTGTGTGGGGGGTGGGTGGGTGGGAAGGGGTCTTTAGTATGTTATTTTATTTTATTATTTTATTATTATTATTGATTATTTTACTTTTTTATTCTTTTACTTTATTACTTTAAATTATTAAGTTAAATTATTTTACTTTACTTTTTATTCATTTTTTATTTTACGTTTCTTGTGCTGATTTATTCTTTATTCTTTTACTTATTTTATTATTTCATTATTTTACCTTATTGTTTTTTAGTTTACCTTTCTTTTATCGATTTATTCTTTATTCCTTTACTTATTTTATTATTTCATTATTTTACCTTATTATTTTTTAGTTTACCTTTCTTTTCTCGATTTATTCTTTATTCCTTTACTTATTTTATTATTTCATTATTTTACCTTATTATTTTTTAGTTTACCTTTCTTTTATCGATTTATTCTTTATTCCTTTACTTATTTTATTATTTCATTATTTTACCTTATTATTTTTTTATTTTACCTTTCTTTTATCGATTTATTCTTTATTCCTTTACTTATTTTATTGTTTCATTATTTTACCTTATTATTTTTTAGTTTACCTTTCTTTTATCGATTTATTCTTTATTCCTTTACTTATTTTATTATTTCATTATTTTACCTTATTATTTTTTAGTTTACCTTTCTTTTATCGATTTATTCTTTATTCCTTTACTTATTTTATTGTTTCATTATTTTACTTTATTATTTTTATTTTACTTTTCATTTATCGATTTATTCTTTATTCCTTTACTTATTTTATTGTTTCATTATTTTACTTTTATTTTTTATTTGTTTATTTTTATTAATTAAATTTGTATACCGCCCTTCTCCTTTCGGACTCAGGGCGGTGAACAGCCAAAATAAAAACATTTGTACACAAAAGTTAAGATAATTATTAAAACTAATTAAATGAAATTTGGCCCATAATTTAAAACGTATCAGTTAAAATCAATATCGAACGTTAAAACCAACATGGAATCAGGCCAGCCTTGCTAGCTGAAAAAAGTAGGTTTTTAGGGCCCGACGAAAAGTTATTATTTTTATTTTTATTTTATTTTACTTTTCCTTTATCGATTTATTCTTTATTCTTTTACTTATTTTATTATTTCATTATTTTACTTTATTATTATCGATTTTTTTTAAAAAAATTGATTTATATGCCGCCCTTTTCTGGAGACTCAGGGCAGCTTCCAATGCGTTAAGCAATAGCTTTCATACTATTGTATATTTTATACAAAGTCAGCTTATTGCCCCCACAATCTGGGTCCTCAATTTACCTACCTTAGAAAGGATGGAAGGCTGAGTCAACCTTGGGCCTGGTGAGATTTGAACCTGCAGTAATTGCAGACAGCTGGTGTTAATCACAATGCTATCAGTCTGCTGAGCCACCAGGCCCTTAATAAAGATTTATTCTTTATTCTTTTACTTATTTTATTATTTTGCTTTATTATTTTTCTTTTACTTTTCTTTTACTGATTTATTTTATTCTTTTACTTTTATTATTTCATTATTTTATTTGTTATTATTTTTTATTTTACTTTTATTGATATATTTTATTTTACTTTTATTATTTCATTATTTCATTATTTTTTATTTTACTTTTATTGATTTATTTTAATCTTTATTCTTTTACTTTTTTATTTTATTTTTTCATTTCATTATTATTATTATTATTTTAAAGTTTTATTTTCTTTTAATGCAAACGTTTCACCTTTCATTAAACAGTCTGTCGTCTAGGTACAAATTTTTTGTGTCATAACAGTTAAAACTTAATATTCATTATAGCTATTTTTATATTAATACAAATACTTATTATTATTTTTGTTATTTATTTTTTATTATTTACTTATTATTTTATTTTACATTTTATATTACTTGTATTGATTTATTTTTTAATTGTCTTTATTCTTTTACTTCTATTGATTTATTTTTTATTTTTTTTATTTTTTAACTTTTATTAAATTTATTTTATTCTTTTACTTTTATTTTATCATTTTGCTTTCTTTGGGGACGGTCCTTCCCGCAGTCCCTTCCCCCCTGGGGGGGATTGTGGGAAGTGAATCCCAGAACTGGAGCCTCAGCTGTTGCAAGGAGAAGTGGAATAGGGGGTCCCCAGAGTTTATTTGACCCCCCCTACCCCCCCCCCCCCCCGCCTTCAAAGCCTGGGTGTGGGGCACTGGAGAAGCTTCGGGATGGAAGCCTATAGACCTGGAGGAGGCCTTTGGATTAGGAGCAGCTGGTTGGACGAGTTTGTCCAGGCCAGGCTGTCCTTAGAAGTGGGAGGGAGGGAAGGGTACAAGGGGAGTTTGAACTCAGGGTTTACTAAGGGTTAGGAAGGCCTGCCTGGAAGGTGGGGGAAGCTGGGTCTGGTTTGGGGCTGTGGGAGATTGCAATTTTGGGAGAGGGGTCAGCTTTTGCAGCTTGGAGGGTCTGTTCCCCCTCCCTCCTCCCCAATTATTTGCCAGATTAAGTTTGATGATTTAGAGCTGCCTTTGTTCAAAGTTTTTTTCAAGTTGAAGATGGGTGGACTTCAACTCCCAGAATTGCCCAAAACCAGCCATTCAGGCTGGAGAATTCTGGGAATTGAAGTCCACACATCTTAAGAAGTTGAGAAACACTGTTTTAAGGCACAATCTAATTGTGTTTGGACCGCTCCAGCTTCTTCACATCCAGTGTAAAACAGATTAAATTACCCCAAACTGGGTAAAAGTGTTTATTTTGTCCATCCCATCCCAATAGGAATATTTACGCTGCTTTAAATCAATGCTTCTTAACATTTTTTTTTTTTAAAAAAGAAGAAAAGGGCACAGCCAAAAACTGATGCTACATCCTCTTTCAATTTGTCAATGGATTCTGCAAGTGATTTATGTGACACCTGATTCAGACCTCGGTCCTTTTGACCAATCCTATCTGGCTTTGGCCAAATTTCGAAGGAACCGTGGGGTACATCTTGCAACCCAGTTCGACTGCGCGGTCAATATCTCTTCCCCCAATATAGACCAACGGGGGAAAGGTCTCCTGGTGGTCCCTGAATTCCTCCCTTACTTTGTTTCTTTAAAAGTTATTTTTAATCAAAAAGAACAAGAACAGGGAAAGCAGCGTGCTAAAACCCAAGCACTCCTTCTCTTATTGAAAAAAGAAAAAAAGGAAAAATAGTGGGTAATCTAGAGCTGTGTTTTTTTCAACCTTAAGCCACTTTAAAATGGATGGACTTCGAATCCCAGAATCCCCAAGCCAGCAGGCTTCAGACAAGCAAAAACATTTTTTTAAAAAAATTTGATTTATATGCCGCCCTTCTCCGGAGACGCAGGGCAGCTTACAATGCGCTAAGCAATAGCCTTCATCCTTTTGTATATTTTTTATACAAAGTCAGCTTATTGCCCCCACAAACTGGGTCCTCATTTCACCTACCTTAGAAAGGATGGAAGGCTGAGTCAACCTTGAGCCTTGGCGAGATTCGAACCAGCAGTAAATTGCAGGCAGCTGTGTTAATAACAGGGTGCGTAGACCACTGTACTATCAAGGCTCTTGAGGTGGAGGTGTGGGGAACCAGATTCCTTAAAGGCTGCATGATTCGCTTAACAGCTGCAGAGATTCATGTAAGGACAAAGCAAAAACGGTTGTAAGATGAGGCGCTTCCTTAAGAATTGCCTTGCTTAGCAAGCACAAATTTTGGGCTCATTTCTGGTCATATGTTGAGGACTATCTGTGACCCCCTTGAAGTATCCTAGGGAACTGCTGAGTTAAATCACAGAATGCGAAATTGCCAGACCTCTCTGTTCCACACAAGTGTTGAGTTGTTTTCTAAGGCCGCCTAAAGTTGTCTCTTTTCTCCTGTTACAGTTGCAGCTGTGTTTTTAGAGGGTGTGGGTGTCTCTTGTGTTCTTGTGTATTTTGAATGTGCAGCTGTTCCCTGCCCACCTCTCTACGAAGAGTCTGCGTACAGTATTAAGGAGATAGTAACTGTCTCGGACCCCAAAAGTTTAGAAAAATCTCTTTATTTGATACCTGATACCAGTTAAGACCATTGTTGCTCAACCTTGGCACCTTTTATGGTGTGTGGACTTCAACTCCCAGAATCCCCAGCCAGCCCTGACCCCCCCAAGGCAAATATGAACCAGTTGCCAGGTGTCCAGATTTTAATCACATGACCTTGGGGAGGCTCATAAGTGTGGACAACGGGCATAAGGCACATTTTTCAGTGCCGTAATTTTGAACGGTCACTGAAGGAACGGTTGTAAATCGAGGACTGCCTGTACCCTGTTGTACCTTCCTTCATGCCCACGTGTAAGCATGAATTATGATTCATGGAAAGGCAAACGCCTAGCAGGCAGATATAGCTTGGTGCCACTTACTATGTCTCCCAATAGAAAAAAAAATTGTAAGATGGGCAGCCAATACATTTTACAAATGCATAAATACCGTATTTTCTGGCGTATAAGACCACTTTTTAACACATGAAAATCTTCTCAAAAGTTGGGGGTCATCTTATACGCTGGGGGTCGTTCTCCTGTAACCAGGCAGACCAGCCCGAAAGGCTCTGACGAGCCTTAAATGGCTCTGACGATCCCAGCTTTCTTTTTTAGACCTAGCCATTTAAAGTTTAGGAAGTTTTAAATTTAGTTTTCATATAAAAATAAAAATAAAATAAAATAATATTTGTGCAGCTTTCTGAGATTTAGTGTGTTTCTGTAGTGTTTCACTCTAACTACACAAACACAAAAAATCTCACAAAGCTGTATGTGGAATTTTGTGTGTGTAAAGTGTGAAAGTTGGTTTTTGGGGCTTTTTGTGGCTGTGTGAGGTTCTGCTTGTTGCAGGGGCCATTTTGGGTCTAGCACAGCTGCTTTTACCTTGTGGGTGAGCCAGTTGATGTTTTTTAATTTTTATTTGGTGTGCGTTGGAAGAGGGGTAGTCTTATACGGCGAGTATAGCCCAAACCCTATATTTTAACAGGAAAGGTTGCGGGGTCGTCTTATACGCCCAGTCTTATACGCCGGAAAATACGGTATTTTTTTTGTGCCTCAGGGTTGAACTGTGAGGTCTTTGGTGTTCCCTGAGTTGGTTGTTTCCTCGCAAACCAGTTTCATTGCTCAATTAGGTACCCGATTCCTGCAGCAAACAATACTCCAATTAAGGACCTGTAGTACTAGCTCAAGATAAGCAATCAAAGAATAAACAGCCTAATCAAGGAACCACTAAGAACATTCCCATCAAAACCGGCAGGGCAAAGAGCTTGTATAGGAATGAGAGCGAAACCCCACTCCCTTCTAGCACTGATGATGTTACCTAGTTTGGTAATGAAAAGTCTGCAAGAAAACAAGCTCAAGAGAGCACCAAGGACCCCATTTACTACGTCTTCCTGACTGGCACACAACCTGGCAACGTGTGTTTGTCTATTAAAAAATGCCTGTGGGTCCAGGCTGTGCTGTAGCCCGCAGAATAAATCAACGTCCCCAGTCTCCGCTAAATGTCTCATCCCCCATGTTGAATAACAAGAGGTGGAAGGGACCTTGGAGGTCTTCTAGTCCAACCTTCCCTGCTCAAGCAGGAGATCCTATACCCGTGATGGCGAACCTATGGCACACGTGCCACAGGTGGCACACGGAGCCATATTAGTGGGCACGCCAGCTCAGCTTTGGGGTGCATGCGTGTGCCGGCCAGCTGATTTTCGGGCCTTCTGGGCCCACCAGAAGTAGGGAAACAGGCTGTTTCCTGCCTCTGGAGGGCCTGGGGGCGGAGTAGGGAAGGCCCGTTTTTCTTTCTTACCTGGCTCCAGATCCTCTCTGTGTATCTGGGAAGGGCGAAAACAGCCTTTCCCACTCCCTTGGAGGGCCTACGGAGCCTGAAAGGGCCCATTTCCCAACTCCCGGTGGGACAGGAAGTGACATTTTTTGCTGTCCCCAGCCTCCAGAACCTCTCTAGGAGTCTCTAGGAGCCTCTCTAGGAGTCTCTGGAGGCTGGGGACAGGAAAAAATGTCACTTCCTGTCCCACCGGGAGTTGGGAAATGGGCCCTTTCAACCTCTGTAGGGTCTCCAAGGGAGTGGGACAGGCTGTTTTCGCCTTTCCCAGATGCATAGAGAGGATCTGGAACCAGGTAAGAAAGAAAAACGGGCCTACCAGGCCATCATGTGCCAGAAGTGGGGTGGGGTTGCGTGCGCATGCGCTTGGGCACGTGCGCGCGTGACCCTCCCCCGCCCCCCCCCTCTCCTGGCATGCAATGGCAAAAAGGTTAGCCATCACTGTCCTATACCATTTCAGACAAATGGTTATCCAGTCTCTTCTTGAAAATCTCCAGGGATGGAGCAATCGCAGCTTCTGGAGGCAAATCATTCCATTGATTAACTGTTCTCACTGTTAGGAAATTTTTCCTTAGTTCTAGGTTGCTTCTCTCCTTGATGAGTTTCCATCCGTTGCTTCTCGTGCTTTGGAAAATAGATTGACCCCCTCTTCTTTGTGAGAGCCCCTCAAATATTGGAAGGCTGCTATCGTGTCACCCCTAGTCCTTCTGTTCCTTAAACTAGACACGCGCAGTTCCTGCAACCGTTCTTTATAATGTTTTATCCTCCAGTTCCCTAATCGTCTTCGTTGCTCTTCCCTGCACTCTTTCCAGACGTCTCAACGTCTTTTTTATATTGTGACCAAAGCCAGATGCAATATTGAAACTGTGGCCTTGAAAGCAGATATCACAGCTTTACTGTTGAAGTGGGTGTATGGGGTGTGTGACTTGTGGGTTTGCGAGTCTCGAAGCGCAGATGCCCTGCCACTAACCCGCTGGACCAGTCTTTCCTTTGACTTCTTCTCTCCCTCTTTTCTGTATGGCCAGCCTCTGCTTGACTAACCCGCTTGCCTTTTCTCTGCCTGTCCTTTCCCTCCCTTTGCTTCTTGTCCATGACAGATATCAACCTTAACTCTCCCAACAAAGGTCTCCTGTCCGATTCCATGACCGATGTGCCCGTGGACAACCCCAGCGCCTCTGCCATGGCTGCCCCGTCAAGGACCTTACCCTACAACGGTCTCACCGAAGCCGAGGAAGAAGAACTCAGGGCTGAGCTGACCAAGGTAAAAGTCGCCTTCTATCCGCTCTTCGATGCTTACTCAGTTTCCACAATCTTGTTCGATGTGGGTTGATCCAGTTTGGTCTAGTGGTTAAGGGACCAGGCTAGAAACCGGGAAACAGGGAGTTCTAGTCCTGCCTTAGAGTTGAAAGCCAGCTAAATGGGCCAATCACCATGATAAGATCTAGTCTTGGCTTAAGCATGAAAGCTGGCTGGGTGACTTTGGACCAATCATCAGGAGCTTCTGAGTTCTAGTCCTGGATTAGGCATGAAATCTGGTGGGTGACTTTGGGCCAATCACCAGGAGACGTGAGTTCTAGCGCTGGATTAGGCACGAAAGCCGGCTGGGTGACTTTGGGCCAGTCACCAGGAGACGTGAGTTCTAGTCCTGGATTAGGCATGAAAGCTAGTGGATGGCTTTGGGCCAACCACCAGGAGACGTGAGTTCTAGTCCTGGATTAGGCATGAAAGCTGGTGGGTGACTTTGGGCCAGTCACCAGGAGACGTGAGTTCTAGTCCTGGATTAGGCATGAAAGCCGGCTGGGTGACTTTGGGCCAGTCACCAGGAGACGTGAGTTCTAGTCCTGGATTAGGCATGAAAGCCGGCTGGGTGACTTTGGGCCAGTCACCAGGAGACGTGAGTTCTAGTCCTGGATTAGGCATGAAAGCTAGTGGATGGCTTTGGGCCAACCACCAGGAGACGTGAGTTCTAGTCCTGGATTAGGCATGAAAGCTGGTGGGTGACTTTGGGCCAGTCACCAGGAGACGTGAGTTCTAGTCCTGGATTAGGCATGAAAGCCGGCTGGGTGACTTTGGGCCAGTCACCAGGAGACGTGAGTTCTAGTCCTGGATTAGGCATGAAAGCCGGTGGATGACTTTGGGCCAATCACCAGGAAACGTGAGTTCTAGTCCTGGATTAGGCATGAAATCTAGCTCGGTGACCTTGGGCCAGTCATTCCCTCTCAACCCAACTCACCTCACAGGATTGTTGTGGGGAAAACCGGAGGAAGAAAGAGTGTTATGTATGTTTGCCAGGCTTTAATTATTTGTAAGAGCAATAAAGGAGAGATAAAAATCTAATCAATAAACTAAACATTTAGGCTTTATGTTTTCTACTTTCCCCAGCCCCTAAACAATTAATTTTTTTATTCAAGCACTTGCATGAGCCACTTCATAATTTTTAGAATACTCTCTGGCTTCGTTGATAATGTTCCTGCAGCCATTATTAGATAAAATAGACCAGTATTTCTCAAGTTTGCCAGCATTTGGATGTGTGGACTTCAACTCCCAGAATTCTCCAGGCAAAAGGTAAACACTGGGACATTGAGGGATCTGGAGCGCTAAGGCTGTTAGGACCGAGCTGTCAATCATCTTCCCTGCCTCATCTGTTTTACAGCATGATAGGAAACTGCTATGCTGCAAACCACCAATATGCAGCAACATTTTTATTTGCAAGATTTGCTTAGGTCAGTGATGGCTAACCTTTTTGCCATTGAGTGCCAGGAGACGGGGGGGTGGGGGAGGGTCACGCGCGCACGTGCCCACACGCATGCGTGCGCAACCCCCTCGCCCCCCCTCTGCTCCTGGCACATGATGGCCTGGTAGGCCCGTTTTTCTTTTTTACCTGGTTCCAGATCCTCTCTGTGTATCTGAGAAGGGCGAAAACAGCCTTTCCCACTCCCTTGGAGGCCCTACGGAGGCTGAAAGGGCCCATTTCCCAACTCTCGGTGGGACAGGAAGTGACATTTTTTGCTGTCCCCAGCCTCCAGAACCTATCTAGGAGTCTCTAGGAGCCTCTCTAGGAGTCTCTAGGAGCGTCTCTAGGAGTCTCTGGAGGCTGGGGATAGGAAAAAACGTCACTTCCTGTCCCACCGGGAGTCGGGAAATGGGCCCTTTCAGCCTCCGTAGGGCCTCCAAGGGAGTGGGAAAGGCTGTTTTCGCTGTTCCCAGATACACAGAGAGGATCTGGAGCCAGGTAAGAAAGAGAAACGGGCCTTCCCCACCCCGCCCCCAGGCCCTCCAGAGGCAGGAAACAGCCTGTTTCCCTACTTCTGGTGGGCCCAGAAGGCCCGAAAATCAGCTGGCCGGCGCGTGCATGCGCCTCAGAGCTGAGCTGGCCTGCCCACTAATATGGCTCCGTGTGCCACCTGTGGCACGTGTGCCATAGGTTCGCCATCACGGGCTTAGGTTATCTAAAGATTTCCCAAGAGCAGCATGGTGGCTTAGAAGTGAAGACGCCCGCCTCCCACTCAGAAGGTTGAGAGTTCAATTCTAGGCTGCGACAGTCATTTCTCTGTCAGGGTGCAAAAGGAAAATATTTGCTGTGAACTCCACGTAGGCGTCAGGAAGGGCAGTCAACGCTCAACTCCACTTAATTGCCCTGACCCCACCCTGAAGCAAAGGATTACAGGGTTATAAAAAGAATTAAAAAACAAAAAGATTTCCCAAGTAGGAAATACGGAGGAGGAATTTACTTTTTATTCAATAAGCGTTTTGTGAATGGCTACATCCTTGATTGAAGGAAGGGACATGGTGGCTCAGTGGCTAAGACGCTGAGCTTGTCGATTGAAAGGTCGGCAGTTCAGCGGTTCGAATCTCGAGTGCTGCTTAACGGGGTGAGCTCCCGTTACTGGTCCCAGCTTCTGCCAACCTAGCAGTTCGAAAGCACATAAAAAAATGCAAGTAGAAAAATAGGGACCACCTTTGGTGGGAAGGGAACAGCATTCCGTGAGCCTTTGGCGTTTAATCATGCCAGCCACATAACCACGGAGACGTCTTCGGACAGCGCTGGCTCTTTGGCTTTGAAATGGAGATGAGCACCGCCCCCTAGAGTCGGGAACGACTAGCACATATGTGCGAATGGAACTTTTACCTTTACCTTTACATCCTTCATTGTAGGTATATAGGTAAAGTATTTTCCATGGTAGCCTGTTTGTGAATGATCTTAAATGTTCAAAACACACCTTAAAATGTTTACTGCAGTGTTCTCAACCTTGCTAACTTTTAAGATGGGTGGACTTCAACTCCCAGAATTCCCTGGCTGGCCGGGGAATTATGGGAGTTGAACTCCACCCATATTAAAATGGACAAGGTTGAGAAACCCTGTCTTAACACATTTGTTGCATTCATGCAACGTGCCTAACTTCCTGAACAGGTGTGAATTGTGCCTCAGGTAACTAATTAACCCAAAGAGCTAAATTTGCATTTCAGGTAAACTCTCTTAAAATGACTTTTTAAGTTTAATGCTGATCAAGCCCAGGAAGTCCCAGGAATGCAGTTGGTGAATCGATCTGACCTGTTTAAGCATGTTGTGCGATCCTGCAGCTGAAATATCTTTGGTGTCCTAAATATGCCTATAAAGTTGCCTATTAAGGTGACTCTTTTCTTGAAGAAAATATGGAATTTATTCCTTATCATCTATGCTGAGGCAGGAAACATGACTAGATGAGCACATTCTACTGCAATGCTGGCAAACCTTTTCGGCTCCGAGTGCCGAAACGGGAACACGCGCACACGGGGGAGCACCGGGAAACTTCTGGTTTCTGGTGTGCGCATGTGCACCGGTCACCTGGTCTTCTGGCACGAATGCGCGTGTGAAGACCAGCTGACGTGCTCATGCGCGCACCGGAAACAGGAAGCTCAGCTTCCCAGCGTGCGCATGTGCGCCAGGGAGCTGCTCTTCTGGTTTCTAGCGCTCCCCCACGCGTGAAGACCAGCTGGCCGGCGCGCATATGCACCCTGGGACCTGGAAGAGCAACGGGCAACGACTGGCGTGCCCAGAGAGATGACTCTGCATGCCACTTCTGGCACGTGTGCCATAGGTTCGCCATCCCAGTTCTACTGTATTGTACAGTAGAACCTTCATTTAGTGACCGTTCTAATTTAAAACAACATTTTAAAAAAGATGACTCACGACAGTTTTTCACATGACCCTTGCACAATTCCTGTAAGTCATATGATCAAAATTCGGGCACGTGACAACTGGCTCTATCCCAGGGTCATGTGATCACCATGTGTGACTCTCCCAATGAAATTCCGAAAAGCAGATTCACTTAACAACTGAATGATTCCCCGAACCGCTGCAATGATTCGCTTAACGACCGAGGCAAAAAAAAAAAAAGGTCACGAAATAGGGCAAAACTTAACGACTGTCTTTGCTTAGCAACGGAAATTTGGGGCTCCGTTGTCGTAAGTCGAGGACTACCTGTACGCGTGAGTGTGAAGGTACAGACTTCCCGCCACCCCTTTTAACTGCTTGATCCGTCAGAGTTGGCCCTTTTTAAGTTTCTTCCTCTGATCGTTAAGTGACTGTGGGCTCCTGCCTCTCTTATCTGATCCATTCCTGAAGACAGCCTGTCTTCCCTTGAGAGTAGAGTAGAACAGAACAGAACAGAACAGAACAGAACATGGAAGGAACCTTGGAGGTCTTCTAGTCCAACCCCCTGCTCAAGCTAGAGACCCTATGCCAGTGATGGGTAACTTTTTCCGGACCGAGTGCCCAAAGCACCCCGTGCATGCACGGCAGAGACCCAAAGACCAGCTGGCTGGCAGGAGGCATGTGCGCATGCGCAGGAGAGGTGAACCGTGGCGACGGCTTGCTTGCCATCACAGAGGGCCATAGGTTCGCCATCACGGCCCTCTACCATTTCAGACAAATGGCAGTCCAGTCTCTAGTAGTCAGATTAACGGATTTGGAAGGGACCTTGTAGGTCATCTAGTCCAACCCCCCGCCCAAACAGGAGACCCTACACCCGTGATGGCGAACCTATGGCACTCGTGCCACAGGTGGCACGCGGAGTCATGTTGCCTGGCACGCCAGCTCAGCTCTGTCAGCTGATTTTCGGCCCTTTTGGGCCCACCAGAAGAGGGCCTGG
The DNA here is from genome assembly GCF_029215685.1 of Pituophis catenifer annectens. NCBI lineage: Eukaryota > Metazoa > Chordata > Lepidosauria > Squamata > Colubridae > Pituophis > Pituophis catenifer. The sequence continues at coordinate 211,097,483 of NW_027256883.1, read as the reverse complement.
GAGGGGGGGAAGGCCCGTTTTTCTTTCTCCCTGGCTCCAGATCCTCTCTATGCATCTGGGGAGTGTGAAAACAGCCTTCCCCACCCCCTCGGAGGCCCGAAACGGCCCGTTTCTCAACTTCCGGCCTCCGAGGGGGTGGGGAAGGCTGTTTTCGCCCTCCCCAGATGCATAGAAAGGATCTGGAGTCAGGTGAGAAAGAAAAATGGGTGTGCCGGGAGTGGGGGGGGGGAAGGGGGGGTCGCACTTGCATGTGCATGGTGGGGCACATAGAATTATGGGTGTGGGCACACGCATGGGCAAACCTACCCCACCCCACCCCTTCCTGGCACGCGATGGCAAAAAGGTTAGCCATCACTGCCCTACACCATCCCCGAAAATGGCAGTCCAGTCTCTTCTTGAAAGTCTCCAGTGATGACGCTCCCACAACTTCCGAAGGCAACTTCTGTTCCATTAGTTGATTGTTCTCACCGTCAGAAAATTTCTCCTTATTTCCAGGTTGAATCTCTCCTTGGTCAGTTTCCATCCATTGTTCCTTGTGTGCTTTGGAGAATAGCTTGAGCCCCTCCTCTCTGTGGCAGCCCCTCAAATATTGGAAGGCTGCTATCTTGTCTCCCCTGGTCCTTCTCTTCACCAGACTAAACATACCCAGTTCCTGTCCCATTTCATTTGTCTTCTACTCGTTCTTGCCTAATTGGGACTTTTTTTTTGCCCAAATACGTAGGTGGAAGATGAGATTGGCACCTTGCGCCAGGTGCTGGCGGCCAAGGAGAGACACTGCGGAGAGCTGAAAAGGAAGCTGGGCCTGACCCCCTTGGATGACCTGAAGCAAAACCTGTCCAAGAGTTGGCACGATGTCCAGGTTTCTAACGCGTAGGTGTTTCCTTCTTTGTGACCTTGTATGTCGTCGCACACAGTTAGGAGATAAAACACTGAGGGCGTATAACCTTGCAGCTCCGCAGAAAAAGGAGAAGGCACAGGTAGTCCTCGACTTAACGACCAGCCTGCTTAGCAAGCATCCAACGTTGCAACAGGCCTACCTTGAGGCTAGAGGTGGTCTTGGAGTTATGACCACAACGATGCCCAAAATTGGTGGCCAAGCGAAACAATTTGTTAAGTGAGTTTTGCCCGCTTTTAACAACCTTTGCCGCCACGGTTGTTAAGCGGATCGCCGCATTTGTTAAACTATTCACGTGGTTGGTAAGTGAATCCGGCTTTCCCGTGGATTTTGCTTGCAAGAGGGGATCGCGTGACCCCGGGACACGGTGACCGTCATAAATATGAAACAGCGTCCGAATTCTGATTGTGAGACCGTGGGGATGCTGCAACGGTCATAAGTCCGTAGCAGGGACTTAAAAAAGTCCCTGCAATGAAAATGACCCGAATGACAATGACCCGAAAAAGGAGTCATAAGTCACTTTTTTCAATGCCATTGTAACTTTGGATGGTCACTAAACAAACTGTTGTAAGTCAAGGACTACATGTATTTTAACAACTGAGATTTGAAGTTACAGCAGTTGGAAACACACATACACACACACACACAGAGACTGGCATTCACGTGACCAAACTTCAGGCACTCAGCAACTAGGCCACGCTTGCGCCCGTTAGCAGCATCCCGCAGTCGCATGATCTCATTTTATGACGGTTTCACCGAACATTGGCATTTATTTCCCATTTCAGGGAAATGAACTTTGGTTCCCGTAACAACCTCAGCATTGATTTAACTACCCCCCCCCAAAAAAAGGTTTTAATATTGAGTCAGTCACGTGATCGGTCTCATTGTATGACCATGATGGGCAGGCTGTGTTAACGGTCGTAAGTTGAGGACTGTCTGTACTTTCTTCCCATTTGCCTCATGTGGTATCTGTGAAGCCCTTTGCATCTGTGGTCCCCGGGCAATTGACTTACATTCTGATGTGCCCCTGGGTAGGGCTTCCATTGCTCATCGGGGGGGGGGGGGCATACAGGGTCTTGCCTAGCGTGGCTCCCTACAGGAGCCTTAGAACCACTCGGCATCCTGGGAATTGTAGTCCTAGTGTGTCCGGAGGGCTCCCTACTGTGGAAGGCCTGTAATATCTGGGAGAGGATTGATTCAATCACAGGCATTGGTGCTAATGGTGACAAAGTTTCAGTAGAGAGCCCTGTGATTTTGAGCATTTATTTATTTATTCATTTATTAAATTTCACTTCTATATTCATTAAATTTCATTTATTTATTGAATTTTAGTTATTAAATTTCATTTGAGTTTCATTTATTGAATTTCATTTGTTTATTGAATTTCATTTAGTTTGCTTATTTATTGGATTTCATTTATTAATTGAATTTCATATATTTAAATTTCATCTATTTTATTCAATTTCGTTTATTCAGTTTCATCTATTGGATTTCATTTATTCAATTTCATTTGTTGAATTTTATTTATTCAATTCATTCAATTTCATCTATTGGTTTTCATTTATTTATTAAATTTCATATATTTGTTTAATTTTATTTATTAAATTGCATTTATTTATTGAATTTCTTTTTATTTATTAAATTTCCTGTATTGAGTTATTAAATTTCCTTTATTGAGTTATTAAATTTCCTTTATTTATTAAATTTCATTTATTCAATAATTTCATTTATTGAGTTATTAAATTTAAGTTTAATTTCATTAAACTTGCATGCTGCCCATCTCTCCCTCCCAAAGGACTCTGGGTAGCTCACAGTGCCATAAATAACAGAATAAAACCATGAGAGGAGTAAAACACCAGACATTGAAAGGGAAAACATTAAAAGGAATATGAAAAGAGTTGAAAACGGGGTGGAGGTGAGATCTTCTACGTATCTATCGGTATTAGCCATCTCCAAAATGTTATGCCTCTCCTTGGAGCGTGCTCACCAGCGGTGCGTTTCCAATATTCTTACCGCCGGTTCGCTGCGCACATACGCGCTTTCTGCACATGCACTCAGCTGTCCGCGCATGTGGAAGGCGCACGAGTGAGCAAAGCGCACGCGCCCAGCTTCGAAAACATGCCTAAATAGGATGGCATAGATCCGCAATCTCTGCTACCGGTTCGCTCAAACCGGTACGAACCGGCTGAATACCACCTCTGGTGATCACCCAAGGAACAGACAAAAAGTACCTGTCAGACTTCGATGCTATCTCATAATAAATGAATTTCCAAACTGCCAATCTTTAAGGAAATCTTCTCTTTAATTGAGCACAGCAACCGGATCATGACTCGATGCGGACAAGACTGACCTTTTGCCCCCCAATCCCTCCCTTTCCGATCCCCAATTATCTGCTTCTCATTGGCTATCTTCCAAGTCACTCCACTGACTTCTTGTCTCGTCGTTTCACAGGAATGTCTCCCCCCTCCTCATTTCCACGACGACCGGGCTTCAAAGGGATTTAGCAGGCAAAAGTTCAGGGCTTATCTCTCTCCTCTCTATGCCAGCGGTGAGACGCTGACAGTACCATTTTTTGGTACTTTTCATTCGATTGATAATAAATTGCGGTTTGACTCTGCACAGATGACAACATGAGGTGTGTTTTGGGCACTTGAGATAGCCCCAAGGGCACTGAACCTTGCAAGAAGTGCTGTGTTGGGTTTTCTCTCAGGAAACTCTTATCTTCCCTTCCAGCCCTTTTTCTCCTTTGCCCGACAGTCAGGAAAATTAATCAGTGGAACAGAACCCAGAGGTTGTGGGCTTCTCCGAAAAGTGCTTTTCCAGAAGACAACCGGACTTTCTTGTGCTTTTTTTTTTTTTTTACTTCCCTTGAAGACGTTTCACTACTCACCCGAGAAGCTTCCTCAGCTCTGACTGAACCGAAGAAGCTTCTCAGAGGAGAAGCGAAACGTCTTCAAGATAAAACCCAAGAAAGTCCAATTGCCTTTTGGAAAAGCACTTTTGGGACAACCACGACCTGGATGACTGAGAATCTCCACAGACATCCATCATTGGAGGTGTTTAGGAAGAGCTTGGGCAGCCATCTGTCTGAAATGGTAATAGGGTGTCCTGCCTGAGCAGGGGGTTGGACTAGAAGACCTCCAAGGTCCCTTCCAACTCTCTTGTTCTGTTGGAGACTTCGTGGATAATGCATCCACCTGGTCTTCTCAACCACAAGATAGACATCATCTAAAGACGGTATTTCTCAACCTGGGCAATTCTAAGAAGTGTGGACTTCAACTCCCAGAATTCCCCAGCCAAACACCTCTCTATGGTTCATTAAAGGACCCCTTCTTTTTTCCCAGGATCCTGGATGAGCTGAGAAAAGATGATGATGGTAGTGGTGGTGATGATGATGATGATTTTTTGGGGGGGACCATGCCAGGCCACTTCAAAGCAGCGTTTCTCAATCTCAGCCTCTTGCTGGCTGGCTAGGGAATTCTGGGAGTTGAAGTCCATACATCTTAGAAATTGAGAAACGCTGACCTCGGATCTCTTCCACTTCTGTTCTTCTGTTAGTTTTCCTCTTGGGTTTATCCCCCCCCCCCCCCCGGTCTCCGCAAGTTCCTAGTCCTCATTTTTTAAAAACAAATTTGATTGACCCCTGGGTTTCCCCCCCCCACCAGCTATGTGAAAACCTCTGAGAAACTCGGCGAGTGGAATGAGAAAGTCACCCAGTCGGATTTGTGAGTTCCTTCCACCTTGCACGCACTGCCTTTTTCTTCTTCCTGGCTCTGTCGCCCTCTCGGCCCTGCGCCCCCTTATTTGGGGGGGGGCAGAGGCTGCTTGTGCGCTTGGAATATGGCAGATTCCCGTCGGGGCCTTTTGCTTCTTAACTTTGAGACTTATTCTTTGCTGGGGAAGGCATTTTCTTGGCCTTGTTGGATGCTAAATATCTTGCGATATTTCCCTCAGGTTTCCTGACGCCAAGAAAGGGAAATTCCTGTCAGCAGATCCTACCGGAAAACAAAAAAAAATCATTATTTTATTTCAGTGAGTTTCCCCCTGTCCTGTTTGGCTCCAGAGTGAAACGGGGTAGAGATCGTTTCCACAATGGTGGAAACTACAAACCACAATTGAACCCAACATTTCAGTTGCTAAGTGAGACAGTCGTTAAGTGAGTTTTGCCACACGTTACGACCTTTCTCGCATACAGTAGAAACCTCTGGTCACAACCATAATTTGTTCCCTAACTTTGGTCGCAAACCGATTTGGTCGTGACCCGAACCTAATTTTGGAAATTTGGGGCTTACAAAAAAACATGGCACGGAAGGGAAAATTGGCCACGGGGAAAAAAAAATATTGGGAATTTTTTGGTCGTGGTCAGAAGCGTTTGTGGCCAGAGGTTCTACAGTAGTTGTTGATTGGATCACAACCATGGTTAAGTTAGTAACACGTCCGTTAAGGGAATCTGACTTCCCCATTGGCTTTGATCCTCAGAAGGTCGCAAAAGGGGGTCACATGACCCTCAGACAAGCAACCGTCATAAATACGAGTCAGTTGCCGGGCGTCTGAATTTTGATCACATGACCATGGGGATGACACAATGGCTGTAAGTGTGAAAAACAGTCATAAGTCACTTTTTTTCCTGTGCCATTGTCACTTTAAAAGGTCACTAAATGAACTGTTGTAAATCCAGCACTACTTATACCAGGGGTCAGCAACCTGCGGCTCTGGAGCCGCATGTGGCTCTTTCACCCCTCTGCTGCGGCTCCCTAGCACTCAAACTATACGTCACAACCACCAATGTGACTCCCGCCGGCACGCGATTTATTGAGCTTTTCAACCCCCGGTAGGTCAACCATAGAAAAATCCAAGAAAAGAAAAATTTCAGAAGAAAAGAGAACGTTTAATTCAACTACGTATGCTAGTTTTGTGGCCGCTCAAGAAATAGTCAGGGTTTTTGTGGCTCCCGGTGTTTTTTTTTCCTGTGGGAAAGGAGTCCAAATGGCTCTTTGAGTGTTTAAAGTTGCAGACCCCTGACTTATACCGTTGTAACTTCAAACAGCCGCTCAACGGATGATTGTAAGTGGAGGGCTTCCTTTATTTATTTTTTTATTTGATACCTTAGCACAGTGATGGCTAACCTTTTTTGCTGTTGCGTGCCAAAAGTGGGGGTCGCATGGGGGGTCGCGGGTGCGGATGCCCACATACATAATTCAATGCGCCCCGCCTTCCCGCGCATGCGCACATGACCCCCCTCCCCACACTTCCCCCTGCTTTTGGCACGCGATGGCACGGTGGGCCCAGTAGGCCTGTTTTCCCCCTCCCCAGGCTCCAGAGGCTTTCTAGGAGCCTGGGGAGGGCAAAAACAGCCTTCCCCATCTCCCCGGAGGCCTTCTGGAGGCCGGAAACAGCCAGTTTCCTGACTTCCGGTGGGACCGGAAGGCCTAAAAATCAGTTGGCCGGTGCGCACTGGAGCTGAGCTAGGGCAACACCGGCGTGCCCACCAATATGGCTCCACGTGCCGGAGACCGCGGCACACGGAGCCATATTGGTGACCGCGTGGCTGGAGCATGTGAGCTGCAAACAACTAGGTCTGGATGGACGGTAGTCCTTGACTTACTGACTGGTTGCTTAGCAACCATTCAGAGATATAACGGACCAACATTGGGGATACTAGTGAAGGATCTTCTGCATTGCTCTTCCAATCTAGAATCTCTCTTTGTGTTCATCGCGGACAAGAGAAAGGAAAATTTACAGGCCCACAAAGAGTTTTGTAGCCTGCTTAATATTCCATGGAGTATGAACTCCCCCATCCTTCTTCCCTTTTCAACAAAAGAAACCTCCAATTCTATAGCCAGTTTGCAAGGCTGAGACAGGTAGTTCTCGACTTACAACAGTTCGTTTAGTGACCGTTGAAAGTTACAACGGCACTGAAAAAAGTGACTTCGGATCGGTTTTTCACACTTACGACTTTCCCAGCATTTCTCACGATCAGGTGATCGGTTCGTATTTCTGACCGTACCCGTGTCCCAAGATCTTGTGTTCCTCTTTTGCGACCTCCTGATGAGCGAAGTCATCAAGGAAGCCAGATTCACTTCACAACCGTGTTACTAACTGACCGGCTGCAGCGATCCACTTAACAACGGAGGCAAGAAATGTCGTCCAACGGGGCAACAGTCACTTCGCAAAATGTTTCGCTTCACAACAAATTTCGGGCTCAGTTGTGGTCATAAATCAAGGACTACCTGTATTTAAAAAAACAACAACACAGAACTTTGGTTTCCTTGCAAGACTTAAATATTTGGTTTCAATCTTTGACGCTGCTCCATGCTAAAATTCTTCTAATCTGATTGTATTCAGCAGACTGAATACAGCAGTGTTTCTCAACCTTGGAAGCTTGAAGATGGGTGGACTTCAACTCCCAGAATCCCCCAGCCAGCGCTGCTGGCTGGGGGATTCTGGGAGTTGAAGTCCACCCATCTTCAAGCTACCAAGGTTGAGAAACACTGGAATACAGCATCTTTTCCCAGAATTCTTAGCCACACCTAGAGAGCTGCAGGTAGGAGAAGGTGGCATTCAGCGGTTGAACTTGTGTTGAGACGTATGTTTGCTGCAGTTACCTTCTGAAGTACAGGTAGTCCTCGACAATGGTGAAATCTAAAATTTGTTACTATCGGTTCAGTGGGCGTGGATTGGTGGGGGGGGTAATGTGACGGTGGGCGTGGCCAATTTTTTTTATTTTTACTTTTAAAACCATTTTTTCTACAACCTCTTCGGCGAAGAGGTTGTTAAAAAAATGCTTTCAAAAGGGCTCTGACGATCCCAGCTGAGTTGCCCGATCAGCAGAGACTTTTTTTTTTCTTTTAAATGCCTCTGACGATCAGGCAACTCAGCTTGGATTGTCGGAGACATTTAAAAGAAAAAAAAGGGTTTTTTTCTTTTAGATGCCTTTGAGGATCCCAACTGAGCCGCGCAATCATCAAAGGCTTTTTTTTTTTTTTTTTAACTTTTAAAAGCATTTTTTCGGCCGAAGAGGTTGTAGAAAAAATGCTTTTAAAAGTAAAAAAAAAAAAAGCCTCTGATGATTGTGTGGCTCAGCTGGGCATGGGGGGGGGGCAGGGATTTTTGCTACCGGTTCTCTGAACCACCCACCGTCATCGTTACCGGATCAGGTGATCCGGTCCGAACCGGGAGCATTTCACCCCTGGTCCTCGACCTACGACCGTCACTGAGCCCAAAATTTCCATTGTTAGGCAGCATGGTTATTAAGTGAGTTTTGCACCATTCTATGACTTTTCATGCCACCGTTGTTAGGTAATCACTTCAGTCGTTAATAACCGGTTTGTTAAGTGAATCCGGCTTGCCTCTTGCATTTGCTTGTCGGAAGTTCGCAAAAGGGGATCATGTGACACCCCCCCCCTCCCCCGGGACACTGCAACTGTCGTAAATATGAGTCAGTTACCAAGCGTCTGAATTTTGATCATGTGACCATGGGGATGGTTGTAAATGTGAAAAACAGTCATAAGTCTCCTTTGTTAGTGTCTGTAACTTCACACGAACGGTTGTTAAGTCGAGGACTACCTGTAATAGAAGAAATTAGGAGTTGTTGACTTCAGGTGTGATTTTACAATTTCCTACTATGTCAATACCATTTCCATCCTTAGCCTGGTATCATCAGTAGGTATGTTTTTATAGTTCTGGTATTGTGGTATGCTGCGCGCAGGCAGAGGTTCAACAGGGAACGTTCATGTAATGCCCAGGTTTGTGTGCGAACCTGCTCTTCTTGAGCATGAAATAGGATGCTTAAAGCATGTAGTCACAAAGGTGCTTTTTTCAAGAGGTAATTGGATTTTCTTGGTTTTTCTTTGAAGATGTTTCGCTTCTCATCCAAGAAGCTTCTTCAGCTCTGACTGGATGGTGGGGAACGGAAGGATTGATACTCCTTGCAGACAGCTGGTCGTTTGCATCCTTTTAGAGCAGTGTTTCTCAACCTTGGTAGCTTGAAGATGGGTGGACTTCAACTCTCAGAATCCCCCAGCCAGCAGCGCTGGCTGGGGGATTCTGGGAGTTGAAGTCCACCCATCTTCAAGCTTCCAAAGTTGAGAAACACTGTTTTAGAGAGACGTTGAGGCCACTTGGAGGTTTATGTGTGTCCTCAGGCTCACCTGAGTCGTGCAAATGGGCGTGGAGCCTTCTTGGAACTGCTGAAAGGACTGTGTTGTAGACTGGAGAGAGGTGTTGTCGTAACCCTCCACGCTCTGTTGAGTGAGGACTCTTCAATTTGGACATAGATGGCCTCTTGGACCCCTCTTTCCAACCAGCAGTCCTCTCTGTCCAAAATGTGGACTTTGGCCTCTCCAAGTGGACTCTCTAAAAGGATGCAAATGACCAGCTCTCTGCAAGGAGTATAATTCCTTCCATTCCCCACCATCCAGTCAGAGCTGAAGAAGCTTCTTGGATGAGGAGCGAAACGTCTTCAGAAAATCCAACTACCTCTTGAAAAAAAACACCTTCGGGACAACTGTGACTTGGATGACAGAGAATCTCCATAGATATTTAAACACTGTTCAGAGCAGCCTGTTTGCAAGGGGGGGGGGCAGCTTCACGCACGAAGCAGAACACGTGTATGAAATTCCACCCTCAAAGTGGAGAATTTGCACAGAGGCACCAGTAAAGCCTTGGCATTGCGGGTAAACCTTTAGTTCACTTAAAGCTATTATTAAGAAATTTTATGCGAATCTATATAATCAGGGGAAAATAGAGGAAGATAAAATAGAACAGTACATAGAGAAATCAGTTCACTTAAAGCTGGTCCTTGAAAGTTTAAGCATGATGCAGCTTACCAAGAAGATAATCAAATGTTTCCTCCTTAGGATCGTGACGGGTAAGAAAATGGTCTTCCCTATCCAAGATGGCAGGGAAATCTGAAACGGTCCGGGTGGGGTCTCCTGTTTGAGCAGGGGGGTTGGACTAGAAGACCTCCAAGGTCCCTTCCCACTCTGTCATTCTGTTATTGTGTTATTCTGGTGGTACACCATCTAGCGAACGATTCCTCAATGCCCACCTCCAGTTTGAGCCTCTCCAGCCGCAGGGCAGTGAATGCTAGGAAATACGCCAGGGGAAAGGAGACCACCTGGTTACAGGAAGATATGACTTAGATATGAGTACGCCAGGGGAAAGGAGACCACCTGGTAGATCAATACGCCAGGGGAAAGGAGACCACCTGGTTACAGGAAGATATGACTTAGATATGAGTACGCCAGGGGAAAGGAGACCACCTGGTAGATAAATACGCCAGGGGAAAGGAGACCACCTGGTTACAGGAAGATATGACTTAGATATGAGTACGCCAGGGGAAAGGAGACCACCTGGTAGATAAATAGGCCAGGGGAAAGGAGACCACCTGGTTACAGGAAGATATGACTTAGATATGAGTACGCCAGGGGAAAGAAGACCACCTGGTAGATAAATAGGCCAGGGGAAAGGAGACCACCTGGTTACAGGAAGATATGACTTAGATATGAGTACGCCAGGGGAAAGAAGACCATCTGGTAGATAAATAGGCCAGGGGAAAGGAGACCACCTGGTTACAGGAAGATATGACTTAGATATGAGTACGCCAGGGGAAAGAAGACCACCTGGTAGATAAATAGGCCAGGGGAAAGGAGACCACCTGGTTACAGGAAGATATGACTTAGATATGAGTACGCCAGGGGAAAGAAGACCATCTGGTAGATAAATAGGCCAGGGGAAAGGAGACCACTTGGTTACAGGAAGATATGACTTAGATATGAGTACGCCAAGGGAAAGAAGACCATCTGGTAGATAAATAGGCCAGGGGAAAGGAGACCACCTGGTTACAGGAAGATATGACTTAGATATGAGTACGCCAAGGGAAAGGAGACCACCTAGTAGATAAATACACCAGGGGAAAGGAGACCACCTGGTTGCAGGAAGATATGCCTTTTGATTTAGAAGGTGGGATTGGTGGTGGCTGGGTAGTGCTGGCCTGGCAGGTAAGAATTAACCACCCGATGATTGAAAACAGCTTGTGGGTGCTCCTATCGCTGGAGGTTTTCAAGGAAAGATTGGAACAACTGTTTGACCTGGATGGATAATAAGGTCTCCTGCCATAGACGGGGTTGGACTAGACTAGAAGACCTCTGAAGTCCCTTCTAGCGCTACGATTCTATGATTGCCATCTTTTTACGATGAGACCTCGAAAGCTGGCAACTTTTAAGACTTGTGGACTTCGACTCCCAGAATTCCTCAGCCAGCTTAGGGAGTCGAAGTCCACAAGTCTTAAAGTTGCACAGTTTTCGAGAGCCCTGTTCCAGATGTGAAGGGGAAAAAAAAAAAGGCCCATTCCTTCCTCATAGATGGCCTTGCGTAAATTGTATGAACAAATGAAAGAGGTGTTCTCTAATCTGTTGTATTTATAGATATGTTTCGGCCAGCAGTACTCTGGAGGACTGGAATGACAAATTAACCCAATCAGAAGCGTGAGTCTCTTAACCTTCTGCATAAAACACGCACGCCTTCCGTGTCGGACCACCATTAACTCTTCCTTCCTTGCACTAATAACCCTTCTGCTTCGTCCCTTTGCTTGTAAATGCTTCCGGGGTGCTGTGTGATCTAAGGCAAAAATCGGGGGTGGGGGGGAAGGGTGAAGAAACGGGACACTGAACTTTTCTTGGAGTTTCGGGCTGTTCGGCTGATGCTTTTCCTGGGGAGATTGAGAGTAAGACGGTTCGTTTGTCCTACTAGCATTGACCACTAGCACTGATGATGTTACCTAGTTGGGTCATGAGACGTCTGCAAGAAAAAGAGCCTTGGTAGTACAGTGGTCTAAGGCACCCTGTTATTAAGCTGGTTATTAAGACCAGCTGCCTGCAATTATTGCAGGTTCGAATCTCGCCAAGGCTCAAGGTTGACTCAGCCTTCCATCCTTTCTAAGGTAGGTAAATTGAGGACCCAGTTGTGGGGGCAATAAGCTGACTTTGTATAAATATACAAAAGGATGAAGGCTATTGCTTAGCGCATTGTAAGCCACCCTGAGTCTCTGGAGAAGGGCGGCATATAAATCAAATTAAAAAAATAATTAAAAATAATTAAAAAAAAAAACAACCAAGCTCAGAGAGCCCCAAGGAGCCCTTATTTCAACCCTGAGTTACAAATATTCTCCTATACAAGTAGTCCTTGACTTACAACACTTCATTTGGTGACCGTTCATTTCATTTTCATTTTCATTTTATTTAATTTGTATACCGCCCTAATCCCGAAGGACTCAGGGCGGTGAACAGGCACAGGATAAAACGCATAGAATACAAAAATTTAAGAGCAGAAGTAAAATCGAATTAAATCAATTTAGCCCAAGACAAATTTAAAACCCCAGGTTAAGAACAAATTAAAATTTACATTAAAATTTACATTAAAAAAAGAATGGGAGAGGTTAGGCCAGACCAGCCTATTGAAATAAAAAGGTCTGGAGAGCGTGGCGGAAGGTGCGTAGATCCGGGATCCTCTGTATCTCCGGGGGGAGCTCGTTCCTGATCGTAGGTGCCCCCACAGAGAAGGCTCTCCCCCTTCAGAGTTCAGAGTTACAATGGCGCTAAAAAAAGTGACTATCACACTTGCGGCCGTTGCAGCAGCCTCATGACCATGTAATCCCAATTCAGATGCTCGGCAACTGACTCATATTTATGACGGTTGCAGTATCCTGGGGTCACGTGATCCCCTTTTGCGACCTTCGGACAAGCCAAGTCAACGGGGGAAACCGGATTCACTTAACCGTGTGACTAACTTAACAGCTGCATCAATTCCCTTAGCAACTGCGGCAAGACAGATCATAAAACGGGGCAAAATTCACTTAACAAACGCCTCACTTTGCAATTTTGGGCTCATGTTGTGGTGGTAAGTTGAGGACTACCTGTAGTGGCAGTGAAGAAGACCAGGACTTCTTCTTGTGAAGCGATCTGAGATGGAATCTGTGAGTCTGGGGTCTTTGAGGAAGGGGATGTCTCGGCCACCTCCCAAGAACCCTGTGAGGTGTCTTCTGCCGAAGAACCCCTTCACTTCATCCAGCTGTTTCGGACATCTCCAACCTGCCTTTGTGGGGAAAGCTTGTGGAGAAATTGGCAGCCTTAAACTTGCAAAGATCAATCAATCAATCAATCAGAATAAAGCTGGAAGCAGGGGTGAAATGCTCCCGGTTCAGACCGGATCACCAATCCGGTAGCGATGGAGGTGGGTGGTTTGGAGAACCGGTAGCAAACATCCCTGCCCCCCCCCATGCCCAGCTGAGCCGCACAATCATCAGAGGCTTTTTTTAAAAAACTTTTAAAAAGCCGAAAAAATGCTTTTAAAAGTAAAAAAAAAAAGCCTCAGATGATCGTGCAGTTTAGCTGGGATCGTCAGAGGCTTTTAAAAGCATTTTCGGCCAAAGAAGTTGCCAAAAAAATGCTTTTAAAAGTAAAAAAAAAAAAAAAAAAAGCCTCAGATGATCATGCAGCTTGGCTGGGATCGTCAGAGGCTTTTAAAAGCATTTTCGGCCAAAGAGGTGGTAGAAAAAATACTTTTAAAAGTAAAAAAAAAAAAAAGCCTCAGATGATCGTGCAGCTTAGCTGGGATCGTCAGAGGCTTTTAAAAGCATTTTCGGCCAAAGAGGTTGGAAAAAAAGTTTTAAAAGTTAAAAAAAAAAAAAAAAAAGGTGGCCATGCCCACCCAGTCACATTACCCCACTCCCTACCCCCGCAAGCCACGCCCACAGAACCGGTGGTAACAAATTTTACATTTCACCACTGGCTGGAAGGGACCTTGGAGGTCTTCTAGTCCACCCCCTGTACCAGGGGTGCCAAACTCAATTTCATTGAGGGAAGCTTCAGGGCTGTGGTTGACCTCGGGGAAGGGGGGGGGCAGGCGGGTGTGCCCGACTGGGTGTGGCCAAAATGGGTGGGCGTGGCCAGCTTGATGCCACTCACTCGGCATGGCTGGCTGGTGGGTGTGGCCAAACGGATGGGTGTGTCCAACTTGACACCACTCACTGGGCATGGCCGACTGAGTGGGCGTGGCCAGCTTGATGCCACTCCCTAAACTTCTGCCATGTTTCCTCTTCGCATTGGGTAAACCAGGCTGAAGCGACGTGGGCCGGCCCCATGGGCCAGATGCGGCCGCGGGCCTTGTGTTTGACACCCCTGCCCTATCCCATTTCAGACAAATGGCTGCCTAGTCTCTTCTTAAAGACCTCCAGTGATGGAGCACTCACAACTTCCGTTCCATCAAAAGAGTCCAAGAATAAGCAGGACTCTTGGCCGGTGGGTCTCAGGCTGGACTCTGCCTTGATTGTGGATGAACTATGGAAGCCTCAGGCTGAGGGAAGAAGTTCAACCATCTTGGTCTTCCTTGATTTTCTCCCTTTCTCCCTTTAACGCCATTAACCATGGTCTCTTTCTGGATTGGGATGAAGGCTGCGGGTCTCCTTCCTGAATGGGTGACCTCTTGGTGATGGTGGTGGTGGGTGAGGAGAGATAAGGGGGGGATTTATGGTCCATTGAGACCTTTAAGGTCCTAGATCAGGGGTCTCCAACCTTGGCCACTTTAAGCCTGGAGGACTCAGGTTGGAGACCCCTGTTCTAGATAACTCCAGCTGAATAACTTGGTTTCTCACACATTAATTCATCAAGGTAATATTTTTCCCCCCTCCCACACTCATCAGCCTGTCCAGTCAGCTTGAATAGGTCCTCTCCCTCCAGGTCTGGTCTGAATACAGGTAGACTTCGACTTACGACCACAATTGAGCCCTAAATTTCTGCTGCTAAGTGAGACGTTTGTTCAGCGAGTTTTGCCCCAATTTTTCGACTTTTCGTGCCGCATTTGTTAAGCGAATCACTGCCCCTTGTTTAATTACTTAACCCGGTTGTTAAGTGAATCTGGCTTCCCCCGTTGACCCCGTCTTGTCACCGTTTTTTCATCCTTATGGCCATTGCAACATCATGTGGTTTTGTGATCAAAATTTGGGGCGCTTGGCAACTGGCACGTATTTATGTACGTCCAGTGCAACATGCCACGATCACATGATCGTCTCTTACAACTTTCCTAGCCAACCTCTGACCAGCAAAGTCAATGGGACAAGCCGGATTCGTTTAATGACCACATGGTTCACTTAACAGCTGTGGCCAAAAAGCTCGTAAGATTGAACCTGACTCACTTTGCAACGGTCTTGCTTAACAGCAGAAATTCTGGTCCCAGTTTTGGTCAGAAGTCGAGGACTACCTGTATTTAAGATGGAGGGTTTTGCTCCGAAGGAGATGCTCCATTCTCCAGTTGTGAGTTGGATGAAATGGGATTGCTTTAGGTATAATTTTAAGGATCCATTGTTCTGCTTGGCATCCACTGGCTTCCCCAGTGACAAACAAAGTCAATGGGGAAGACAGATTCACTTAACAATTGTGTTACTAATTTAAAAGCTGCAGTAATTCACTTAGCAACTCTGGCACAAAAGGTCGTAAAATGGGGCAAAGTATTTCACTTAGCAACAAAAATTTTGGGCTCAGTTGTGGTCGTAGGTCGAGGACTACCTATATTCTGTGAATCGGAAATACATTCTGTCTTTGGGGTCTCTGAAGTCATTTCTGTAAATCAATGTTCCTCAACCGTGGCCTCTCGAAGATGGGTGGACTTCAACTCCCAGAATTCTCATGCCAGCTGCCTGGGGAATTCTGGGAGTTGAAGTCCACCCATCCTCAAGTGGCCAAAGTTGAGGAACCCTGCTATAAATGAATGGTGTACCAGAGATTGCTGCTTTCAAGCAGGAGAAGAGAATTAATAGAAAAATAGCCGAGCTGCGCTTCGCTTCTTGTGATTCTTCTTGGGACAATGTGATTTCTATTTGCAGACTGCTTTTCCAAGTGTCCCTCGGTGATTTATCTATAATCATTTAATTGCCAGAATTACAGCTTGCCTTTCTTCCAGATGCTCCCAGTATATGTGTGTCTGTGTGTATGTATGTATGTGTGTGTATCAGGGGTGAAATCCAGCCGGTAGCAGAAATTTTGAGCAATTCGGAGAACTGGCAAATGCCACCTCTGGCTGGCCCCAGAGTGGGGTGAGAATGGAGATTTTGCAATATCCTTCCCCCAGGAGTGGGGAGGGAATGGGGATTTTGCAGTAGCCTTCCCCTACCAGGCCCACCAAGCCACGCCCACAGAACCGGTAGTAAACAAATTTGGACTTCACCACTGGTGTGTGTGTGTGTGTGTGTGTGTATATGTGTGTGTGGGGGTATTTATTTATTTATTTATATACACAAACATACACAGTATATATATGTCTGTGTGTATATATGTATATATATGTATTTTTCTTCAGCCGGGTATTTTCCTAGGTAAACCAAGTTTTTCAAATTGCAGCCATAGCTCAGTGAAATCACATCCACTATCCTAGGCTTCTTCAGACAGCAAGCCAGCATTTTGCTGCCTATTGGGAGACTAATATAGATATAGATAAAACCTACAATAGGAGAAGAAATCAAATACTTGGCCTCTACAGGGAGGGAACATATGGTAAGGGTGTGGCTAACTGATGAGGACTACTCAGTCCGAAATAGATCTATAAATACATACTTTTTAAACCTACGATAAGAGAAGAAAGCATGTATATATATAGAGAGAGAGAGGGAGGGAGAAAGAAAAAGAAAGAGAAAGAGAAAGAAAGAAAAAGAAAGAAGAAAGAAAGAAAAAGAAAGAAAGAAAGAAAGAAAGAAAGAAAGAAAGAAAGAAAGAATGCCTACCTTCCTTCCATTTTTTTGTCTCCATAACAAGAAGGTAGTTGGGCTGAGAGTAGGATTGGCCCAAAGGCACCCCTCCCTTACCCATTGGTTTTCGTGAATGAACAAAAAAAAAAAAAGGTTGAAACTACAAAAAAGTTGTTGAGACTTTGGAATAAGTGCAGTGAAGAGCAACTAGGATGATTAAAGGCCTGGAGACTAAAACATGAAGACCGGTTGCAGAAATTGGGGTTTGGCTAGTCTAGAGAAAAGGAGGACTAGGGGGTGACGCAATAACAGTAGTCCAGTAGTTTGAGAGGCTGCCACAAAGAAGAGGAGGGGGTCAACTTATTTTCCAAAGCACCAGAGGGCAGGACAAGAAACAAGGGATGGAAACTAACCAAGGAGATAGAAGCAACCTAGAATTGAGGAGAAGCTTCCTAAGTGAGGACAATTCACCAGTGGAACAACTTGCTTCCAGAAGTTGTGAATGCCCCAACACTGGAAGTTTTTAAGAAGCTGTTGGATAACCATTTGTCTGAAGTGGTGTAGGGTTTCCTGCCTGGGTAGGGGGTTTGACTAGAAGACCTCTAAGGTCCCTTCCAACTCTGTTATTCTCTTCTATTCTACCTCCCAAGTCCTTTCCAAACTCTATTCTATTCTGATTGAGATTGGAACCCGGGTCTCTCCATTTCTACAACCCCATTCCTTCCTCCAGGCACTTCAATTTTTTGCTTCCTCGGCTAGATTTCCCACACAACTTATAATTACAGCCTCAATGATGGTTTGTAAGTTGAGGACTACCTGTAGGAGTATTTCCAGATGGGTCAATTGCACTGCAATCGCCATTCATGGTTATTTCGGGGAGCCCCGAAGTTGCAATTTCAGCCTTTCTCTACAAAATACCAAGCCGTGTAGGGAAATTCCACAGTATCCGGCTTTCGGTGCAGCTAAGTTTTATGCTGACAAGGACTGCGGATGTGAACGACTTCCTCCATTTATTTTGAAATCTGGTGATCGGAGGGGAAAAGAGTAAGAGCCAAGATTGCAACCTTGGTAGCTTCCAGTTATTGGAGAAATCTCAAAATGGCCAGTTCAGGCCTTTAAAACAGGGGTCTCCAAGCTTGGCAACTTTAAGACTTGTGGACTTCAACTCCCAGAATTCCTCAGCCAGCTTTGCAAAGCTGGCTGAGGAATTCTGGGAGTTGAAGTCCACAAGTCTTAAAGTTGCCAAGCTTGGAGACCCCTGCTTTAAAAGATAGGCTGCTTCCACTGTTTAAAATTGCAAATTTTTGATGGCTTCTTGACAGGAAGCCTTTCCCTTCCTGAGCATAAACCCGCCTATTTCTCTTCTGGATTAACGCATCAATATAGACTTTACTTAAAAAAAAAAAAAAGTTAAACTTTTAATGCTGTTCGTGAATTAAACGCTCAAAACTCAAAAGTTTTGGAATTTCTAAAAAGTCAGGAATGCCTGCTTTTTTTGGGTTGATGCTGCCAAGGAAAAGCGTGGAGTCATGATAGCAGAGTTCCAATATTTGAGGTGACAGAGAAGAGGGGGAGGTCAAGCTATTCTCCAAAGCCACCTGAAGGCAGGACAAGAGGCAACGGATGGAAACGAATCAAGGAGAGAAGCAACCTGGAACTAAGGAGAAATTTCTTGACAGTGAGAGCAATTAATCAGTGGAACAACTTCCGTACAGGAGTTGTGGATGCTCCAACACTGGAAGTTTTTAAGAAGATGTTGGATAACCGTTTGTCTGAAATTGTATTAGGGTCTCCTGCTTGAGTAGGGGGTTGGATAGAAGACCTCTAAGGTCCCTTCCAACTCTGTTCTTCTCTTATTCTGAGTGATAGCAGTGCCAAAGGCCACAAGATCTCCTCTCCATGAAGGCAAAGGGAGACCATCTAGAAGTGGTTTGGATTTTGGCAACTCGGATATGGTAGCTAATTCGAAAGGGCATCTGGACAGTAAGCTCTTCCCTTCCTGAGCTGATAGGCAGACACCAATAATGTTAATATGTGCTTTTTTCCCTTCTTTCTGATCTTGAACAATGCAAGACAAACAACAGTGAAGAAACGTTGGACAGTAACAGCAGATAAACCACGATGAAGGGTGTTAATCCTCCTTAAACTATTATCAGGGACCAGACAGGGAACATACATCTGCTTTGTAGCCTTGCTGAAGTCCAGGTAGTCCTTGATTTACGACCGTTCGTTTCGGGACTGTTTGAAGTTCACAACGCTGAAAAAAATTGACTTGCAACTATTCCTCGCACTTACGACCGTCACAGCATTTCCCCACAGTCACGTGATCAGAATTCAGGCCCTTGGCAACAGGCCTATATTTTCAACAGTTGCAGCCTTCCAGAGTCATAACGATCACTATTAATGACCTTCCTAGCTGGCTTCTAACAGGTCTGGGGGTGGGGGACGGGGCCCTGATTCGCTTAATGATGCATGGTTCACTTAACAACCGCAGCGATTTGCTTAACTCCCATAGTTAAAAAAAAAAAAAAAAAGCTCGTAAAATTGGCCGTGACTCACTTAACAGCCGTCTTGCTTCACAAGGGAAATTCTGATCTCGTGGTCGTAAGGTGAGAACTGCCTGTATCTTGAGCGTCTCTCAAAATCCTGCCATAATGAAGTGCGTCTTCAGAAGTGGCACATCCTTGCTTAAACCTGATTGCTAGCCTCTTTCACCCTCTGCAGTAGTTGCAAAGCTTTGCAAATCCTCCAGTGTGTACACAGAACACGTACACGCCTCTTGCCTTTCCCAACTCCTGTTGTTTAAGCTCCAGCTGTGTCTTCCTTTGCTCCTTCGAGACCATTCTCAATTAACGACGGCCTCCCTTCCCAATTCTTGTTTTTCTCTAGCTATAAGAAGACCCAGGAAACGCTGTATCAGGCCGGCCAGAAGACCTCGGCTGCTCTGTCCAACGTGGGTTCTGCAATCAGCCGGAAGTTTGGAGATATGAGGTAAGGGGTTGAGTTTTTTTCTTCTTCTTTTTGACCTAATTCTTCCAAAGAATTCTTGTCAGGTGCAAAAGATCAGGTCCACGCATGAAGGTCCCGTTAAAGTGATATATTGCTAAAATGCTCACGTGCAGGAAATTTCTTAACTCATGACTAGCACCCACTTGGAATTAAATAAGGGCCGATGGCATTCAAGGGAGATTGGGCTTAGTTCACTTGTGGTTACGTAGGGATTCTTGGCTGGTCTCTCTTTTGACTCCACCACTCCTTCCCAGACAGACAAAAGATAGGCAGAGACGATAGAGTCAAATGGGAAAGATCAGGTCCACATGTGAAGGTCCAGTTAAGCTGATTTATTGCTAAACAGCCAATGCACAGGAATCTTCTCACTTCATGGTTAGCACCTGCTTGGGATTAGATAAAGTCAATGGAATTCAAGGGTGGAGGATGGACTTAATCCCTTTGTGACTATGTAGGGATGCTAGGCTTATGCCTCTTTTGACTCTGCCCCTCCTACAAATTCTTGGTCAACAGGAATTAAAGCTTTTGCTGGTTATCTGGTTGCAGTTCATAGCACTGTGACCTCTGGGACAACGCTATGCAGGTAGTCCTTGAGTTACAACCCTATTGGGGCCTGCCCATCACGGTTGTAACTGACGACGGCCGTAACGCTGCTCGCGGTCACACGATCGACCTGGTTTTGCAAACTCTTTTGCATCATCCGTAAAACGAAAGCACGGTCGTAAGGCATGCACCGTGACCCTTAAGAGAATGCCAACAGTTGTTAAGCCAACTGATGGTTTGCTATGGCCACGGTTTTGCCAATGGGGAAGTAGGAAATGCAGGGTTTTGGCCCAGCAGTTGTAAAAGTATGACAGTCATTCTGTTAAAACTTAATTATAACTGTTTATAAGCATGTGTGGTTACAGTTGAGCTATGCTTAACACTGTCACGCGCAATACAATATCGCTGTTGTTCTTGGCATTTATTTTATTTTTATTTATTTATTTTATTTTATTGAATTTATATACCGCCCTACTCCCGAAGGACTCAGGGCGGCGAGCAGCCATAGAATAAAACATATAAATACAAAATTTAAAATAAAATAAAACGAATTAAATAATTTGGCTGAACAAATTTAAAACCCCAATAATTTAAAACCAAATTTAAAATTTCCATTTAAAAAAGGGAAAGACTTAGATTTATCTTGGAACAGCAGTTAAAGTAACTCAGTGGCATCCTACTTCTGGCTTAAAATTCTGATATACATCTAACCAACATCTTGATTTTCCTTTTTCCAAAAACATCTTTTAACCAGTCTGATGATCT
The DNA here is from genome assembly GCF_029215685.1 of Pituophis catenifer annectens. NCBI lineage: Eukaryota > Metazoa > Chordata > Lepidosauria > Squamata > Colubridae > Pituophis > Pituophis catenifer. The sequence goes on along the minus strand of NW_027256883.1, from coordinate 211,076,535 downwards.
AAATGAGGGGCTGTGGACAAATTAACATTTTATTATTGTTAATGGGTTGAGAACTTCCTTTGGTCACATAGTTAACACCTTACCCGTTGCCAATACTTCAGACTTCGGGGTTTATATAACGTAATTCTGATGATGTAGAATGTTATACTTTGGTGGAACCGCTGGCTTGGGAACGCATTCAGCTTCCACATTGAAACTGCTCTTCTTAAATGCTGAAAGCAATCCAGAAGTTCTGGCCAAATCTCTTCTGGGAAGATATTGGACAGTTAGGATGCAGAAATAACATTTATTTTATATAAATTACTTTTGGCTTAAAAAGCTGCAGAGTTGAGGTTTCTTTTGAGCCAACGGGAGGGAAGGAAGGTGGCCAAATTCTAGCATTGGGATTTCCCACTTATACATGAAATTTAAGTGTCCCCCCCCCACACACCTTTCTCACATTGGGGGTTTTCTTACTAATAAATGGTGAATTCTAGTCCTGCCTTAGGCATGGAAGCCAGCTACGTGACTTTGGACCAATCATTAGGAGACATTGAGTTCTAGTCCCGCCTTATCTAGCTGGGTGACTGGGCCAATCACTAGGAGGCACTGAGTTCTAGTCATGCCTTAGGCATTAAATTCAACTGGGTAACTGACCAATCACTAGGAGGCACTGAGTTTTAGTCCCACCTTAGGCATTACATTTAGCTGGGTGACTTTGAGCCAATCGCTAGGAGTCAGTGAGTTCTAGTCCCACTTTAGGCATGAAAGCTGGCTGGATGACTTTGGGCCAATCATCAGGAGGTGGTGAGTTCTAGTCCCACCTTAGGCGTGAAAGTCGGCTGAGTGACCTTGGGCCAGTCCCTCTCTTTCAGCCTACCTCACAGGGTTGTTGTTGTTGTGGGGAAAATAGGAGGAGGAAGAAGCATTGTGTCTGTTCACCACTTTGAGTGGTTTATAAAAAAAAATAACTGGGCTATAACTAGATAAGAAAAGGACGCGGTGGCTCAGTGGCTAAGACGCTGAGCTTGTCGATCGAAAGGTCGGCAGATCAGCGGTTCGAATCCCTAGTGCCACATAACGGGGTGAGCTCCCATTACTCATCCTGGCTTCTGCCAACCTAGCAGTTCGAAAGCACGTAAAAAAAAATATGCAAGTAGAAAAATAGGGACCAGCTTTGGTGGGAAGGTAACAGCGTTCCGTGCGCCTTTGGCGTGTAGTCATGCCAGCCACATGACCACGGAGACGTCTTTGGACAGTGCTGGCTCTTCGGCTTTGAAACGGAGATGAGCACCGTCCCCTAGAGTCAAGAACGATTAGCGCATACGTGCGAGGGGATCCTTTACCTTTACCTATAACTAGATAAATAAAAATAACGAGCAGATAGAGCAGCTGCCTCATGTGATGTGACAGTATTGTGATCCAGCAAAGAAGAACGCTTCACTCACCGCAACCCTGATTTTTCAGGAACTCTCCTTTCCCCATCTGGCTGGGATTATCTGGGTGGTAAGCACATGCGATATACTCTGATCACATAAATATAAAATAAAAAAATACCATTTTGAGGTCTTGTGTGCACTTCTACAATTTGTGGGTCGATACGGAGCCTTCCTCCCTTTCCAAAATATACACTTTTGCTCAAAACACATTTAAAGAATCAGGCGCTGGCCTTTTAACCTCTCCATGTTTCCTCTGCAAACCGATAATGTTCTCCGAAAGTGGCTTAGGATGCATGAGTGCCAATAGCAGTGCGTCATTTATGTAAAGGTTGGAACACTTAAACATACACGCATAGATTGCAACGATTGCATTACCAAACCCACAAAGGCCAAACAGGATTCTGTGAATCACACGACTATTAGGAATCGTGAAACGGAGCAAAATTAAAACCCTGATAATGATTAAGCTCTTGGAGAGATGAGGAGCGACTAAAAGACTCTGTCCCGCTTCATACAGTGTCCATGAGTTGGTGATTTTGGTTGAGTTTTGAGGGGACTCTGTCCACACGTCCCTTAGCAGAGGAAGACCTTAGAACTGGGTTTTTCATCCTTGCAACTTTAAGAGGGGTGGACTTCAACTCCTAGAATTCCCCAGCCAGCCATGCTGGCTGGGGAATTCTGGGAGTTGAAGTCCACCCCTCTTAAAAGTTGCCCTGGTTGAGAAACACTGCTTTAAAGCGTTAAGAACAGACCTGCTTGATTGAACCACGGCCCATCCAATTACAGTATTGTTGTCAACTCGTAAATCATCCCTGGCCTGCTCTCGGGTTGCCATAGGCCAGGGAGGGATGGGAAACTGCCAAAACTGCACAGCAGCCAAAAGCAGATGCACATTCCAGGCTCAAGGCTGTATCCCAGGGATGCCTACAGTCGCCGAAGGGGAGTGACCTGAATGTGATTGATGACATACCCTGGGGGGGGAGGGGGGGGAAACAGGGTCATAATTGGAGTGTAAATCACGTAGGGTCAGAGCTGGCTTGCTGTCAGGGTTCCGATGGATGCCCTAAATTAAATCAGGGATGCTTTGCGAGTTGAGAATTGGTTTCTCCTATGGCCAATCAGATCTCTATAGGGTGGTGAAAAGCAGGCGATGGAGACCAACTCCTCTCCTGTCATTCCTCCCCTGTAAATGGTTTTTGAAGGCCTGTTGGCCTCCCCAGGAGCTCATGTTGAATCTCAAAAACATGTTGAATCTCATGTTGAGTTGCCTACTGAGCTCCGGAGGGCTCCTGATCTCCTCTCCTTCCGTCGGGACCTGAAGACTTGGCTGTTCAAGCAAATAGGCTGACTCTGATTCTGACTTTTATTATTTATTATTTATTAGTTCATTTGGTTTAAAATGGGATTTTGTCGTACATGTTTTTAACTTGTTGTTCGCCGCCCTGAGTCCTTCTGGAGAAGGGCGGCATATAAAATACATGAAATAAATAAATAATAAATAAATAAAAGAATATCTGTAGCTCAGAGTGGAATCTTGGGGGTCCTTGGTGCCCTCTGAACTTGCTTGTTTTCTTGCAGGCATTTCACAACCCAGCTAGCTAACTTCATCAGTGCTAAAAAATAGTGAGGTTTGTTCCTTGTTTATATACAGCAGCTTGCTCCGGCACTGTTGGCATGGGTGAAATGCCTGCAATGTCTCCTTAGTGTTTCTTGATTGGGGTATTGTTTCCTGCTTGATTGTTTGTCTGGGGTTAATCCCTGCTTATCTGATTGTTGGTTGGTGGAGAGGATGTGTAAAACTAATAGCAAACCCCACACTCACTAGTGTTGATGATGTTACATCGTTGGGTCAAGAAATGTCTAACAAAACCCCCACCAACTCAGCACCAAGGACCCCACAATCCTCCTCCTCCCCGCAAACCCCACTCCCTTCTAGCACTGATAATGTTTCCTAGTTGGGTGACAAAATGTTTGCAAGAAAACCACCAAGCTCGGAGAGCATCAAGGACCCCACAATGTTGAATCTTCTAAATCAGGGGTCTCCAACCTTGGCAACTTTAAGACTTGTGGACTTCAACTCCCAGAGTTCCTCAGCCAGCAAAGCTGGCTGAGGAACTCTGGGAGTTGAAGTCCACAAGTCTTACAGTTGCCAAGGTTGGAGACCCCTGCTCTAAATTGATAATACTCAATTTAGTATTGAGTAATGATATGATGAAAGTCAGGATTAAAACTAGGAGAACAAAGAAAATAATTGTTTTATCAAAGGAAACACCTTCTCTTCCTCTCAATCTTAGCAACTTCGTAAAGTTGTGCCGAGTTCAATTCCCCAGAATTTCCCAGCTAGCCATGTGTGGCCCTTCAATGCCCAGAATGCCCCAGACGACAACATGCTAGCTAGGGGGATTCTGGGAACTGCCCATCTTTTACCTTACCACGGTTGAGAAAGATTGCCACCTGGTTGCTATTGCTTCTCCTCTTCAACGATGGGAGGAGGTGGGGAGGAATTTGGCTTCTCTGCCCCCACCCCACCCCCAGATCCTCCCACCAAAACATCTCCAGTTTCTTTTTGCGGTGCAGAAAGACTCCAAATGATTAAACCGGCCCCGTTTTCGAGTTTATCTTATGTGATCAGAGGTTAAGTGTTGTGAGTTTCTTTCTTTTTTTTTTTATTTTTTTATTTTTTTTAAAGGGCAGAAGTCATCCCTGCTCAGCTTGTCTTTACCGTGTGGTCTTTTTTTGAGGTTTTCCGGCCTTTTCCCCACCAAACTGTGTGTGTGATCCTTTACTTTCCTGGTGTGCCTGCGGTGTGACCCTGAAGTTTGGCTGCTTAAAATGGGTAAACGGCTCTGGAGGTCACGCCGAATTGGGGAGACCAGGAAAAGGCTGGCAAATCCGAACGGCTTTGGTGTGTAAGTCCCCTGGTAGAAAAGGCTACGAGCTCAGTATATTTTCTAAACCGGGTTATTCCAGTTCAGTCCAATTCAGATGTGTTGTGTTATTCCTGTCTCCCTCTCTCAGCTGGGCCAATGGTTCTCCTGGCTGGGGATGATGGGTGAAACCAGCTGGTCTATATTTAAAGCTAAATTGAATTGGGTTCGATCCAATGGGAGTTTATTTTTATTTTATTTTTTATTTTTTTTTAATTTGATTTATATGCCGCCCTTCTCCAGAGACTCAGGGCGGCTTACAATGCGTTAAGCAATAGCCTTCATCCTTTTGTATATTTATACAAAGTCAGCTTATTGCCCCCACAAACCGGGTCCTCATTTCACCTACCTTAGAAAGGATGGAAGGCTGAGTCAACCTTGAGCCTGGCGAGATTCGAACCTGCAGTAATTGCAGGCAGCTGGTCTTAATAGGGTGCTTTAGACCACTGTACTACCAAGGCTACCAAGGAGTTAGTTGTAGAATTAACTTCCTTTGGATTCAGGCAAGAATCAGTTTGGTCTAGTGGTTAAGGCAGCAGGCTAGAAACCAGGAGACTGTGAGTTCTAGTCCTGCTTCAGCATGAAAGCCAAATGGGTGACTTTGGGCCAGTCACCAAGGGACTATGAGTTCTAGTCCCACCTTCGATATGAAAGCCCACTGGGTGACTTTGGGCCAGTCACCAGGAGATGGTGAGTTCTAGTCCCACCTCAGGCATGAAAGCCAGCTGGATGACTTTGGACCAATCACCAGGAGACCATGAGTTCTAGTCCTGCCTTAGGAACAAGTCGACTGGGTGACTTTGGGCCAATCAGCAGGGGATTGTGAGTTCTAGTCCCACCATTGGCATGAAAACCAGCTGGATGACTTTAGGCCAATCACTCTCACCTCAAAGGGTGTTTGTTCTCGTAGGGAGGAGGAAGAAGGCATACTAAATATATTTACTGCCTTGAGCCGTTTATAAAAAAAAAGAATAATAAAGGTGGAAAATAAATAAACAAATAAATAAATAACTCCACTGCTAATTGCTCTTCTCCTCATTCCTCCAGTGACGAACAAGAGGGACGGTTTAAAAAAACAACAACAACTATTTTATTAAGTGCACTAAAATCACCGGGAATCTTTGTCGAAGTTCCCCAGGTTTGTTTGGTAAAGTCTCTCTTGGAAAACTGGTTTTCTTAGTTGCTGCTTCCTTGCCACATGGCCGGGTCCTCTAGGTTTCCCCTGCCAGAAGATGCTGCCTCACGTTGTTATCTTGGGACGCCTGGAGCAAAAGGCCAGGGTTTCCTTCATTGTACATTCAAGCATAATTTTAGTCTTGGGGGGAGAAGGCGTCTCTTCTATAATCTTCTATAATTCACAATTAAATGAGCCCAAAGGTGCTATTCAAAACAACAACTGGACTTGGGGTTTTTTCCTTGAAAACGTTTTCGCTTCTCGTCCACGAAGCTGCTTCAGAACTGAGGAAGCTTCATGGATGAGAAGCGAAACGTCTTCAAGCAAAAACGAAGGAAGTTCCATTGCCTTTTGAAGAAGCCTCAATGATTGAAAATCTCTGTAGACAAAAGGTAGACCGGTACGGCTTGGCACCGTGGAAAAGAAACAACCATTGGTCTGTGGAAGTTCTCAATCATCCATGTTATGGTTGTCCCAAAGGCAACTGGCGTTTCTTTGCTTGTTTCCTTGAAGGCATTTTGCTTCTCATCCAAGAAGCTTCTTCAGTTCTGACTGAATGGTGGAGAATGGAAGGATTTATATTCCTTGCAGTCCTCTGGTCGTTAGCGCTCCTTCTGAGAGTCACTGAGGCCACTTGGAGGTTTATCTCTCTCCTACCCCCTGAATCTAGAACTGAAGAAGCTTCTTGGATGAGAAGGCGAAATGTCTTCTAGCAAAACAAGAAAGTCTAATTGCCTTTTGAAAAGCACCTTTGGGACAACCGGGATCCTGGATGATTGAGAATCTCCACAGACAATTGAACCAGCCATTTCTGACCTGCAGCCCGGTGTGAGGACGGCCTACAGGCCACCTAGCAGATGTTGTTGGACCTGTTGGGTTTAGTTGGGTGGTGAGCAGAAGTTCTCCGGCATCCTTGTCTGAACCCATCAGAGCTGTTTTGAGATTTGCCACGGACGTTCAGATGGGTCAGTGATTTAATTGATGGAAGCTAACTTTAATTTCACTGTGTGGCATGGACACTAACCGTGACAGATATTCGGCGGGCTGGAGCTTCAACCTCATACCGTTCCTTCTCCTTTTAAGATTCACCTCTTGGTGGATTGTTTGAGGCCCAAGTATCGGATGTAGAAGAGGTCTTGCAATGTTGCCCCTAACTTTCTCTCTTTCCTTGTTCTCAATTTCTGCTTCCGTTGGATCCTGCCAGGGCCCATCCGTTCTCACATTCGTTTAGGTAAGGCAGAGAGGGGTCATCTGTATGGGGACTCTGGTTCAGCCAGGTCATTAGTCTCGAATGCAGGTAGTCTTCCACTTACGACCACAATTAAGCCGAAAATTTCTGTTGCTAAGCGGGACAGTGGAGTTTTGCCCCCATTTCGTGACCTTTCCTTGCCGCCGTTGCTAAGCGAATCCCCTGCGATGGCTAAATTTAGGAACACGGTTGTTGAGTGAATCCGGCTTCCCCCGTTGACTTTGCTCGTCGGACGGTCGCAAAAGGGGATCACGCGACCCCCCCCCAGGACACTACGACCATCATAAATATGAGCCAGTTTGCCAAGCGTCTGAATTTTGATCACATGACCATGGGGATGTAAGTGTGAAAAATGCCCCTCGGTCACTTTTTACAGTGCTGCTGTAACTCCGAACGGTCACTAAATGAATGGTCGTAAGTAAAGGACAGTCTGTAATTCTCAGCTGAGACGGTCCCAGAACGAGTTGCGACTCACTACTCCCACCCTGAGAGGGCGGCAATGGACAGGGTGCGACGCTATCCGTGGTTTAATGCTTCTAACGTTTCCTTCCTTTCCCCTTAATGCTTCCGAGTAGCAGTTACTCCATCCGTCATTCGATAAGTATGCCGGCAATGAGGTAATGTAGCAAAAGCCTCGGGGTTTTTTTCCCAAAACGATGTTGGCATTTGGCATTTGGGCGGGTACGATCGGTTGCAGGTCATTTAAGCGCTGGAGCATTAACAATCATTTGAGTAGCCCGCCACCTGATCTTCCAGAAGGTCCTCGTGGGAGCTGCTGAAGAAATATGAATGTGTTTATACATTTAAGATATGTGGACTTCAACTCCCAGAATTCCCCAGCCGTCTATGCCGGCTACGGAATTCTGGGAGTTGAAGTCCACTCTTGTCAGACTTGAAAGATACAGTTTTGGCACCTCTTGCTCGTTGATGCCATGTTCATTCTGGCGAAGTGGCAAATGATGTAAATGCTGTGTTTTGCAAGACACGTGAAGGTGAGTGGGGGGCCATATACATACTCTAAACAAACAAACAAATTGTGGGAAAGCAAGTTTGTCAACAGGAAATAAGCCTGTCGAGTCTCGGAGGGTGATGGGACGTGACCATTCAGCGGTTACCAGGTTTTTGTTCATGCTGTTGTAAACCTGGGGGGCTCTTATGATTTATGATGATGGTATTTTATGATTGTGATCATAAATGCTTGTAGGTACTCTGAGAGCATATGCACCAAAGACAAATTGTGTGTCCAATCACACTTGGCCAATAAAGAATTCTATTCTGTTCTGTTCTGTCCTGTCCTGTCCTGTCCTATTCTTTCTACTCTACTCTTGTTCTGTTCTATCCTATCCTATTTTACTCTACTCTACTCTACTCTACTCTACTCTACTCTACTCTACTCTACTCTACTCTACTCTACTCTACTCTACTCTACTCTACTCTACTCTACTCTACTCTACTCTAATTCTATTCTAATTCTATTCTATTTTATTCTATTCTACTCCATTCTATTCTTTCTACTCTACTCTACTCTACTCTACTCTACTCTACTCTACTCTACTCTACTCTACTCTACTCTACTCTTGTTCTATTCTATCCTATCCTATCCTATCCTATCCTATCCTATCCTATCCTATCCTATCCTACCCTATCTCTACTCTACTCTTATTCTACTCTACTCTACTCTATTCCATTCTATTCTTTCTACTCTACTCTACTCTACTCTACTCTACTCTACTCTACTCTACTCTACTCTACTCTTATTCTATTCTATTCTATTCTATTCTATTCTATTCTATTCTATTCTATTCTATTCTATTCTATTCTATTATCTTTTGAACTGTTTTCTAGGAAAGTTGGAACCTAAAATTTCTGAACCATCTATAATTTAAGTTTTTTGACATGAGCCTTCCTGAAAGTTGTAAAGGCATCTTTCTCTTACTGAAACCCCCCCCCCATGTTTTTGTGTTTCTTATTCAACCGAGAATTGTGGCTTTTGTGTAGCTTCCCTTAGTTTTTCCAGATCATAATTATCCAGAGTTCAGCAAATTGTGGAGGTGATCAGTTGTGCGAAGTGGGTTCTGGAGTGGTCTCTAGATACTGCAGCACCCCCCCTCCCCAAGATGGCCTGCCTGAAGAAAGAATGCAAAATTGTAGTACTCTCTTTCTATTTTTTTTAAAAAAAAACATAACTGTTTTTTTTTTCTTTTGCAAGAAATTCTCCAACTTTCAAGTCTTTCGAAGACAGAGTTGGAACCATAAAGGTAATTTTCCTTCCATACATGGGAGAACCTCCTCCTCCTCCTCCTCCTCCTCTTCTACTAGGCAATGGAGAGCCAGTTAGTAGTTAAGGCACCAGGCTAGAAAACAGGAGACTGTGAATTGTAATCTCGCTGTAGGCATGAAAGCCAGCTGGGTGACTTAGGGCCAATCCCCAAGAGACAGTGAGTTCTAGTCCCGCCTTAGTCATGAAACCCAACTCGCCAATCCCCAGGAGACAGTGAGTTCTAGTCCCGCCTTAGCCATGAAACCCAATTGGGTGATTTAGGGCCAATCCCCAGGAGACGGTGAGTTCTAGTCCCGCCTTAGCCATGAAACCCAATTGGGTGACTTAGGGCCAATCCCCAGGAGACGGTGAGTTCTAGTCCCACCTCAGCCATGAAACCCAACTGGCCAATCCCCAGGAGACGGTGAGTTCTAGTCCCGCCTTAGCCATGAAACCCAACTGGGTGACTTTGGGCCAATCCCCAGGAGACGGTGAGTTCTAGTCCCGCCTCAGCCATGAAACCCAACTGGCCAATCCCCAGGAGACAGTGAATTCTACTCCTGCCTTAGCCATGAAACCCAATTGGGTGACTTTGGGCCAATCCCCAGGAGATGGTGAGTTCTAGTCCCGCCTTAGCCATGAAACCTAATTGGGTGACTTTGGGCCAATCCCCAGGAGACGGTGAGTTCTAGTCCCGCCTCAGCCATGAAACCCAACTGGCCAATCCCCAGGAGATGGTGAGTTCTAGTCCCGCCTTAGCCATGAAACCCAATTGGGTGACTTTGGGCCAATCCCCAGGAGACGGTGAGTTCTAGTCCCGCCTCAGCCATGAAACCCAACTGGCCAATCCCCAGGAGACAGTTCTAGTCCTGCCTTAGCCATGAAACCCAATTGGGTGACTTAGGGCCAATCCCCAGGAGATGGTGAGTTCTAGTCCTGCCTCAGCCATGAAACCCAACTGGCCAATCCCCAGGAGACAGTGAGTTCTAGTCCTGCCTAGCCATGAAACCCAATTGGGTGACTTAGGGCCAATCCCCAGGAGACGTTGAGTTCTAGTCCCGCCTTAGCCATGAAACCCAATTGGGTGACTTTGGGCCAATCCCCAAGAGACAGTGAGTTCTAGTCCTGCCTTAGTCAAGGAACCCAACTGGCCAATCCCCAGGAGACGGTGAGCTCTAGTCCCGCCTTAGCCATGAAAGCCAGCTGTGTGACTTTGGGCAAGTCAGTCTCTCTCAGCCCAACCCACCTCACAGGTAGCAGGGAAACTAGGAGGAAGGAGTATCAGATATTGAGTTGTTTACAACGAGATTAAAGGTCAGATGTAGATTTTGAAAAATGCACTTAAATGGGCGGAGGGATGGAGCAAAAAAAAAAAAAACAAAACCCGGGTGACACTGATCTGCTGAACTCTTAGCCCCTTTTTCTTTTCTTTCCTCAGTCCAAAGTTGTGGGTGGCAAAGATAACGATGGCGCCAACCAGCTCCATTCGCCGACGGCCGCTGGCGACAAGCCGCCCCAGGACAACGCGCCTTTCTAAGCCCTCCTACAGCATGGCGGTGCATGGCTGCCGGAGCCCCACCCTTTGCTCTTCCCAACATGCAAGACGAAAAAACGAAAAAAAAAAAAAAGGAAACAAAAGAAAAAAAAAAAGAGAATTGCGGTCCCACTCAGGAAGAGAGAGATCCATACATCCCTCTTCGCTGCTGGAATCTTCAGGTCCAATAAAGTGAACAGACGGCTTTTTGTACACTTATACCTATTTTACACTAAAGGTTTCTCGAGGGAGCCCCGTGCTGTGCTTCCTTTTGGAAGGGTTATCGGCGGGGAGGATTTTTGCCGTTTGAGCCCCAAAAAGACCCTCCCCTTTGAGGCTTCAGAGGCTTGTAGACACTGCCCCCTCCTCCTTGTTCCTCCAGTTGCGAGCAGAAATTCGATTTTTTTTAATGCAATACGGGAAAAAGGGTCGTTTCAGGAGGCGTTAGCTGTACGCAAAACAGCCGAGCGCTTTATATACCCTTACTCCCATCTCCTTGGTATAACTAGCTAGCTAGCTTTCAGTTATTCAAGCTCGTTTCCTTTCTGGGCAATTAAAGAGCGCCCGTGACTGCTTTGGAAACCTTGCCATCTCTCGTTTAGGTCAATAAACCAAGTTTACTTAGCGGGGTGGTGGTGGTGGTAAAGATAGTCCCCCTTTCCCCCCCCACTCTTCTGGGATTCTCAGAAAGGAATCTCCTCTTAAGCCCTAGCCGAGCCTGCTGCCCGGACTTCTCTTAAACTTTAATAAATCTCAGAAAGTTTATTTTTTTGGAATTTGCAGGGAGGGGGGGTGGGTGGCGGGAGACTTCCACAGCGCATCAGCTTTTTTGCATCGCGATTTAGGGCCCTTCCACCCCCCCTCCCCCGGTCTCTCAGACGCGGGAGCTGAAATACAAGCCTTACGTCACCACCTGCTTTAATCGTTTATAATCTTTTTATATCTCGGAAGTGTGAAGAAGGTAGTGGGTGAGGAAGGGAAGGGAAGGAAACAGGTTGAGGCATCGTACCATAGAAACTGCATGTGACTCTTAACGTTCATTTCGGCGTGTTACATAAATCCTCGCTTGCACGCATGTTCTTTTCTCTCTCTGTCTCCCCCCTCGAGCGTACGGAATTTGCTTTTCTGTCCTCTGGATTTGGGTCTTGTCTTAGACAGTCCCGGAGGCAGCGAGGGAACCACCGGGATTATCAGGGCACCCCAAAAATCCCTTCTGCTGGGTTTTCTTTCTTCGTTCGTTGCTCCTTCCGGGAATTTTTCGTCCGATTGTTTTTTGAGATTCTGACGGCGGGATTCTGTTCGCGGCTTCTGCAACCCTGCGGTGGTCGTGGGTGGCACGGTGCCTTGGCTGCTGTTGGCGATTACGCATGGAAACACTAATACCCTTGAGGGAAGGGCGAGAACGTGAGAAGGCAGAGGTGCCTGTAAGCGATCCAGACTTTTCTGTGCCTTAGAGGCTCAGTGGGATGGGAAGCAGTGCGCCCCACAATAGATACCAACAGTGACACTTGGCACCCAGGAAGAACGATTTGGTGACCCTTCCTCTCTCCGGTCACCCGAGAAGCAAGTTTTGACACTCAAAAACGCGGGCGATGAAATTCCTCCTGCGTCCTTTTGTTGCTGTTGGCTGAAAACCTTCCTGGGTCATGACCTGGCTCAAGAGAGGCAGGAGATCCACAGAGATTAAGACGGGGGTTTTATGGTAGTTTCTTAAGAAGGAGGTAGCCCACCTGCGTTTGGAAAAAGAAAAAAAAAAAAAGGGAGAATCGGTGTTGATGCGACCGGGCGCTGCAGGACGAGGCTAAGTTGTTTCTCCTGTAATGGGTCTGGGGGAAATTTGTCAATAAAATATTCCTTTTGGAAAAGCAAAGCGCTCGTCTGTCCTGTTATATTTCGGATCCGCAAATCCTGGTTGTAGGCAACGGTCTCCGGCTGGCGGTGTGTCAGTGTCCCAAGTAATAACCCCATAGAAATCAGAACTCCGAGGCAGACAGATTCCTCAAAGAAGAGTTTTATTGGAGATTGGCACAACTGGTGAAAAGCGACTCTGAAAGTTTCTGCGGTTTTCACCTAATTAAAAGTGAAAGTCGCCCCCCCTTTCCACAACCAGTCACATGGTCCAATCAAGGTGCTGACCAGTTGCCTGGTTACTTCACTCCTCCTCTCTCCAACCACCTGTTGGAATGACCTTGGTTCCACAGGAAACTCTTTTGTTTTGGCTACAAGCCCCCTCCCTATCCCTTTTTCGCATTGTGGCAACCCTGAAGCCTCCAAAAAATTTTTTAAAAAAATTTGATTTATATGCCGCCCTTCTCCGGAGACTCAGGGCAGCTTACAATGTAATCAGCAATAGCCTTCATTCTTTTGTATATTTATACAAAGTCAGCTTATTGCCCCCACAAACTGGGTCCTCATTTTACCTACCTTAGAAAGGATGGAAGGCTGAGTCAACCTTGAGCCTGGTGAGATTCGAACCTGCAGAAATTGCAGGCAGCTGAATGTTAATAACAGGGTGCATTAAACCACTGTTCTACCATGGCCCCAGGCAGGTTCACTTCAGAGTTTTTTTATTTTATTTTATTTTATTTTATTTTATTTTATTATTTTATTTTATTTTATTTTATTTTTTTATTTTTATTTTTATTTTTATTTATTTATTTATTTATTTATTTATTTATTTATTTTTCAATTTATATACCGCCCTTCTCCCTAAGGACTCAAGGCGGTGCACAGCCAGAATTAAGAACATAAATTACAAATATTAAGAACAATTAATATATATATAAATTTGGCCCAAAATTTTAAAAATCACAAACCAATTAAAACATTTAAAAAATTTAAAAAATTTCTTCTTAAGCCAGCCCGGCTTGCTGGAAAAAGTGGGTTTTAAGGGCGCGACGGAAGGCACTGAGGTCTTGGATTCTTCTTATCTCTGGGGGCAACTGATTCCAGAGGGTGGGGGCCCCCACAGAGAAGGCCCTCCCCCTGGGGGTCACCAGCCTACACTGTTGGGCTGATGGCACCCCGAGGAGGCCCTCTCTGTGGGAGCGCACGGGTCGATGGGAGGTCGTCGGTGGCAGCAGGCGGTCTCGAAGATAGCTAGGCCCTATGCCATGGAGCGCTTTAAAGGTGATAACCAACACCTTGAAGCGCACCCGGAAGACCACCGGGAGCCAGTGCAGCTCGCGCAGGAGCGGTGTTACATGGGAGCGCCATGTTGCCCCCATCACTACCCGCGCTGCTGCGTTCTGGACCAGCTGGAGCCTCCGGGTGCCCTTCAAGGGGAGCCCCATGTAGAGAGCGTTGCAGTAGACCAGGCGAGAGGTGACGAGGGCATGAGTGACTGTGCACAGGGAATCCCGATCAAGAAAGGGCCGCAACTGGCAAATCAGGCGAACCTGACAAAAGGTCCCCCTGGTAACAGCCGTCAGATGTTCCTCCAAGGACAGCTGCGTATCCAGGAGGACTCCGAGAGTGGACACTGTTCAGGTAGTCCTCGACTTACGACCACAGTTGAACTCAAAAATTTCCCTTGCTAAGCCAGACAGTGGGCTTTGTCCCATTTTACGACCTTCCTTTCCATAGTTGAGTGAATCACTGCAGTTTGTTAAATTAGCAATATGGTTGTTGAGTGAATTCGGTCTCTCCATGGACTTTGTCAGAAGGTCGCAAAAGGGGATCGTGCAACAATAACGGGTTTGCTTGACAATTGCAGCGTTTGTTTAATGACCAGTGGCAATTATTTTATGACCTGCAAAAGCCTGAAATCGGATCTGTCATGTGACTGGACTCATTTACCACCACAATGAGCAGGCTCCATGATGGTCGTATGTCGAGGACTACCTGTGAATATCAGTCTTGGCAATCTAAAGACTTAACAAGTTGGGGATCTCACACTGCCCAAGCTATTTATGCAGATTGTATGGAAGATTTCAGCTGGTGTGAAGCCACCCTAATGGGGAATGATTCAACAATCCTCAGATTGTGGCAGTGGTGAAATGTAAAATTTGTTACTACCGGTTCTGTGGGTGTGGCTTGGGGGGGTGAATGTGACTGGGTGGGCGTGGCCAACTTTTTTTTTTTTTTTACACTTTTAAAACCATTTTTTCTACAACCTCTTTGGCCAATCCCAGCTGAGTTGCCTGATCGTCAGAGGCTTTTGTTTTTTACTTTTAAAAGCATTTTTTTGGCCAAAGAGGTTGTAGAAAAAATGCTTTTAAATTTTTTTTAAAAAGCCTCTGATGATTGCATGGCTAAGCTAGGCATGGGGGATGGGCAGGGATTTTTGCTACTAGTTCTGCGAAGTACCTGCCTCCCTTGCTATCAGATCGGGCGATCCGGTCCAAACCGGGAGCATTTCACCCCTGGATTGTGGTGATGTTTAGTCTAGTGGTTAAGGCACCAGGCTAGAAAGCAGGAGACGGTGAGTTCTAGTCTCGCCTTAGCCATGAAAACCAGCTAGGTGACTTTGGGCCAATCACCAGGAGACGATGAGGTCTAGTCCCGCCTTAAGCATAAAAACTGATTAGGTGACTTTGGGCCAATCACTAGGAGATGATGAGTTCTAGTCCCGCCTTAAGCATAAAAACTGATTAAGTGACTTTGGGCCAATCACCAGGAGATGATGAGGTCTAGTCCCGCCTTAAGCATAAAAACTGATTAGGTGACTTTGGGCCAATCACCAGGAGACGATGAGGTCTAGTCCCGCCTTAAGCATAAAAACTGATTAGGTGACTTTGGGCCAATCACCAGGAGACGATGAGGTCTAGTCCCGCCTTAAGCATAAAAACTGATTAGGTGACTTTGGGCCAATCACCAGGAGACGATGAGGTCTAGTCCCGCCTTAAGCATAAAAACTGATTAGGTGACTTTGGGCCAATCACTAGGAGACGGTGAGTTCTAGTCCTGCCTTAGCTATGAAAGCCAGCTGGGTAACCTTGGGCCAGTCACTCTCAGCCTAACCCACCTCACAGTGGGGAAAATAGGAGGAACATTAGGTATGTTTGCTGCCTTGAGTTATTTATAAAAAATAATAAAAGGCAGAATTAAAAAAAATAAATATATTTTTGTTGTTGTGAGGAAACCAGGACATGGACCTTGGGCCTGCCTTACTGCCCTACTGAAATGTGGGAATGCATACTATTCGATACGATACCAATGGGTTCATAGGAAATGTCCCTGGCCAGACATTTAGTGACCATTGGGGTAGAGAAAGTTAGATTCATTTAATAACCGAAAGTCATAAAATTGGACAGAACTCAATTAACAGCCTTGACTAGCAATGGAAATTCTGGTCCCAACTGTGGTTGTAAGTTGAGGACTACCTATACAGGGAGTCCTCGACTTACAGCAGTACATTTAGTGACTGTTCAAAGTTACAATGGCACTGAAAAAAAGTGACTTATGGCCATTTTTCACAGTTACAACCTTTGTAGCCTCCCCATGATCATGTGATCACAATTCAGATGCCTGGCAACAGGTTCACATTTATGACGGTTGCAGTGTCCCAGGTTCATGTGATCAATGGGGAAGCCAGGCTCGCTTAACAACCGTGTTGCTAACTTATCAACTGCAGTGATTCACTTAACAAATGTGGCAAGAAAAGTCATAAAATGGGGCAAACAAATGCCTTAACAAATGCCTCACTTAGCAACATAAATTCTGGGCTGAATTGTGGTCGTAAACCAAAGATTAACGGTACACTGATCCTAACCAAACGGTCTGAGTTACTACAAAAGGCTTCGTTGGTGGTGGTGGGGGGTAGAAAAACCCTAACCAAGATTAATACTAACCAACTTAGCATCTGTAAATGGAATGGCTAGATACTGTTCAGATGGTCCTTGACTTACAACCACTTGTTTAGTGAATGTTCAAAGCAGCTTCTGACAGGTTCTGGAGAACCGGTAGCGGAAATTTTGAGTAGTTTGGAGAACCAGCAAATACCACCTCTGGCTGGCCCCAGAATGGGGAGGGAATGGAGATTTTGCAATATCCTTCCCCCAGGAGTGGGGAGAGAATGGGGATTTTGCAGTATCCTTCTGGAGTGGGGTGGGAATGGGGATTTTGCAGTATCCTTCCCCTGCCACGCCCACCAAGCCATGCCCACAGAACCGGTAGTAAAAAAGTTTGGATTTCACCAGTGGTTCAAAGTTACAAGGGCATTGAAAATGCTGACTTACGACTGGTCCTCCCGCTTACGACTCTTATTACAGCATCCCCGCTTCAAAATCCGGGTGCTTGGCAATCTGCATGTTGCAGTGACCCAGGGTGATGGGATCACCCATCGCCACCTTTCCAGCCAGCTTCTGACAAGCAAAGTCAATGGGGGGGGGGAGGAGGGGAAGTTGAATTCACTTAACAACATGATTTACTGAACAACTGCAGTGATTTGCTTAACAACTTCGGCCAAAAAAGGTCGTAAAACTGGGCACCGCTCACTGAATGAACTGCCTTGCTTAGCAAACAAAGAAATTCTGGTCCCAACTGTCATAAATTGAGGATAATCCGTATTGGCATCACAACGAGAGACGTTGAGCCAGTGGTTGCTTTGCATCATTCATGTCATACCCAGCTGTGTTTCAGCTTTGCTTTTGAAAAATCCACCTTGCTGTGCTACAAACGCTTTGAACGACAAGAGGCAGACACAACTTCACACAATACCCTCTCCGGACAATCTTACGGCTTGCTGGTTATTGTGAGTTCAGTGAGTTGACGGTTCAGCGATGCAGATTCTGAATGTAGTCGATTCAGTTCAGTGAACAAGAGCCCAAAGTGTCCTCCTAACCCAGGCAGAGAATATGTTTTAATTCTGCAGCAACATCATACAATTAAATTTTTTAGCATCAAGGCCGGAAGTCGAGGGGTTTTTTTTGCCTGGAAATGTGCAGTCATTTTGGATGGGTGCGAGAGAACACAGACAGTAGATCGGTAAAAAAATATTCATATGATACTGAGATGGATTTGGGTGAAGAAATGCCTGAGACACAAGGGACCATGTGTTGTGGGCTGTCAGCGGCCTGTGCAGCTAGTAACTGATTCCAACAGCGAGGAGGCTGTGTGCTGCGCCAGCAGCCTGTGCAGCCGGCACTTGAGTCGGACAACGAGGAGGCTGGAGAAGATGTGGTGCCAGAGGCAGGGATTCAGCCAGGGCCTTCAGAACCTCCAGAAGCTCCCTTAAGTGAAGAGGAAGAAGAGGAGGAGCCTCTTCTCGATGCACAGGCGCGCAGAGCTGCCAAAAGGCGGGAGTGGCTCCTCAGGAGGAGGTCTTTTCCAGAGTAAGGCTTGGGGCTAATTGGCCACTCCATTAGCCTATTTAAGGAAGGATGATAACAGGCAATTTTCAGGGAACAACTTAGTTCAAATACCTTCATGTCTTGTCTTGCTTATCTTATCAGCTTCCTGCAAATTGCTTCTGGGCATTCTGCCAACCACAGTAAGCTTTCAGTATTATTCTTTGAATTCTTGGCGGCTGATAATGCAGTTAATTAACAGCCGTTGTTGTAAAAAACTGGTTTATTTAGTAAACTAAGGTTTGAACGGACTGTGTGTGTGCTGCGTTCTTTGGGGTCCATAGGTGGGGCAGAACACCATGATATCCTAGCCACTGAGAAGAGCCAGCTAGCCAGCAAAGAGAAATATATATATAGGCGAAAGGAAGCAGAATGCCCCCTCCCACATGTTGGGGTAGACCAGGTGTCTCGATAGAAAAACACTATATATATATATATGTTTTCTGAGGTTTTCGCAGGTGTTTGTATGTAGGTCTTTGGTTATTCAGGTTTTCTCCCGCGTAAAATTGAAAGTGTCTTGGCGACGTTTCGACAAAGTCTCATTCATCATCTTCAGGCTGGTGTTTTCAGCTTCATGCTCCTAGAAGCACGAAGCCGAAAACACCAGCCTGAAGATGACGAATGAGACTTCGTCGAAACGTCGCCAAGACACTTACAATTTTACGCGGGAGAAAACCCGCAGGAAGGGCTGGGGCTCCCACAGAGAAGGCCCTCCCCCTGGGTGTCGCCAGCCGACATACCTTGGCCGATGGTACCCTGAGGAGACCCTCTCTGTGGGAGCGGACTGGCCGGTGGGAGGCTACTGGTGGCAGAAGACGGTCTCGAAGGTACCCGGGTCCTAAGCCATGGAGCGCTTTAAAGGTGGTGACCAACACCTTGAATCGCACCCAGAAGACCACTGGGAGCCAGTGCAGCTCATGCAGGAGAGGTGTCACATGGGCACAATGGGTTGCGCCCATAACCACCCACGCAGCCGCATTCTAGACCAGTTGGCGCCTCCGAGTGCTCTTCAAGGGGAGCCCCATGTAGAGAGCATTACAGTAGTCCAACTGGGAGGTGACAAGGGCGTGAATGACTGTGCGCAAGGCGTCCCGGTCCAGAAAAGGCTGCAACTGGCGAATCGGGCGAACCTGATAAAAAGCCTCCCTGGCCACGGCCGTCATATGCTCTTCTAAAGACAGCCGTGTATCCAGGAGGACACCCAGATTACGAGCCCTCTTTGTGGGGGGCAAAGATTCACCCCCAATAGTCAGCGATGGCACCAGCTGACTATATCGGGACGCAGGGAGCCACAGCCACTCGGTCTTGGCAGGGTTGAGTCTGAGCCTATTTCTTCCCATCCAGACCCGCACGGCCTCCAGGCAGCGAGACATCACATCAAGGGCATCATTGGGGTGGTCTGGGGTGGAGATGTACAGCTGAGTGTCATCAGCGTACTGATGAACTCTCACCCCCAAACCACGGATGATCTCACCCAGCGGCTTCACATAAATGTTGAACAGAAGGGGTGAGAGGACCGACCCTTGCGGCACTCCCCAAGCGAGGCGCCGCGAGGTCGACCTCTGCCCCCCTGCCAACACAAACTGCGAGCGGTCGGAGAGGAAGGAGGAGAACCACCGCAGCACGGTGCTCCCTATTCCTAACCCCCTCAACCGCTGCAGCATGATACCATGGTCGATGGTATCAAAAGCCGCTGAGAGATCTAATAGGACCAGGACAGAGGAACAACCACAGAGATCATCCACCAATGCGACCAATGCCATTTCTGTGCTGTATCCCTGCCTGAAGCCCGACTAGTACGGGTCCAGATAGATAGCTTCATCCAGGTACTGGGGAAGCTGTTGTGCCACCACACTCTTAACAACCTTCGCCACAAAACGAAGGTTGGAGACCGGACGGTAGTTGGCTAATTCAGCCGGGTCCAGGGATGGTTTCTTGAGGAGGGGCCTCACTACCGCCTCTTTCAAGGCGGCGGGAAAGGCACCTCACTCAGAGAAGCATTTATAATCCCCTGGAGCCAGCCTCGTGTAACCTCCCGGGAGGCCAGTACCAACCAGGAGGGACACGGGTCCAATAAACATGTGGCAGCACTAATCTTACCCAGAACCCTGTCCACATCCTCGGGAGCCACAGGATCAAACTCCTCCCAGATAATATTCTCAAGACCTACCCCCGTCTCCCCCCCTGGACTCACCCAGTCGGAGTCCAAGCCTTCCCGAATCCGAGCGACTTTATCATGCAGGAATTGCACAAAATCCTCAGCACGACCCTGCAAGGGATCTTCCCGCACTCCCCCCCCCCGAAGAAGGGAGTGGGTCACCCTAAACAGGGCGGCTGGGCGGTTCTCTGCAGATGCGATAAGAGCGGAAAAATAGTTAGATTACGCCACTTTTATCGCCACTAAGTAGGTCTTGATATAAGATCTCACCAGTGTTCAGTCAGAATTGGATTGACTAGTCCTCCAAATGCTCTCTAGGTGTCTTCTCCAAATGCTCTCTAGGCTTCTAGCCAATCAGCTGGGACTCGGGAGGCAGCAATAGATTGGGGGCGGGGCCAAATAAAAGGTAAGAATAATGCGGGATGGGGGGGTGGGGAGCCCAGCTCCTAAACAAAGAGAACTGGTTCGGTGATGTCATATCGTCACTGCTACCGGCTCGGCAGAACCGGGCTGAACCGGGAGGAACCCACCACTGGACCAGTGTAATATAATATTGCGGGGTCATGTGATCACCATTTGTGACCATCTCAGCTGGCTTCTGACAAAGTCAATGGGGAAAGTTTAGATTCACTTAATGACCGAAAATCATAAAATTGGATAGAACTCATTTAACAACAGCCTTGATTAGCAATAGAAATTCTGGTCCCAGATGTGGTTGTAAGTTTAGGAGTACCTGTACTGATAGTCCTCGATTTACAATAGTTCATTTAGAACTATTTAGACGGTTCAAAGTTACAATGGCCCTGAAAAAAGTGACATGACTGTTTTTCAAAGTTACAACCTTGCAGGTTGCACAATCGTGATCAAAATTCAGAGGCTTGGCAACTGGTTCATATTTATGACCATTGCAGTGTGCCAAGGTCATGTGATCCGCTTTTGCGACCTGACAAGCAAAGTCAATGGGGAAGCCAGATTCATTTAACAACCGTGTTGCTATCTTAACGACTGCAGTGATTCACTTAATAACTATAGCAAGAAAGGACAAAATAGAGCAAAACTCACTTAGCAACAGAAATTTTGGGCTTAATTGTGGTCGTAAGTTGAGGACTACCTGTACTTACCCATCACCTGTCTATTCACTATTGTCTTCACATTATTCCATCAATCGTTCCAACTTTAGCAAACGTTCTACCAATGTACATAAAGTCATTTATTTGCTCTAGCTTTTCACATTTCTTGCCAAATTTGTAATTACTCGTGACATTTAGTTAAAGCCAACTAATCTTGGTCGCTGATGCATTAATTTTTGGATGTATCGTGCTCAATGCACCATGCACTCTTAACAGCTGCAGCTGGAAGCATTATTTTCGGTGATAGCAGTTGATACCATTTTAAATTATGATAGAATTGAGAGGAATTGTTGAGTCTGTCATCTGAACCTCCATAACTGTCTGGTTTGGCTCTGCAACCCAACAAGACAGACACAGACTTCAGAGGATAATTAGAACTGCAGAAAAAACAATGGCTACCAACCTGCCTTCCTTTGAGGACCTGTATACGGCACGACTCAAAAAGAGGGCTGGGAAAATATTTACAGACCCCTCACATCCTGGACATAAACTGTTTCAACTCCTACCCTCAAAAGGACGCTATAGAACACTGCACACCAGAACAACTAGACACAAGGAGAGTTTTTTCCCCAACGCCATCACTCTGCTAAACAAATAATTCCCTCAACACTGTCAAACTATTCACTAAGTCTGCACTACTATTAATCTTCTCATCGTTCCCACCACCCATCTCCTCCCACTTATGACTGTATGACTGTAACCTTGTTGCTGGTATCCTTACGATTTATATTGACTGTTTCCCTATGACTATCATTAAGTGTTGTACCTTATGATTCTTGATGAACGTATCTTTTCTTTTATGTACACTGAGAGCATATGCACAAGACAAATTCCTTGTGTGTCCAATCACACTTGGCCAATAAAAAATTCTAATTCTATTCTAGAATTGGAATTACAGTAGGTAATGTTTTAAGATTAATATACTGTAAGTATAATGCAAATCTACAATGTGATTTTTATTCTTTTGATAGCAGTGCAGTTCAGTAGAAACACAGTACAGGTAGCCCTCGACTTACAGTAATTCGTTTAGTGATCCTTCAAAGTTACAACAGCACTAAAAGGTGACTTATGACCGTTTTTTCACACATCCGACCGTTGCAGCATCCCCATGGCCACGTGATCAAAATTCAGCTGCTTGGCAACTGGCATGTATTTGGACTAAATTGTGCTTGTAAATCAAGGACTATTTGTGCAAATAAAAATGTATAAAAGGAAGTCCTCAACTTGCGGCAGCCATTAGGACTGGAGCTACTGTAATTTAAGGGGCACGGTTTTAAAACATGACTACATTGCTTAGCAACAGCAATCCGTGGCAGCTGAATCATACAGTTGTTAGGCAAGGCAAGTTCCTGCTGGCTTCCCACAAGCAAAGTCAGTGGGGAAGCCAGCAGGAAATTGCAAGTCCCAGTTCAGCAGCTGCTGCCAGATGGGAGAAGGGAGCAAGGGGGTGTGCGGGGGGGGCATAGGGAGGGTTGGCAAGGGGGTACATTAGAGGCATAGCGAGGGTCAGGGAGGGTGAGGGGGTATGGGATAGGTGTGATGTGGGTTGGGGTTTGTGTGTGTGTGTGTGTGTGTGTGGTCAGCATGAGCACAGGGGGGGATGTGTGAATGGTGGAGACTTACTCAGTGACTTGCAACCTTTTCTGCTGGCTTCTCCAGTGACTTTCTGCAACCAGTTGCAAGTATGAACTGTCAGATCGCGATTACGTGAAGCCCACACATCTTCAAGCTGCCAAGGTTCAGAAACTGGTGTGTGAATGTTCTTTTAGCATTTCACAGGTCTTCACAGACTTCAGCAGGTTGAAGCAAACCTGTTGGGAAATACATGGATAGGAGACCACCAGGAAATTTCTCCTTTGCAGGCTGGATTAAGGAAGTGGAAGAAATTATACTATGTCCTCGGCCCTAAACTTTGCTCTATGAGGCAATCCAGCTTTGAGAGTGCAGAAACTTTGCACTCTTTGGTCCTCCCAGAGCTGGATGGGGATTCTGGGTGTTGTAGTCCTAGCCTATCTCAAGGGTAAAGAATGGGAAGGGGAGCTAGAAAGTCCATTTGGAAACCTTTCTGTGTCCCAAGCCCTCCACGCCAGCCACTCAGGCAGCATGCAATGTCCAGATTTAGTTACCAAGTTATTTCTGAGTGAGTAAGGTTAATACAGGTAGTCCTTGAGTCACAACTACAATGGAGCCCAAAATTTGTGTTGCTAAAGTGAAACCTTTGTTAAGCAAGCTTGTCCCATTTTACGACTTTCCTTGCAGAGGTGGGTTTCAGCAGGTTCTGACCAGTTCTGGAGAACTGTTGGTGGAAATTTTGAGTAGTAAGGAGAACCGGTAGTAAAAATTCTGAGTGGCTCCACCCCCATCTGTTCTCTGCCTCCCAAGTCCCAGCTGATCGGGAGGAAATGGAGATTTTACAGTATCTTTCCCCTGCCATGCCCACTAAGCCATGCCCACCAAGCCACGCCCACAGAACCAGTAGTAAAAAATTTTGAAACCCACCACTGTTTCCTTGCCACAATTGTTAACGCAAATCACTGCCGTTGTTAGGTTAGGAACACAGTCGTTCAGTGAATCTGGCTTTCCCCATTGACTGTGGTTGTTAGAAGGTCGCAAAAGCGGATCACATGATTCCAGGACACCAGCGCAACTGTCATAAATACGAACCACTTGCCGAGCCTCTGAATTTTGATCACGTGACCACGGGGATGGTGCAACGGCTGTAAGTGTGAAAAACGGTCCTAAGTCAGTCCATTTTTTCAGCGCCGTTAACTTTGAACGGACACTAAACGAAGTTGTTGTAAGTCAAGGTCTACCTGTACATCACTCCATGATATCGATGCATTGGTCACCAAACTCATTTGTGCATTCGCTCAAGATGCAGATGTCTTCATAAATTTAAAGGGGGGGGGGGGAGGAGGGGGAAAATGAAGCCCCCATTCCTGCATTTCAGGTAATTCTGATAGAGACAGGTAAGGGAAAGGGGCACCTTCTAACCCATGGACCTCATTCTCTCTCTCTCTCTGTGCATATAATATATGGACATGCACGCAATGTTTGCTCAATTGCACATTGCTTTCTCTGCCATCCTTCACAGGAGCAGAACAGATCAATAGAAATTGCGTAGATAAAAATTGCCAACAAGCCAGAGAATTTCACTTTGGTAAGGCTTCATAGAGAAGCCTATAGACACCTTCCCTGGTGGTCTAGTGGTTAGGATTCGGCGCTCTCACCGCCGCGGCCCGGGTTCGATTCCCGGTCAGGGAAAGTGAGTTTTACTAACTAGGCAAGAAGGTGCAATGAGATGGCAAAGCCTTTTTTGCATCTCCGCCTCCCCTCCCAAGTACCCCAGCGCCTATCATTCCCAGCCAGCCAGCCAGAACACGAGGCAGGAAGGATGAGGATGAGGGGGGGGTGCTACCCCTCCTGCCGCAGAAGCACTGCGCCTCGGCCCTGCCCGAGCCAGCCGGGGAAGCACCGGGAATCCCCTCCCCTCCCCGCGCAGCAGCAGCAGAAGCAGCAAAGCCTTGTGCGCACGCGCGGAGGAGGAGGAGGAGGAGGAGGAGGCCTCGCTCACTCACACTCCCTCCCTCCGGTCCATTCGCGCGCCTCACGTTCGTGGCGCGGCTGGGAAAACGGGCGCCTCAGCCCGCCGGTCTCCTTTCTCAGCGTCGGCGCTTTCTCCTCATTAGGCGACAGCCTGTATATCTCGTGCGCGCGCTCGGGCGCTCCTGAGGGGGGAAATAAAATAATTATACTGTATATATATTACTGTATAATTATATATATATATATATATAAAAATTATTATATATTATATAATATATAATATAATTATATATTATATAATATATAATATTATATATATTATATATATATATATAATAAAATCGTTCCCCCCCCCCGTTGGTCGAAGCGCGCCCTTCTATTCCCCCCCTCAGGAGCGCCCGAGCGCGCGCACGAGACCCGCCCCCCCAACCGCCTGCGCCAAACCTCGCCTCAGAGACAAGACTGCGGAGGCGCGCGCGCTCCCGTTCACCCCGTCACGCGCCTGCCTCCCTCCTTCCTTCCCTCACGCGCCCATTTCCTCCTCGCGCGCTTTGCTCTCTACCCCCCCCCCCGCCCCCACTTCGCGCGCTCGCGCCTCCTCACGCGTCCTCCTCCTTATCCCCGCTTGCCGGCCTCGTGAGCGCGCACGTCGCTTGTATCCGGGCGGGCTGGTCGGTCGTGAGGCGCGAGCGCTTCGGGTTTTTTTGACGGTTGGCACCGGCCGGCCGGCTGCCTTTCCCCCCTCCTCCCCTCACGCGCCCCGTCGCCGGCCCTGCTGGCCTGCCTTCCTCCCGTCCGTCAGTCCTTCCGTCCGCCGCCCCGGCTGAGGGAAACCGCCCCTCACGCCCCGTCGCGGCTCGCGGAGGCCGCCCCTGAGGCGGCGGCGAAGTCGAAGGCGGCAGGTGAGGCCGGCAAAGGGGGCGCATGGAGGCGACGTTGGCGCAGTGGGGCGGTCGGGTGGGGTGGGGGTGGGGGGCTGTGGAGATGCGGGTCGGGGGCGGCATATTGGGGGTGGGGGAGGTGAAGAAAAGGGGAGTCCCGCCGCCCTGAGGAACCGGCATAAAAGACGACGTTGCATTGGAGCGGGTGGGGTGGGGGTCTCCTTCGTGCCCATCTAACGCCCCCCTCCCCATTTTATAGGCTTGGCTGGCAGGGATGAGGAGGAGCCCGCGGATGCTGGAAGGAGGCGGGCGGGCCAAGGAAAGGCCCTAGGATTTTGGGGAGATGCTGCTGGGCTGGGGAAGCCCCCCCCCATCCCAATCTTTTAGCCACCCCAATCCCCTTCTCTCAGATATTGGGTCTGGGGGCTGCTCAAGAGGTACTTAGTTAGGTTTTGCAAGGAGGAGCTCTCAGGTGATTCGTGGGAAGCTGGGCCAGCCCTTTGCGGACAGGCGCATCCTTCCGGCCTCTTTGCGCTGGGAATGAGCTTTAAAAAAAAATCTCCCTATTAGTGGGAAAAAAAGATAGGAGCTTCAAAGGGGTGGGTGGGGGAATATCCATCCCAAATTGCATCTATGCTGGCCTTGCTTTTTTTTTTTGGGAGAGGTGTGAAAGGTGAATCCGGCGGGTGCCCCCCTTCCCTCCTCCCCAATCTTGAGGCTTCCAAATCCATGCGTTGCATTTGATGTTGGTTGATCGGGTCCTTTTTAACAGCAATTTTGACGTTATGAATTTGATGAGGATGGAGAACGATGAACGCTCGGCCGGTGCTGAGCATTCGGTGGCCGATGCCGTTTCTAACCAGACCCCGAGGAGCGGAGGATGAAGAATCAGAGATGTGCGTCATTCCTACATTTTATCTGTGTCTCAGAATTACAGACTTGATGGCCCAGACCGGTCAGTTCATTATCCCTGTGGCTGGAATTAGGGAGCTCTTTTTCTGAAGGAGAAAAACAAAACAAAACACCAAAGCCTTCAGGCTGAATGCTGGTGCTGTTGGAAGACAGCAGGGGCTTGTATCAACTTTATGTCTTGCATGCCTGGTTATCTGGGGAAGCATCGGTTTGCAATATTGCAATTAATAAATGCACTGCTAATTTTTGCTGTTCGTTTCTGCCTTTTGCGTAGGGTGTGGAAAAGGGAATGGGGGGAGAAGACAATCTATATCAGTTTGGATCAGTAGGAGATGAAATCTGCTTTTATCAGTTCAAGCTGTTTTTGTTGCTGCAATTATCTTCTTGGGACATGTAATGGTGAGAGTGCCTTTCTTGGCTGGTTACTGAAGCAAAGTCTGAACTAGATAGGTCATTCCATGAGCTAAGGCAACATCTTTAATTACTCTACCGAAAGACATCTATTTGCAGACTTTATTGGCCGTTGCAATCCTCTGAGTGAGCCAATCCATAGTTGGAGTTAAAATAAACACATAACAATCAATTAAAATCGAGACCATACATTATAAAACACCAGATTTACTAGGAATTAAACATCCCCCCCATCAACCCCCCCCCCCCAATTAAAAGTAAATGTGGAGGGATAGTCACAGCAGTCTTGCTGGATGAATTAGATATCTGGGGGGATCCTGTTCTAGATGTGGAGAACAGCAACTAAAGAGGCCTGTTTCTATGGTCCTTTCACATGGCAAGATGTGATCAAGAGGACCTTTAAAGATCCTACTTTACTTTATCAAAAGGATTGGGTGGGGGGCAGATGTTATTTAGAGGTAGTCCCCCAAAGAAATCAAAATAGAGCTGTTAGGTGATCCAATTGCCACAATCTGGAACAGCTTCTACTGCTAACTGCCTTTTAATGACATCCCAAATAGAGATAATCACAGTAGGCCAATTGAGGCAAAAATTACAGAGAAGGTTGCAGTTGGTATACAAGATGGAGCTGTGCAAAGGTGTACTTGACAGTGGCTGCCACTTGATTATCCTTCCAGATTTAAATTGGGGTGGGTTTTTTTTTTGATAGGGCAATGTTAGATACGTAGTGTATCTGATTGTTTTATAATGTATGGTCTTGGATTTAAACTTTGATATGTATTTAACTGCAACTGTGGATTTCCTCAGTTGACTAAAAGGGCCTATAAAACATTGCAAATAAATAAATGTGCTATTTAAATTCAGTTGGAAGGGAAGTCAGAAAGGAGCTAGTACTTGCATACTTAATGAAAGGGGCATTCACTGCAAGCTATTTCAGACATAGGGTCCCCTTTACAATCGCCCTGATGAAATCTTTACTGCCTCTTGATTTCATTTCACTTGACTACAAGAGGAATAAGGGCTGCAAATTGGGTCAGCTGCCTATCCCCCCCCCTTTGGCAGCAGTTAAGTCTGTTGTGATTCCCAGGACTTTTGACTGAAGTCCAGGGGAACTATTTAACATATGGGTTTAAATTGGATATTGCCAGTGGTGCATGATTCATTTATTTTACAGTTTTGCATAAAGCTAATTGAATTAACACATCTTATTTTCTCAGTATTACTGAAAGGGAGATAAACTTTGGAAGAAAAACAGAAGGTGAAAGAGCATCCAGTACATTATGTTTCTGTCTCCTAAATTCTTCTGTTCATTTTGTTAATAGATCTGCCTTCTTGGACTTCTTAGCTAAGGTAGCTTCTTGATAAGATAGTAAATTCAATTCTTTTTCTCTCTTGGCCCTAAAAATTATCACAAACGCGCACACACGTGTATAATTTTGAGGCCTAAAATTCAAAAATGGAGGAAGAAAACTGAACACACACACACACACACACACACTTTCCTATTTATTATTTATACAAATAACTCAAGGTGACAAACATATCCAACACACCTCCCTTTTCCTTTTTCCCCACAACAACAACAACCCTGTGAAGTGGGCTGGACAGACTGGTAGGATTTGAATTCATAGTCTACTTCATTAATTTTTCTTCCCATAGTTTTGTGTTTCTCCTTTGTATTATTTGTAAGCATCCCATCCTCTCTCCAACACATATTCTGGAGTACTGTAGACTACGTTGAATATTTCAATTTTTGGCTACATGTTGCTTTGAGTTATTTTAATTAATTCTTATCCAAAACGAAGTTTCTGCTATTTTCTACTTGTCTGATAATAGACATTCTGATAACATTTGAGGTTTGTGTTCAGGGTTTAACCAATGAAAGCTATAACTATTCTATTTTCTCCAGAACAGGATTTTTATAATCCTGCCTTACAAAACATCAAATTTAGAAAACAGTATTTATTGCCAGGCATATTTAAAAGACAGCTTTTAAAACTTTTTAACGTTATGCCTTTTTCCTTGCTATTGAACCACTGGGTTGTGGAACGATTGCAAACATTTGTGCATTTGTCCTGCTATTTTGCTGAGCAAACCTCTGTTGCATAAATATTGAGGCCAGAGCGTTTTATTATTGTATTTCATGCAGCATAAACTTTTTGGGATGTTACTAATGCTGTTTCCTTGTATTTTGGAATGAAAAGCTCTCATGTTGCCTGGGCATCTTTTATTGTGCCTTAGGAATTTACTTAAGTAGGCTATGGGGAGTAGAATTGCAGAGCTCAGAGTCAGACATATGTGCATATAGCCATATTAAAAAGAACAGGAAGCTGAGCTTGGCTGTTTAAAAGAGAAGGTGGAATCTTTGTAAACACTCATCTGTTGTGAGGTTGTTAAGGACATAAGCAATGCCCTTGTCCATCTTGTTCAACTAGCATTTCTGGTCAACCAACTGCCCAAGGAAGCCTCCTGATCTCTCAGTAGAGGGTCTTCAGAAGCAGTCCCATGACTACCAAGGTTAAAGAGCTAGCCCAGGACTATAATGAATTAGTTTAACCTTTTTTAAAAAAGCCAATCAAGTTGGTAGCCAGCACCACATCTCATGTTACTATCAATAAACTTTTGCAAAACAAAATTAGCAGTTTACCACCATTATTGAATGACATATTACATTAAATGTTTTATAAATATTTATTTCAGTGTTAATATTGAATATTAATATTAAAAGATTTAGATGAGAGCATAGAAGAAATTTGCAGACACCAAACTCGTGGGAACGGCCAACACTATAGAACACGTGCGTCATGTTGCCATCACATGACAGTCCATATTTTTTTCCTTTGTGGAGCTGGGGTGGGCGTGGCCTGCGCGTGACACATCTGTCCTGCGGGCCGCCAGTTTGACACCCCTGCTATAGAAGATAGGCTCAAGACCAGAATGATCTCCAGAGACTTGAATACAGGGCCCTATCCAACAAAATAAAATTCAGTGATGAGAAAAGTAAGGTATATACTTAGGCAAGAAAAACCAAATGCACACGTATAGAATAGGTGGTCCCTGGCTCAACAGCAGTAATTGATCTGGAAATTCTGGTGGAGAACCACTTACATATGAGCCAGCCATGTGCTGCAGCTGCCAAAAAAGCCAACAGAGTCCTAGGCTGCATCAACAGAGGATTAGAATCAAAATCATGTGAAGTGTTAATGTGACTTATAAAGCCTTGGTAAGGCCATACTTGGAATCCTGCATCCAGTTTTGGTCGCCACGATGTAAAAAAGATGTGGAGACTAGAAAGAGTGCAGAAAAGAGCAACAATGATGATTAGGGGGCTGAAGGCTAAACATATAAAAGAACAGTTGCTGGAATTGGGTATGTCTAGTTTAAAAAGGACTAGGGGGAACATGAGAGCAGTGTTCCAATATCTGAGGGGCTGCCACAAAGAAGAGGGAGTCAAGCTATTCTCCAAACCACCTGAAGGCAGGACAAGAAGCAATGGATGGAAACTAGTCAAGGAGAGAAGCAATTTAGAACTGAGGAGAAATCTCCTTACAGAACAATTAATCAGTGGAACAACTTGCCTCCAGAAGTTGTGAGGGCTCTATCACTGGAGATATTTAAGAAGAGATTGGACAGCCATTTAACAAATTGTATAGGGTCTCGTGTTTGAGCAGGTGGTTGGACTAGAAGACCTCCAAGGTCCCTTCCAATGCTGTTATTGTATTCTACTTTTGGCTCTCCTTTCAGTCTACATTGTTTTCTCAGGTCTTTGCAATGCTTACCCCATTTGGGCTGATCTCAAAGGGTTTTGTTTCCAATCCTGGCTTTCTTTATTAGTTTCACTCACTCCAAATTCAAATGAACCTTATCAATTGAACCCAATCATGAAATCATAGCCTACATGAAGGAGGACATGATAGATTTCCCTAGGATGCTGTGTCTTTCCTTCTTCCAACTTTGTCCTTTCTCAGACAAAAGCCTGGTAGAGCCAGGATTAAGAATTATGGTTGCCTTGAAATGGAAGACCCTCTAAAGAGAAAAAGCAATTTTTTGTTCCATATTAAAACTTAGAATGGCGAGAATGACTGTCTTAAATCCTCCACTTCCTCTTGAGAGTTGTGTGGCGAGCTGAATATGCAGTTCAGGTGAATACACCTGTACAAATGTCTGTGCCCTTCCCATCCACAATATTTACTTTTAATTTATCATATCCTGCCTGTCCAGAAAACGGCTCTACCCAGGTTGAGTACAAGTAGCATCAAACAGGTAGTCCTCAATTTACGACCACAATTGGGACCAGAATTTCTGCTGCTAAGCAAGGCGGTTACTGAGTTGCGCCCGATTTTACAACCTTTTTTTGGCGCAGTTGTTAAGCAAATCCCTGCAGTTGCTAAGTGAATTGTGTGGTCGTTAAGTGAATCAGACTTCCCCCACAGACTTGTCAGAAGCTTTCTGAGAAGATTGTAAATGACGATCACATGACCCAAGGATGGTGCAACTGTTGTAAATACCTGATAGTTGCCCAATGCCTGAATTTTGATCGCATGATCATGGGGATTATGCAATGGCTGTAAGTGAGGACAGGGTCACAAGTCACTTTTTTCAGTGCTGGTATAACTGAATGGTCATTGAATGAGGGTAGGTCAAGGACTGCCTGTATTGCAAATGAAATATATTTTTTAAACTTGCTCTTGTAGAATAATTCATAGGAAGGATCCTATGGAATGAGAGGAGATAATTTTCAGAAGTGGATTTTGCCCACCTGTCTTCCTTTCCTTTTTCAAGTACCAGTATTTTTCATTACTGCCATTTGCAACTCATAAACAGAACCTTCCCTAACCCAGCAGCCCCCTGATGTGCTGAGATTCCCGGAATTTTCCAGGAATTCTTGGGCCTTCTGGGAGTTTTATTTGTACCATTTCCAGGGGATGTCATGTTGAAGAAGGTATCCTTACAGGATCCCCAGTTGTAAGAAGAAGGAGATCTCTGCTTTGGAAATATTAACCATTTTGCAATAGTGGTGAATATCTGTAGCTTGGGTGGAGGTTTATTTTCTGAGCTTGTGGGTTAGTTTCTAAACATTTCAGAATTCCCTAAATTCCTCTGAAAATGTTCCCTAGCCTGGTAACAAAATGTTTGGAAATCAACCCACAAGCTTGGAGAATGAACCTCCACACTGATTAATCATTTCCCCAAGTAGAGCTGAATGTTGAGAAAAAGTAGCATTCCTGACCCCATTAATGGTGGTTGCTTTGATGTTTTTTTGTCCTGTTCCCCAATTTCCTTTCCTTCGAGTGGGATCTAAGTTATCTTTGGGACTCATTTTCAGGTTGCAGTCAGGAGAAGGAAACAAAAGTGTCTTGAGTTTCGTTTCTTGCATTTTTATCCTTAGCAGCTGTGGGTGTGGCTGCATTTATTAGTTGAGCTACTACATGATTTTTTCATTAGGTTCTTCAATTCCTTGTATAACAGGGAAGCTGTTGGTAAACTTATGCTAAACTTTTCTTACTTTGATTTTAACTTATATATGCTGTTTGATCCAAAGGTGCTTTTTCCAAAAGGCATCTGGACTTTTTTTTCTCCTTGAAGACATTTTGCTTCTCATGCAAACTTCTTCAGAAGAAGCTAAATGTCTTCAAGGAAAAACAAAATCCAGTTGCCTTTTGAAAAAGTATCTTTGGAAGAACCATGACCTGGATGACTGAGAATCTCCATTATTGTTGTCATTTCATACTTTTCTTAGTGGAAACTGTAGCAGTAATTCTGTTGGTGTCCATTACAATATGAATGACAATATTAATACATTGGCTTCACTCAGTAGAGTCTTGGGGTGGATGTACGCATTTAATTAATAAATAAACATGTTAATAATCTTTCCTCATTGGGTAAAGAATCTCTCTCAGTACAGATATTCCTCAACTTACTGGGACCAGAATATTTCGTTCCTAAGCAAGGCGAGTGTTAAGTGAATTGTCCTGAATTTTATGACCTTTTTTTTTTTTTTTTTTTGCAATGGTGGTTAAGTGAATCTGGAGTTAAATGAATCATTAAGTGAATCCAGGTTCCCCTATTGACTTTGCTCATCAGAAGCCAACTGGGAAGGTCGAAAATGGAGAGGACATACAACCATCATAAATACGTGCTGGTTGCCAAGTGCCTGAATTTTGATCGCATGAATGTGGGGATTCTGCAACAGTTGTAAGTCCATGGACAGGTCACTTTTTTCAGTGCCATTGTAACTTTGAATGGTCACTAAATGGATGGTTGTAAATTGAGGACTACCTGTATTTCCTATAGGCAGAGTAAACAAAAATATTAAAGACTTGTTACAAATCAGTTATTTTTTCAAGTCCATCCTCGCACTTCACCTTCTCCACACAAATGTAGCAAGATATGGCATTTAGATTCATAGTGACTGCATATTTCTGTTGTCTAGACTTCTGAACAGGCTGGAAGGATGTATAGTATGTTGTGAGAATTCATTATTTTAGTTTGCCATATAAACCATCTATCCCAGGAAGCCATAGAATGATTTGTTTGGGCATATAGCAGTTTGTATGAATTTGTATGTACTGTATTTCAACTCTATTGAACTGAATGACACAAGTATGCTTATTTTGGATAGGTTGTTTTGATATTTAGAACCTGAACACAATCGTTACTGGGGTGGATTTGCCTTTGCCATGAATTTGCTCATGGATTTTTTACAAGATTCAGTTCATACAATTCACACGTTTGCCTTTGTCCATTGTGGGTAGTGAAATGTCCACTTGCTGAGTGAAGCATTTTAATATATCTTCTTGGAGGCATCTCTGTCTATATCCATGGAAACTTTTAA
Source organism: Pituophis catenifer annectens (assembly GCF_029215685.1). Taxonomy (NCBI): domain Eukaryota; kingdom Metazoa; phylum Chordata; class Lepidosauria; order Squamata; family Colubridae; genus Pituophis; species Pituophis catenifer. The sequence goes on along the minus strand of NW_027256883.1, from coordinate 211,042,811 downwards.
CTACTTCTAGATTTTAGCTAGTGGCAAAAGTCTGAAGGAAAGCTGTAAGTTTTTGTTACATACAGGACGATGATCCAGCAATTCCCTTTCGTATGCACCAACTCAATGCTTCTCAACTTGAGCAACTTTAAGATATGTGGACTTCTGTTCACAGAATCCCCCAGCCAGCATGCTTGTTAGGGAATTCTGGGAGTTGAAGTACACACATCTTAAAAGTTACTAAAGTTGAGCAACAGTGCACTAGACAATCCATTTTATGCTCATTGGTTGGCTTGTTCCAAAACTCATATGTGTCAGAACTGCCAAGAATTTCACAGGCAGTTTTCACACACACTATTCCCCAACTTGCTTTCTTTGAACTCCTACTTTCATAATTCCAAGTAAAAGAGCAAGTTATCCAACATCCCTAGAAAGCAACATCGAACATTGTTGTGTAACAATTGAATGTATAAATGTTAAGGGTTCTTGTTTTGAGGGCAGAAGTGAAGTGACAGCATGAGGGAAGAGAGCTGAGTTGCTGTTTATCAGCACATTTCATTTGGCAGCTGTGTGGGTCAAGTAGACCCACACGGGAGTTTTTATTTGATGGTCCTGCTGGCTGAAGGTACCGAGAATTTATCCAATTTACTTAGGAAGCAAAAGGTTGGGGAAGTTCAGCTTCCAAATGAGAATAAATGAATACGCTTTATTAAATTACTTAATTTGGGAAGTTGGTGTTCCTGTCATTTTAAATGTGGCTTTGTCTTTGTGCTTTATAAATGCTCTCTTAGGCCAAAATAAAATGTGGTCTTTTCAGGCGGAAAATAACGTCATCATAATAGCAGCAGTAGTTAAAAAAAAAAAGGCCTTTATCTTAGATGCATTGTTAGTGGAGCTGTCCAGCATGTAATACTAAAATGAACAGCTCCATTTCTTTTTTAGTTTCTTTGGTTTACTTGAGGGTCTTCTGAGTTGAGTTCAATACAGGTAGTCCTCAACTTACAACCATTCTCTTAGTGACTGTTCAAAGTTTCAGTGGCACTGAAAAAATGACTTATGACCATTTTTCACACTTGTGACCGTTGCAGCACCCCCCAATTATGTAATCGAAATTCAGGCATTTGGCAACTGGTTCATATTTATGACGGTTGCAGTGTCCCAGGACCATATGATTGATTATCTATGGTGACTTTCTGACAAGCGAAGTCAATGGGGAAACCGGATTCACTTAACAACTGTGTTACTATTTTAGCAACGGCAGTGATTCACTTAACAACTATGGCAAGAAAAGTTATAAAATGGGGCAAAACACACTTGACAACTGTTGCATGTTAGAGAGAGAAAGCCAACTTTCAAGATTGTCAGAAGCAGAGAAATGGAAGGAGAAAAAGTAGAAGAGGCCTTGATGCACTACTTCTTTTCTTCTTTCCTTTTTTTCCTCCTCCCTGTAGGAGTTCAATGAGATAAATAGACATTTGGAAAATGAAGCCCAGAAGAAAGAGAGAACAGAACATTTCTATTCTAGAATACTTTGCTGAGGGGAAAGGGGCTATTGAGAAGGAGCTACAATTGTTTGTACATATCATGAGGTTCTATCTTAAAGGCCTTTTATTGGGGGCCTGGGCAGGCTGTAAAATGCTCCCATGGTCTAATGTTTATGGAAAATGTTATAGGAAAATAAATAATTCACATATCACATACTTTTAAGTGAGCGGCAATTTTTGGACCTTTCGGTTCTTAATATTGGTGCTAATGTTAGCCTGTTAGCTTTGCAGACATAAAGTTGGTTGTGTTTTTTTCTCTTGTGAATGTTTTACAGCATTAAGAATACCAGCTTTAAGGAAGTTTTTGGAGAAAAGAAATTGAAAATCTGGTAACCAATATTTATTTTTGTATTTTTAAATTGTATAATACATATTGTATTTTTAAATAATAATTTTTTAAATTTTTAAATAATAAAAATTGTATTTTTGGGGAGATGGGTGGCATAATTTTTTAAAAAAAAATACAATAAAGCTGGCTTTTCTCACAAACAGAAAGTGAGACTATGCATTTGGTAATTAATTAAAAATGTAATTTTTTCTACTCAGTTTCAATTTCCACGAATATGAGGATGTGGTATCAAATGTTAAAATATAGAAATGTGCTCTCTTCCTTTTTCTTTGTCATCTTCATGTGAATAAAAGCAATGTGTAGATTATTTTATTCAGAATTGGCAAATGAGCTATAATCAATAGATTCGTAATGTAATATAGCTTTTGTGTGTTGCACTCACCCTAAGATCTTAACCAGTCTTTAGTTGATAAGGAAGCCTTCCATATCATAGAATGGGGTTATAGGGGCCCTAGTGGGGCAGTGGTTAGAATGCAGCATTGCAGGCTGACTCTGCTCACTGCCAGGTGTTTGATCCTCACCGGCTCAAGGTTGACTCGGCCATTTTACCGAGGTTGGTAAAATTGTTGGGGGCAATAGGCTGACTCTTTAAACCACTTAGAGAGGGATGTAAACACTGTGAAGCAGTATATAAGTTCTATTGCTATTATTTGCAAGACCACCTCTCCTCAGTGACATCTACCCATCCCATCAGGTGCAGCAGGAGAAGCTTGCATCCAGTAGAAAATGTTATATGGTGGGACCTAGAAGGGAGGCCTTTTCTGCTGCTGCACTTATCCTGTGGAACATCATTTCCCCTACGTCAGGCTAGGCCCGATCTTCATAGCCTTCTGGAAGGGCTTAAAGACCTGGCTTTGTCATCTGGCCCCGGGATCAGAGAGTGGTATAGATCCCATAAAATAGCTGTATTGTTCTTGAATGGCTGTGCCCTCCTGGTGATTGTACTGTATAGCTTTTAGTTGTTGAATTGTTTTTTTGTTTTGGTACGGCTTATATTTTAATTGGAAGCAGTCCAGAGACATGAATGTGCAATGGGCGGAGATATAAATTGGATAAATAGAGAGAGGGAAAAGGGTTGCAGGTTTGTAATATTTATACAGCATGGGAGAAAATTGCATCCCTCCAGTATGAATGTACCATAAATTTGCAAATGAAAGTCTTTCCAGTTAAATTACTCTTTCTGATTCTCATTTTTTTGACAGCAACATGCTTTCATGGCACCAAATAGAATAATTAACTCAGCCATCTTATGTAAGATAGTCCTGAATTCTAACAAGAAAATCCATACAAAATACCTGGCATAGTTTCTTCAATTTATTGACTACCACAGACTTCTAAAAGCACATATGCCGAAAACAGATTGATTGTCTATAAATATAGAATTAAGGAACACCTAGATGCCCATGGCTGCATTCCAACATGGGGAATGTTTGAAAACTGTTGCCGTACAATATGGATGGCATTGAACAAACAGCGAAACAAAGTCGAGAATGTTATTTTGAGATTATTCCATGGAAGTGGTTCCCAGAGGATACCTAAGATACCTGACTTGATATGTTTCAGTGAGGTAACCACATAGGGCAGTTTCCATGTGATAAAACATTTATCACATCATAGTCATTTTGGGATGGGATGAAGGCATTAATAGCATAGATATTATAAAAGGAAGTCAAGATAGGCATAATAATAGGACATAACCATAGAGATGACCTTAGAGAAACCATGCAAAAGCAGTTTGTCAAAATATGATTTAAGAGCCCTGGTGGCGCAGCAGACTAAAAGCACTGTTATTAACTTCAGCTGCTTCCAATTACTGCAAGTTCAAATCTCACCAGGCTCAAGGTTGACTCAGCCTTCCATCCTTTCTAAGGTAGGTAAAATGAGGACCCGGATTGTGGGGGCAATAAGCTGACTTTGTATAAAATATACAAAAGTATGAAGGCTATTGCTTAATGCATTGTAAGCCGCCCTGAGTCTCCGGAGAAGGGCGGCATATAAATCAAATAAACAAAAACAAAAACAAACAAGTTCAGAACAAGAAGAAAACTAGAAAGAAACTCAGATTGGCTATGGCTTAACTCTTGGAGGAGCAGGGGAGAATATAGTCAGTTTTTCATGTTTTGCTACTTTAGCCTATATCAGTAAAGTTCAAATATTACACGTGGAGTCATTGGTGCTCTCTGAGCTTGGTGGTTTTGTTGCAGACGATTCATTACCCAACTAGGTAGGTACAAGTGCACTGATGATGTTACCTAGTTGGATCATGAAATGTCTGCAAGAAAACCATCAGCACCATCAGTTCTACCCTGAGCTACAAATATTCTCTTCTATCAAAAGCCTGTTTCTTGACCTGGTCTATCTTGAAGGGCTCACAAGTATTTTTATGTTTAAAGGTGTCCTTATAAGGGAGTTGTTTACTTTAAAATGTCATGATCTCATGAGAACCTTAACATGTGTGGTTCTGAATTTTTAAATTTGTTATATCCATTGATGTTAAAGATACAGTACATACATTTCTAAAATGAACAAATCTATTGTCCTGTCTATCATAGCTGGCATTTCAGTACAATTTATGGGCAAGTCGTAGGCACGGTTTGAACCAACTTGGAAAAGGCTGAAAACTGGATTAAAAATCATACGGTTTGCTCAAGTCAAGTTAATTATTTGGAGTTGAGCATATGTGAAGGAGAACGTGTTGCAGTAATACTGATCCCAAACAATAAGAAATAGCAAGTCTTAGAAATCCAGACATCTGCTGTGTTCTTGTTTACATAAGTTTGCTGTTGGGAGCGTTGCTGAATCAGAAGGTAACACTTGACTTACAACCACAATTGCGACCAGAATTTCCATTGCTAACCAAGGCAGTCGCTAAGTGACTGGTGCCTGATTTCACGACCTTTTTTTTGTCATGGTTGTTAAGTGAATCCCTGCCAGTTGTTGAGCGAATCCAGCTTTCCCTGTTGACCTTGCTTGTCAGAAGCTGGCTGGGAAGATCACAAATGATGATTATCTGATCCCAAGACACTTCAACAGGTGTAAATACATGCTAGTTTCCAAATGCCCAAATTTTGGTCATGTGACTGTGGGGATGCTGTGACAATCATAAGCATGAGGACAATTCTTTTTCAGTATGTTGTAGCTTCGAATGGTTGCTAAATGAATTGTTGTAAGTTGAGCACTACCTGTGCTAACATTCTGTTGCCGACCTGATCAACAAAAGCATCTTGAGATGCTTGCAAATAAAGCATGAAGGAATAGTTTTGTTGTGTTTATTCCAAGCACCTGTTTCCAAGAATTAACCATGGGTGAGGAACTCTTCATTATGCACAGCAATGGAGCCATTTAGCCACGTGCATTTAAGAGGAACAAATCCTAACCCAAAGCTCCACGCTTTACATTATTTTTGTAAATTAGAAAGTTCCAAATATTGGTGTGCCCTTTAGAGCAAAGGTATTCCTTTCCCTTTACCATTTTGCTGGTTCCTTTTTATACCATTTCTTGCTTTTATAGCCTTTGCCATAGAGGAAGTAGAATTGCACATGGTAACCCCAAATGTGGATTGTAAGCCATACATTCAAATGAAAGCCGTACAGTATGGTAATTATTTTCTTTCTTTTGTAGTGATTTCTTGGGAGCTAATTAAAGGCAACAGGCTAGAAACTGGGAAACCATGAGTTCTGCTCCTAGGAAGACGGCAAGGACAAATCTCTTCCATAAATGCTGCCGAGAAAACTGCAGGGATTTATCTATGTAGCGACAAGTGATGTGTGTGTGTGTAGGTAGGTAGGTAAGTAGGTTTAGAATATTACTGAAAACATAGTAGTTCAGGACAACTTTGAATGTCTGAATGCAGCCATTTAATTACTTGTCTCTTTTTAAATGTAACTTAAAGTTTAAGTCAGTCCTTTTCCGTGATAAATCAGAAATAACATTGGTTCATAGAGTTTACTGTGTGCAGATTAATACTCATTGCATGAGAATTAAATAGGATCTTAAGCATCTAATACAAGAAAGGTAGATACAATTTAATAAGTACAACAGAAACCTGAGGGAATCTCTCCTATAACTGGAATGTTAACAGCTGAAGAAACAGAAGTAATTAAAGGAGTCTGATGGTACCTTTTCCATTAATGAAATACATTAAAAGGCATAGGCTTTTGTGAGTCATAGCTCACTTCATCAGATGCATAGAGTGGCTCCGTTGAAGTGGGATTTATTGTAAATTGGGTTGAGGTAGAAGGGAAGACAAGCTTGTTATGTAAATGTGAGATATTACAGGTTACTATGTCAATAAACAGTTGCAATGAGCTAAAGTGAGAATAACAAGAGTTGGAAGGGACCTTGGAGGTCTTTTAGTTCAACCCCTGCTCAAGGAGGAGACCCTACACCATTTCAGAAAAGTGGCTGTCCAGTCTCTTCTTGAAAACTTCCAGTGTTGGAGCATTCACAACTTCTGGAGGCCAGTTGTTCCACTGATTAATTGTTCTCACTGTAAGGAAATTTCTCCTTAGTTCCAGGTTGCTTCTCTCTTTAATGATCTTCCACCTGTTGCTCCTTGTCCTGCCTTCAGGTGCTTTGGAGAATAGGTTGGCCCTCTCTTCTTTTTGGCAGTCCTTCAAATATCATGACCCCAGTCTTCATTAGACTGCACATTCCATTGTTTATAATATAATATCATAAAAATAGATAATAGATAATCCATTGTGTTTGTTCTGAAATCTTTTAATGTATGTAAGTTCAGTTAAGTAATAGAAAGAGAAGAAGCATTGCACCATTGCATTACAGATTGAAAATATCCTTGCTCATAAAGACAAGAAAATTGAGTTGGGAATAAAGAATCTGAGTTAAAATAAGTGGAGAGGAGGAAATAATAAAAATACTATTGTTGTTTTCTCACACCCCCCCCCCCCAATCATTGAGAAAATGTGAAGGACATCTTCCAAAACCAAAATAGAGATCTTTGAAGAGAGCATGAAGTTGTTGTATTATTCTTTTGAGCTGAAGACAAAGTTTGGTCCTTCGGGGCTGTTCCTGACCTGCCTTGCTGACTTTGTCAGTCAGAGAATGGCAGAAGGTAGAAAAAAACCCCAGCTATCTTATTTAATGCCAACTGACAGATAAAACTTAATTGATGAAATGGAAGTAGCAGGAACATTTGAGGGAAAGTGATCATGTAATGCTGATGTTCTTGAGGGTAAGGGGAACTAAAGTTGGGTGTAGTTGAGTGCATGAAAATAGATTTTTATGAGCTCAGAGGAATGATGATTGTGATTTCATTGTAGGAAGGCACTATAGAGAAGAAAAGGCTGGTTGGATGGTCCAAAGAAAAATAAACGCTCAGAATATGGCTGCCACAAAATTCCAGCAAGGCAGAGAACAGAAAGCATAAGCCTGTGGGACCCCAAAACCGTAATAAGGAACTGAGAAAAAAGGCAACATATACAGGAAGTAAAAAGAGGAACAGCTCACCAAGAAAAAAGAATCAGTTAGCCCAAAATTGGAGACCATCCTAAACTCAGAAAAGCTGAAACTCAGAATGTTGAAGTTGGTGAGAGATACTAAGAATACCAAGAAGGACTCATTCAGATATTTTCAAAATAAAAAGAAGAGGGGGAAGAAGTGGTTAACCAGCTGCTGAATGAAAATGGCAAGATGCTGAGAAAGAATACTGTAGGCAGAACTAATCAACTTTAATTATAATAGAATAACAGAGTTGGAAGAGACCTTGGAGGTCTTCTAATCCAACCCCTTGCTTAAGCAGGAGTTCCTATACCATTTCTGACAAGTGGCTGTCCTTTTTCTTCCTAAAAGCCTCCAGTGATGGAGTCCCCACAACTTCTGGAGTCAAGCCATTCCACTGATCAATTGTCTTAATTGTCAGGAAATTTCTTCTTAGTTCTATATTTATGTTCGTTCTTCTTCAAGAAAAGGATATATCTATTTTCTTTGCAATGATGTATAAGTCTTCAGTGCCAGATGAATTACATCTGAGGGCCCTGAAGGAATTACCTGATGGTCTGGCCAACCCTGGACAATGGATTAGCAGATTATTGGAAGAGGGCAGGTATTGCAGTATCTTCAGAAGTGGTGCAAATAGAACATTTTGAGTTTAAAAAAAAAGTGGAGCAGAGGAAATAATAAAAATGCTATTGTTGGTTTCTCCTACCCAGTCATTGAGAAGATGTGAATGACTCCTCCCAAAACCAAGTATAGCTGTTTTTATTTTTATTTATCAAATTTTTAAAACTGCCCATCTGCCTCGCAAAGGTAGGTAGATATTGACCTCATCACCTGGAAATATTGTAGAGTCTATCATAAAATGAAAAGTATGCACTTTTGAAAAAAAAAAAATGATGATCGGCTAATACTCTGCAAGCAGAAATAACATTCAAAATGATTCTTAACAGCCTAGTTTAGCAGGGTGGAAATAACACAATTAAATTTACAGAGAATTGGAGCTAAATGCTTACAAAACAAATTGAATGCACAGATACAAAATGGGACTGTTCAGTTTGGCAGTACTATCTGTGAAAAGGATCCTGCAATAATACAGGTAGTTGATTACAAACTGAATCTGAGTCAGCAGTTTTTTGTGAGGGGGAGGGAACAGAAGTAAAAGCCGACATTTATTTTCCAAACCATGAGAAGTAATCAATCCACTTTATTTATAATCATTCACTTTATTTTAGTCACATTGCACCTTAGATTTTTAACAAGCATTCTGTGGAATTGAAACAAATTCAGAGATGATCATGGGGGTAGAAATTTCAGTCCTGTGTCAACAGAAGGAAGGAGTTGACTTTTGCTTTCAGAAGAGAAGGCTGAGGAAGGATGATAGCCTCTTGAAGAACCTTTTGTAGGCATGTCATCCAGAAGACAAAAAAAAAAGTCCGTTCCAGAGGGCAGGATCCAGAATAATGGATTTAAGGAAGGCAGAAAAATGTTTCTTAACAGCAGTCAAAAACAGGACCCAGTGACCCAAAGAGATGGTGTTATTTTAATTGGGATTTTTCAGAGGAGCAAGGAGTTGCATTTAATCATTCTTTTCTTGAGTTGTATCAGTTCTGCTGATTTGTGGCACTGTAGTAAAAACCGTGAATATTTTGTTTGCAGCCTCATGAAAAGCAAGCAGTGAATTTTAGTAAATGAGTTCTCTAGAACACAAGTAGTTATGGAGGGGCCGTTTAATTGTTTTGCAATCAGAGTGCTGAGTGGTTGTTGTTGTTTTTTACAAAAAGTAATTAATTAAAACTAGAGGCTGGTACTGTCCTAAAACTGCTGTTTTTCCATAAAATACAGGTAGTCCTTGACTTACAACAGTTCATTTAGTGACTGTTCAAAGTTACGAAGACACTGAAAAACGTGGCTTATGACCATTTTTCACACTTACAACTGTTCTGGCCTCCCCATGGTCATGTGATCAAAATTCAGATGTTTGGCAACTGGCTCATATTTATGTCTATGGAGATTCTCAGCCATCCAGGTCTAGTTCATATTTAGTTCATATTTATAACAATTGCACTGTCCCCGGGATCATGTGATCCCCTTTTGTGACCTTTTGACAAACAAAAGCAGTGGGGAAGCCCAGCTCACCATATTACTGATTTAATAACTGCAGGGATTCACTTAACAAATGTGGCAAGAAAATTCATAAAATGGGGCAAAACTCACTTAACAATTGTCTCACTTAGAAACAGAAATTCGAGGCTCAATTTTAGTCATAAGTCGAGGACTACCTGTATACCTATTAGCCTGTGAGTTGGTGGTTGCTGATGATTTAAAATGGACAGTTGATAACAACACAGTATGTGTTAATGTTCTTGGGTTTAATGGCGCTTTTGTCTTGGATGTTGTATTACAAAAGATTTTTAAAACTTGTGTGTTAATCACATGTATCTTTTTGGGCAGTTATTTTCCTGTTATTTTCTTTCATTGCCTAATTTTGTGGATGCAACATGTATTTGGCTATGTTCCTCTGCAGTTTGCAATATTACATGTATTATTATACTGTATGTGTTTTAAATGAGCACATAACATATGCAGAAAAAGGAAAGAAAGGTAGCCATTATAGTTTATATGCTATATAAAAGAGCAAAATTAGGTGAGTCTTTGAGGGTGTTTGTCTGCAGAGCAAAATGTCAAAATTAATACGACTTAAATATATGCCAAGGAGAACCCCAAGACAATCTGGGGGAGACGAGTGCTCACTGCAGGCCCAGAATGCTGGCTTGCTTTCTGATGGGGGGGTACAAACTAGGTTTTGTGGAATAGAGCAAATGTTCTGGGAAACAGTTGATAGAATAACTGGACCTCAATTTTGCTGGCTGGATAATTCTGGGCGTTGTGGTCCAAATGCTTCTTGAAGGCACCTCATTGGAGAGGAAGCTAAATTGTAAAAAAATATTTTTGGAAAGCCATAGTAAGTTCCCCAATGTAAATTTACAACACAGAGGTTTATTTTTGTTGTATTTATGAGAGAGGCATTTTTTTTTTTACACACTTTACTGTCTTGGCTCCAGACCGGAGGTTTTCTTATTGTAAGAGAAGGGAAATTGCAGGTAGTCCTCAATTTATAACAGCAGTCAAGGGACAGGGATTGCCATCGCTAAGCGAGGCTGTCGTAAAGGGTGATATCACAGGACTACATCACGTGGCAACAATCTTAGCAGACCTTGTTGCTAAGCAGAAAGTGAGGGGGATGTTGCAGTGAGGGCAGGGGGGGGAGGCCCTCAAGCCACATGTGAATTGGGCGGGTCCTAGTGCAGGTGGCACACCAGAAGGTCAATGGATGGTGAGGGAGGGTGCAAATGCAGGAAGGCTGGGGGCTGGATGGTGCAGTGCAAGGCCAAGAAGATTGATGGAGGGATGCTGCAGCAGAGAGTGAACACAGGCAGTTGTGAGTTAAGAGCTTGGGAGGTCTGGTGCAGGCTTACGCACAAGTGCAGAAAGCCCAGGGAACAAATGGTGCAGCATGGTGCAAATATAGGAAGGCCAGGGATGGAAAAGGGGTAGCTATTTCCCCCCCCCCATGCCCTTTTTTCCTTTTGTATTATTTTGTATTTTATCTCTCTTTGAAACTTAATGAAGTTGCTTATATTTTTACTGCATTAAAACTGCAGGTTCTGTTCAATGTTAAACGTAATAAAATATATTAATTTTATTGCATGTTTTTAAAAAAGGAAGACCAGGGATGGATGGGGTGGTCGGGCAAAAATGCGGGAGGTGGGGAGGGGGGAATGGACAGCGTGGTGCAAGCACAGGAGACACGGACTTACCAGAGGGACTTGCAAAAAGTCCCCTATTGACTTTTTTCATGGGAAGCCGGCAGGGAAGGTCACAAGTGGCGATTGCACGACTACAGGATGCTACAACCCTTGTAAGTTTAAACTGGTTGCCAAATGCCCAGATTCCGTTCACATGATTGTGGTGGCAGAACGTTGCTAATTTGTACAGTTGCCAAACAGGTGATCAGTAAATGTGGACTATTCCTACTTAAAGAATTACAAGTCAAAGAAGCAAAAGATGTAAAGGGACAGGAAAAAAAAAAGCAACACAGTTTGGGAACATAGTTACTCTGAAGATTTTAACATCTGACAATATTTTCCCTCTGGCAATATTTGAAAAGCTTGTCAATCCTTGAACTGATAGCCGCAGTCATCTTTATTTAAGATTTAAGAACTTCACCTAAGTGAAAATGAAATAAAAGCTTCTACATCAGCAATTCCCAATCTTTTCCTTTTGCCAGGGATGTCTAACCTTGACTACTCTAAGACTTGTGGACTTCAACAAATCCATGCTGGCTGGGGAATTCAGGGAGTTGAAGTCCACAAGTCTTAAAGTGGCTAGGGTTGGACCAGCCCTGCTTTACGTGGATCAGTACATCTGGCTTCTCTGAGCTTTTTACAAAAAGAACAGAGCTTTCTTTAATTTGGAGCCAAAAACACTCGGATAAAAACTAAAGCTATTTTTAAGAAACAAATGGTCAAAACAGTGAGATCATTCAATATTTTAATATTCCCGTCCCAAATCTTGTAAGGTTTTGAGTGAGAAACCAAAATATTTAAAGCTTTGGTAGATCTTGTAAGATTTTAAGTATCTTTTTAAAGATTTGTTCTTGGCAGCTTCACGGGAAACACAGTTGAGGTCGTCTATAATCCCCTGCCTACAGGTAAGAATTAATATTCAGCTGTTGTTAAAAAGCTTAGGGTAAAAAATAATTTAGCAGCTGGAAATAAAAAGTAAATTTTATGTCTTCATAGATGTCTTCATGTGCTATAAATTACAGCTCTCCCAAGGCAAGGATTTTGTAGAATTACATTAATGAGGATGAATTTCCAAACAATCCCTATTTCAAGGACCCTCTTAGTCCTTCCAGAGGGGATGTACTAGGAATCATGAAGAAAGTGGGTGGTCCTTCGGAGAGCAAAAAACATCTTGAAACTGGTCCAGAAAACAAAGATGTATAAATGGGCTTGATCAAGAATTGGGAGATAGTAATGCAGTTGTTGGCTGCATGCTTCTCACTGTCAGTGAAGAGATTTGTCATCTTCATAGACCTTAGGTAAGAGGGATCTTTGATCTTTGATGCTCTCTTAGCTTGCTGATGTTTCATGGCCCAGCTAGGTAATGTTATCAGTGTTGGTAAGAAGTGAGGTTTGCTGTCAGTTTATATTCTGATGTCTTGCTCTGTCATTGTTGATGGGAATGATCTTAGAGATTCTTTGGTTGGGCTCTACTTCTTTGGCAGTTTTTTGATTGGGGTGTTGTTTACTTCATTGTTTGTCTGATGTTAATTTTGGAGTTTATCTATGCTCATCTGGGTGCTGATTGCTGGTGGAGAGATGCTGGATTTTTTTTCTCTTTTGGGCTGGTTGATTGTCTCTTGCACAGTCTATAGATTCATCATCATCATCATTCCAGCCATTCTCTATTCATTACAAGGTGAAGGCCCCTTCCGCATGTTTCTAACCGATACAGTCCTGAGCTTTTTTTTTTGCCAATTGGGCCAGCCATACTTGCTGATGTCGCCGATCAATCATGTTTTAGGTCTCTTTCATGGATGCTTTTGATCCAGTGGGATCCATTCTACGACTGCCTTAGTCCACCTGCCCTTGGTTCTTCTTGCTATGTAGCCGGCCCATTTTCCATTTCAGTTCTTTTACTCTCTTGATGGCAGCATATACTTTTGTTTGTTCTCTAATCCATGTGCAAAGTCTTTCTATGATATTGTTTATGTCTATTGATATTGATGGCTAGTTTGTCAGAGTGCCAGTCTCCTAGAAATTCCCTAGTGCTAGGGAATGCTTCCTATCCTGCCTTCAGGTGCTTTGGAGAATAAGTTGTCCGCCCCCCCTCTTTTTTGTGGCAGCCCCTCAGATATTGGAACACTATCATGTCATCCTATCACACGTATCCCACTTGAAGCATTCATGTTTTTATGTCGCTTATCCTGCTCGTTAAGCCTATTGTTACGTGCAGTTAATACTTTGCCAGGCTGTTCCCAGATGGTGTATCTGGATGCAACATCTTGAAGTCCTCCATCTTGTCTGTCATCCTGAGCTTTGATTGGTTGTTTAGAGGAGTGGTGTAGCTCGCAAATCCAGTGTGCCGGTCTCCTTCAATCGCAGTTCTTAGATATAGGATCATAGGGCTGGAAGGGACCTTGGAGATCTTCTAGTCCAACCCCCTACTCAAGGCAAGGAGACCTTATACCAGGGATGAAATCTACTTACCTTCCTTACCGCAAAACCTTCTGTGCATGCACAGAGGGTAAAAAACACATTACTTCCTGGTTAAAACCAGGAAGTAATGACACCCGGGCAGGTGGGCGGAGCCTCACGCCACCATCACTACCGGTTCTCCAAACCACCGCCCACAATCGCTACTGGATCGCCTGATCCGGTCCAAACTGGGAGCATTTCACCCCTGCCTTATACCACCCTGGTCAACTGGTTGCCCAATCTTTTCTTGAAAAGTTCAGTGAATAAGAATGACTGTATTATGTCTGACTAGGCTAGAGTTTTTTCAGGAATTCCTTTTAAATTTTCAGGTATGTAGAGAGCTTGCTTTGATATTTTTCACTTTGAAAAGAAAAGCAGTATTTTTTTTCCACCAAGAATAGAGGATTAGAGAAGAACATTTAGTAGCAGAAAGGTATGATTTGCATGTTTGAAATCTTAGATTGCATCCTAGTTAAAAAGATTTTAAGAACAGAACCCAGAATTCATTTGGCTTTAAAAGAGTCAGAAAATAGGCTCTGTTACTTTCCTTGATGGAGCTTGGAAATATAGTATTATCCAAGAGGCTTTAGTGGCAGATAAACATAAATGAACCAAAGTCTTTTGACCCCTAGTTGTGTATTGATACCTAGTTGTGTATTTACCTAGGTATATTTACATGATACCTTTGCTTAAGAGTACAAGGTCACAAATCTTGACAAGACACTGGTCAATTAGATTTAAATAGCTGAATTTTAATCCTCTAAGCCTATTAAAGCAATGATATTTCGACTACTATGTTCAGCAGAGCTAATTATAGACAATTGCTTGCATTTTAAGTCAAATAAATAAGGATTGTAAATAGTTAAAAAAGGTCTGTAATTCTGATAGATCTCACAAAGAATTGCCGTCACTTGAGAAGCTTATCCTTTTCTTAATGAAATTGAGTTAAAGGATTCTTGGCTCCCATGTTTCCAGAGTGGGCTTCTAAACCCACATTTCATGGCTGCCGCTTGTGTTGACCTCCCCTTGTTCAATTTACAGAATGGTGAACTTTATGCTAATGAAACAGCATGAAAGAAGCATGAAGTAAAATCTGTATGGCTGCTGCTTCCTCATTTAATAAGCCCCCTGCAAAAAAGCAGAGACTTGAACAGTGTATAGGATCAGAAACACAACATGACTGATTTGGAACATCCATCCCATTGCTTGCTGTTTCGGGTCCTCTTCTACCTCACTGGCACTTATAAGTAGTCCTTGACTTACGATCACAATTGAGCCCCAAATTTATGTTGCTAAGTAAGATATTTGTTAAGTGTGTTTTGCCTCATTTTACAACGTCTCTTGCCACATTTAAGTGAATTGCTGCAGTTGTTAATTTAGTAACATATTAAGAGAACTCCGCAGCATTGGAGAAACGGCGTTCACATCCAACCCCCATCTGGTTTCCCCATTGACTTTGCTTGTCAGAAGGTCACAAAAGGGGTTACCGTGACCCCGGGACACTGCAACCGTCATAAATACGAGCCAGTGGCCAAGCGTCTGAATTTTGATCACATGACCACAGGGATGCTGCAGGGATCATAAGTGTGAAAAACGGTTATAAGTCACTTTTTCAGTGCCGTTGTAAGTTCGAACAGTCACTGAATAAACTCTTGTAAATTGAGGGCTGCCTGTACTTGAGAGATTACAGGAGAAGTGCTGAGCTTTAAGTAAGAGCAGCAGCTCGGGGTGTGATTCAGAGCTCCAGGCTGAAATATTTCCAGGGTAGTTGGGGTGATAAAATGGCTTTGAGTTAGTTAAACAGGTACTCCTCGACTTAACAACAGTGCATTTAGTGACCGTTCAAAGTTACAGTGGCAGAGAAAAAAGTGACTTGTGACCATTTTTCACACTTATGACCTTTACAGCATCCCCATGGTCACGTGATCAAAATTCAGACTGACTCAGCAACTGACTCATATTTATGATGGTTACAATGTCCTGGGCTCATGTGATTTCCCTCCTCATGAAAGGCACAGTAGTTAGAATGCAGTACTGCAGGCTACTTCTGCTGACTGCAATTTGGCAGTTCAGATCCCACCAGGCTCAAGGTTGACTCAGCCTCCCATCTTTCCGAGGTGGGTAAAATGAGGACCCAGGTTGTTGGGGGCCAGAGGCTGACTCTGTAAACAGTTTAGAGAGGGCTGTAAAGCACTGTGAAGCGGTATATAAGTCTTAAGTGCTGTTGCTATACCCCTTTTGCAACCTTCTGACCAGCAAAGTCAATGGGAGAAGCCAGGTTCACTTGTGCAAAAGGCACTTTATAGAGATGTGGGCAGAGGTTTTGACTCTAACAAAAATATTAAACAGTCAACAGAGGACTGCTTTCTTTTCATTCTACACTGCTATCAATGCACTAAACAAAGTCTTAGTGGGAACCCTTTTATTTATCCATTAATTTCCCTGATTTGTGCCTTAAACATATCTTAGTGTTGTTTCTTTTTAATCTGTACTTTCTTATGGGATGAAAATATGCTAGTAATTTGATTAACTCATTGTCATTTCATTCCATGTTTACTTGGTCAACCAAGAGGGAGCTGTCCGTATTCCTGGCACTGTTCACATTTATTTATATTTATATTATATTATTTTATTTTTTATTTATTTTTATTTTATATTTTATTTTGTTTTTATATTTTACTTTATTTTTTTAGAAAATTTATATTGCCGCCTTCTTACACATGGCGACTCAAAGTGGCTTACAAGGACATAAAAATAAAAGAAATTTATTTCTTTTAAAAGAAATAAAAGAATAAAAAGAAAGAATAAAATAATACCCCCCGTACACACACCGGGGTGGGATTCAATTTTTTTTACTACCGGTTCTGTGGGCATGGCATGGCTTGGTGGGTGTGGCAGGGGAAGGATACTGTAAAATCTCCATTCCCTCCCCAAACCAGCGGAAGGTTACTGCAAAATCCCCATTTCCTCCCAATCAGCTGGGACTCGGGAGCCAGAGAATAGATGGGGGTGGGGCCAGTCAGAGGTGGTATTTACCGGTTCGCTGAACTACTCAAAATTTCCGCTACCGGCTCTCCAGAACTGGTCCGAACCTGCTGAATGCCACCTCTGACACACACCCTGGTGACCACACAGATTCATACTAGCCATTTGATGGGCTCCATCCCGCTCTGGGTTCTCCAGGCCCACTGGCAGAATCATGTCTTCAGGGCCTTCTGGAAAAGCGTTAGAGGGGGGCCAGTCTAATCTCCAGGGGGATGATATTTCAGAGGGAGGGAGCCACCACGGAGAAGGCCCTTCTTCTGGGTCTCACCACATGTATCTCCTTAGGGGATGGGACCCACAACATTCTTTGCCTCCCCACTCCAGTGGATCAGGTAGACGTGATCGGCAAGTCCCTCAGACAACCTGGTCCCAATCCTTGAAGGGCTTTAAAGGTGACAATCAGCATCTTGAATTGCAGCTGGAAGCAAATCGGCAACCCTTGCAGCTCTCGCAGGAGAGGTGACAACATGTGCACACCAAGGTCTGCACAAAATCATGTGGGCCGCTGCATTTTGCACCAACTGGAGCTTCTGGATGCTTTTCAGGGGCAGCCCCATGTAGAGCATGTTGCAATAGTCAAGACGGGAGGTGACTAGGGCATGAGTGACCATGAGTAGGAATTGTTGGTCCAGGAAAAGGCATAACTGCCTGGCAATCCTGTGCTAAGCATATTCAGCTACATGAAACTACCACTTTCTAAATTTCATCATAAAATAGGTTTACGAGCATTACATCTTTGATTGTATAGATCTTTATGCTGTCAGTGGAATTCCAGTTTGCATACATTGACGGCACGAGTTGAATTTCTGCATTTTCTTTTTAAGCACAAAATAGTTTAGCACTGTGACAAACATTTAGAATGGTCAGAAATGTAATAGATCACAATTCCCTTTCATTCTGTCCTTAGGAGAATCTTGCTCACATATCTACGAAGATTTATCTCCAGGATCCGCACCCGGAATCTGTTTTGCTTCATTTCACAAGGACGGCATTGTTTCAGTAAGTGAGAGTTCTTTTATCTTTTTCGGGGCTTGCAAATAACACTCAGGCAGATGATACAGCAGAAACCGAATGCGTGACTTTGATTCTTTAAATGTATCTGGCTGAGAGTCCGCAGCATAGCTGGCGATAGAAACAAAGGGTCAGAATATTTTCTAAGTATTAGGTATATTCACTGCCTTGAGTTATTTATATATATATAAAAAAAATGAAGGTGGGATAAAATCTGAAAAAATAAATAAAGCCCAGCACACCAGATTGCAAAGACAAATAACTACAGCATTATTCATTTAGCAAGTATTGACACAATTATTCCTGACTGTTTGCATTGCAGTGGTCTGATGCTGGGTGAGAAATCTAACAACCAATCAATTGTCTAGTGTTGCGAAGTAAACATCTCCATGCAGGAGGTAGTATATTGTGCTGAAGGGGTTGTGGTCAAAAAGACTGCATAACGGTTAAACGGGTTGGTTTTTTAAACAAGATATTAGGCCTACCTAGGCATTGTAGGAGGAGAGCCACGTTAGTCTATGATAGCCTTTTTTCAGGCTAATAGATTTTATTAAAAGGCATAAGCTTCAGTGAGCTGTAGCTCACTTCTCACTTGCATCTGATGAAGTGATCTGAAGCGCACAAATTTATGGCTTGTCATAAAAATTGATTAGACTAAAAAAGGTGCCACCAGACTCCACCCAAACGTAAAGCTTAAAATGTGTAAGATTGCAAGTATTGTTCTTAATTAAAATAGGGCAAATGAACCTGCATGAATACTGGTCTAAGTCAATAATCTGAGGACTGAGGACCCAGTTTGTGGGGGCAATAAGCTGACTTTGTAAAAATATACAAAAGTATGAAGGCTATTGCTTAACGCACTGTAAGCCGCCCTGAGTCTCCGGAGAAGGGTGGCATATAAATCAAATGAAAAAAAAAATCGGTTTTCAGTCATATTATTAGAGTGTTGTTTTTTTAAAAAAATTCCATATGTATCATTTGGTCTTTCTGCTGCAGTTCGTTGATAGAAAGATTGGTCAGCTCGCTCCATTAGTTCTGGCAGAAAAAGTCTACTGTGGATCCCATCAGCCAAGGAATTTTTAGCTGGTGGGGTCCAGAAGAGGCTTTTCTGCCTCAGTTCCCGCCCTTTGGAACATCTTGCCACTGGAAGTGAGATCCACCCCCTCCCTTCTAGCCTTAAGGAAAAGCCTTAAAACCTGGCTAGGCCGGCTGGCATGGGGCCCTGGAAAAGAAGCTGTAGGCCGTAGGTAGTTGGTGCAGTAGCAATGAAGGCAGCATCGCTGCTCTGCTCCTAACCCGGGATTTCTTTAGACTGCTCTTAACCTTCTGTAATTGTCATCTGTTTTTATATTTATAATAGTTTTTATATCTACAGTAGTGGCCAAAATTGTGGAAACCTTTTTCCACAATTGTATTTTTGAGATTTGATGGCTAATAACACTGCTTTTTTTTGGAATTTCAAGATAATCCTATTCCACTACTGGAATGGCCTGGGAATAGCCCAGAATTTAACCCAATTGAAAATTGATACAACTGACTAAAGAAGCTAGTTAGTCAGAAGTGACCCAGCAATAAAACCCAGTTAATAGAAGCTCAAAGACTTGGTTCACTCCATGGGAAGACGTTGTAAGGCCGTAATTCATGCTAAGGTTACCCAACTAAGGATTAACTAATATGGTGATAATTTTTGTATATCTCATTTTTTCTAGGGTGATAATTTTTGTATATCTCATTTTTTCTACATGTTTCACTTTCTTCTTTATACTGTAACTGCTATTCTAATAGCAAATCCTTCATAAAAGTTATTGCATTACATTCTTGATTAAATTATCTTTCCATTGATATATAATTCTATGCTAATACTCAAAAAAAAGTGGTGCTATTAGCTAGTTTTGGAAAATACACTTTTCCCAGAAGGTTTCCACAATTTTGGCCTACTACTGTATATGTTTTTATTACATTGTAAGCTGCCCAGAGTTGCCACAAATTTCAAAATGGGCGCTGTATGAATTTTATCAACAAATGAACAAATAAATATATTCGTTCCCCCAATTCAAAATACCCAGGAAGGAAATGTATTTTGACTGCTCCAAAGATATCATTTATAATCGAGCAGTAGCTGAAGAAAATGGCTGAAGAAAATCAGTTAAATGTGTATAATTGATTTTTAGATTTTAAAGGCTAAAAAAAACTTTAAAATTATCAACGAAATGCATAAAAGACAGTCGTTGCTGATGCAATCTCCATAGAATGCATAAATTATGGACAGGGCTTGTTTGCAGAATCTAGAAGAAAACTTTTGTTTTTCCTATTATTTGAAACGTCAATGGTTTCACCATCCCATAAAATATAATGGTTAGATTTGTCGGGTGGGGAAACCTAAATACATTATTAGCTTTAAAATTGAATACTGAAGTATAATTTGATCTTTTGCTGTTTTATCCCTCAGATATGCCCAATTAAACATATCTGATAATGAGGTGATAATATTTACCATGTGCTCTTTTAAACATGGTTTTACCTACATTTTGGACATGTTACTTACAAAATGTTGTTGTAGTGGGGGTGTCTGGTTAAAGCCAGAAGTTAAATAGATTCAGTTTTGAGATGTCCTTGCTGCTCTCTGAGTTTGGTTGTTTACTTGCAGACATTTCATTACCCAATTAGGTAACATCATCAGTGCTAGAAGGAAGTGGTGTGTGCAGAGAAAAGGAGGAGGACTGTGGGGTCCTTGGTGCTCTGTGAGCTGGGTTGTTTTCTTGCATATGTTTCATTACCCAACTAGGTAACATCATCAGTGTTAGAAGGAGGGGGGAGAGAAGGAGAAGGGGGACAATGATGATAATTGAGGAAAAACATCAGGGATTCCAGGCCTGAATTAAACACATTATTCCAGTATTTCTCAAGCTTGGCAACTTTGAGGTGTGTGGACTTCAAGCATAGCTGGCTGGGGGAATTCTGGGAGTTGAAGTCCCACACATCTGAAAGTTGTCATAGTTGAGAAACCCTGGCCTAGCTATTGATCTAAGATTGTGGGTGACAAAAACTCCACTGGGGATGCCCAACCCTAGGTGACTGTGTAGCAGGGGTGAAATGCTCCCGGTTCGGACCAGATCGCCCGATCTGGTAGCGATGACGGCGGCTGGTTCAGAGAACCAGTAGCAAAAATCCCTGCGCCCCCCCCCATGCCCAGCTGAGCCGCGCGATCATCAGAGGCTGTTTTTTTACTTTTAAAAGCATTTTTTCTACAACCTCTTCGGCTGAAAAAATGCTTTTAAAAGTAAAAAAAAAGCCTCTGATGATCGCGCGGCTCAGCTGGGATCGTCAAGAGGCTTTTAAAAGCATTTTTTAACAACCTCTTCGGCCGAAGAGGTAGAGAAAATGCTTTTAAAAGTTAAAAAAAAAAGTTGACCACGCCCACCCAGTCACATTAACTCCCCCCATCAAGCCATGCCCACAGAACCGGTAGTAACAAATTTTACATTTCACCACTGCTGTGTAACATGCCACCTGCATTATAGGTACAGAATGTTAGTCTTTCCTAAAATTCTGGGAGCCGAAGCCCCACAAAGTTGATTAAACATCCTGTTAACCTCTCATTTAAACATTGGAATAAATGCTCTGAAAAGCACGGATGAAATAGAGCAAAGTTAGGGCTTTTAATTCAATCATACTGTTTGGTAGACAGTTAAAAGTGGGCCATTTAATCCCAGAGATTATATTTCTTTGTGCATTCAGAGAGAACCATCCCAGGCTAGAAACTGTAACAGATGGAGGGCGAGCGCATAGCATGCCACCTGCATTAAAGGTACAGAACGCTAGTCCTACTTAAAAATCCCAGGCTTATTTGTGGCCTCACATAGAAAATCAGTGCACATAAATTTACTCATTAGCTCCCTCCCTCCCTTCAAGATCAGGAATCCGATGGAGTCATCCCTGGCTGAAAAGTACTATTAAGGCAAAAGCCTTTGTGAGCTTCAGCTCAGATGCACAGAAAGGCTAGAGGATTTAAACTGAGAAGGGGGAGTAGAGGGAGGGGCAGACAGGTTGATTATACAAATACAGATTACATGGTGAGACAAAGCCCATTATCCATTAACAACTGTAATGTGTTAAAAACCCATTCTGTTTGTTGAGACCTTTGAAAATCTTTTGAGCCATGTGGGTTTATTGATTGATAGGTTGTTTATGCCCCACCTTTATTATTTTTTACAAATAAGGCAGCAGATATATCCAAAATATCCTCCTTTTCTCCCCACAGCAATAACCCTGTGAGGTGGGCTGGACAGAGAGAGAGAGAGAGTGACTGGCCCAAGGTCACCTAACATGCTTAAGACTTGGAACTTCATTATCACTTTCATTTTTTCAATTTTCTTCCCTTACGTTTGTATGTCTCCTTTGTATTGTATGTAAGCATTCCTTCCTCTCTCCAACACATATTCTGGAATATTGTAGATTAGGGGTGTCACACTCGATTTCATTGAGGGGCGCATCAAGGTTGTGTTTGACCTCGGGGGGGGGGGTGTTGTACATGGCCAGGGTGGGCATGGCCAGCTCAATGTTACTCGCATTGGGGATGCCAGAGATGGGATTCAAATCCCGGTGCTACCGGTTCGCTTCGTGAGCATGCAGCGCTTCTGTGCATGCTCAGAGCGTTTTTGATGATGTCTGGGTGAGTGGGCGGAGCTGAATCGGGGCAAACCAGTAGAAACCCACCCCTGGGGGCGCCTGTGGTGGGCCAAGCACTCTGCCAGTGAAAATGGGCTCCCAAGCTCCATTTTCAGCTGCGACGGCCTCCTGCAACCCTCTGCCAGCGAAAACGGAGCTTGGGAGGGCTGCACGCAGCCCTCCTGAGCTCCGTTTTCACTGGCAGAGGCATCATGGGCCAGTCCTTCATTATTTCCAGGGCGGCCCTGTGGGCCAGATCTAAGCATCCTGCAGGTCAGATGTGGCCCACATCTGCGGCCTTGAGTTTGACACGCCTGCTGTAGACTATATTGAGTATTTCAGTTTTTGCTACATGTTGCTTTGAGTTGTTGTTTTAATCAGCTCTTATCCAAAATGAAGTTTCTGTTATTTTTTTGCTCCCCTGATAATAGACATTCAGGCCACATTTTATTCCATACCTTGGGATTTGTGGTTTGTGTCAACTGAATGAATTTGGCATTTAGCCAATGGAAACTATAACTATTTTCTTCAGAACAGGATTTTAAATATCTTGCTTTACAAAATTGGTCAAATTTAGAAAATGGTATTTCCTGTCAAGTATATTTGTAGCTGGCTTTTAAAACTTTTTAAGCTTGTACTTTTTCCCTTGATACTCTACTGAAACACTGGATTGTGGAAGGATTGCAAATATTTGAGCATTTGTTTCTGATTTAATCCTGCTATTTTGCTGAGTAAACCTGTGTTGCACAAATATTGAGGCCAGAGTATTTTATTATCAAAGGTCATGCAGCATAAACTTTTTGGGATGTTATTAATGCTGTTTCATGTTTAAGGTGCGACTTGAACTCAAAGTCTCTTGCTTTCTTGCCTGGTGCCTTAACCACTAGACCAAGTTGACTCTCAAACTGGTTTAAGAATCTCTCACTCAATCTGATATTCTGACATTACAGTTGTTAGGGGACAAAGTATCCCGTTTAAAACCAGCATCAGTTTAGCTACTCCATGCCTCTGAGGAGAGAGTTGCATCATTCATTCATTCATTCATTCATTCATTCATTCATTCATTCATTCATTCATGTATTTATTTTGTCAAGCATGTATTAGATAACATATATAAGTATAGACATAATTATAAATAGATGAAACAGATACAAATAAAAGGGGACATTAGGACAGGGATGGAAGGCACGCTGGTGTACTTATGCACGCCCCCTACAGACCTCTTAGGAATGGGGTGAGGTCAACAGTAGACAGTCTAAGGTTAAAGTTTTGGGGGTTTGGGGAAGAAACCACAGAGTCAGCTAGTGCATTCCAGGCATTGACAACTCTGTTGCTGAAGTTGTATTTTCTGCAATCAAGTTTGGAGCGGTTTACCTTAAGTTTGTATCTATTATTTGCTCATGTATTGTTGTGGTTGCTGAGCACATTGTAAGCCGCCCTGAGTCTTCGGAGAAGGGCGGCATATAAATCAAATTTTAAAAAAAAACAAAAAAAAACTGAAGTAGTCACTGACAGGTAAGACATTGTGGCAGATAATTTTATGTACTATGCTCAGATCAGAACGAAGTCGGCTTAGTTCTAAGTTGTCCAAGCCCAAAATTTCAAGTTTGGTGGCATAAGGTATTTTGTTGCAAACAGAGGAGTGGAGGACTCTTCTTGTGAAGTATCTCTGGACTCGTTCGATTGATTTAATGTCCGATATGCAGTGCGGGTTCCAGACAGATGAGCTGTATTCAAGAATTGGTCTAGCAAATGTTTTGTATGCTCTAGTTAGTAGTACAACATTACCAGAGAAGAAGCTACGCAAGATTAGGTTAACAACTCTTAATGCCTTTTTGGCAATGCTGTTACAGTGAGCTCGTTTGAGATGAGTACTCCATGAAAAGGTATCATGAAAGCTGATGCCTTTTGATAAAAATATGTTACAGGTAGTCCTTGACGTACAGCAGTTCATTTAATGACCAGTTGAAGTTACAAAGGCACTAAAAAAAATGACTTATGACTGTTTTTCACACTTATGTCCGTTGCAGCATCCTCATGGTCACGTAATCGAAATTCGGACGCTTGGCAACTGACTCATATTTATGACGGTTGCAGTGTCCCAGGGTCATGTGATCACATTTTGCAACCTTCTGACAAGCAAAGTCCATGGGGAAATCCAGATTCTTTTAACAACCATATTCCTAACTTAACAAAAGCAATGATTCACTTAACAACTGTGGCAAGAAAAGTCATAAATTGGGGGCAAGCTCACTTAACGAATGTTTCATTTTCCAGAACGCTGCTACTACACTCCAGCATTGGGAAAATCCTCTTATCTGACAGCAACTGAGAGAACTTTTTTTACTTATCTACCCACTCTGTGCTCTCTCCACGCCCCCTTTTGCACCCGAATCCCCAGTCTTTCTCTCAGTTGCTGACACACTGGGAGGATTTTCTCTGTGCTCTGAGTGTTGCGTTAGGCCTTTTGGTTATTTTTGATTAGCCCCCTTTTTTATTTCTCCTTTTTTTTTTTTCGGTTGAGTTTAGGTTTCTCTGAGTTCCTGTGAGTCTATCAGCTGCTCGTCGGTTTCGTGCCCAGGGAGCTGGGTCGTGCCGACTTTCGCGCTTCTGTGCCTGCTGCTGCCGGCTTCTGTCCCTGAGGGGCGGATCCGGTAAGGTTATTTTATTGCCGGGGAGGGCGGGGCTGACTGGTTCGCTCCCCGACTCCCGTGTGGAACAGCGAGCCGGAACGGAGGTATTTGCAGGAGCGGCTACCGGCTCGCTGTGTGTAGTGGCGTGACTCATCCAGCGGCCGTCCCGTCAGGTTTCTGCGGGCGGCGCTGTGACTGGCGGTGTTTTCGGCCTCGGAGCTTCGGCCGTAAGTGATCGCTGAGGGGGGGGGTGTGGCGTGGCTGTCGGAGCTCGCTACCCTCTCGCCGTACAAAGCCGCTCCGGTCTCCATCCCTGATTGGCGTCCGCGTGTGAGCGGCGCCAGGGGGAAAGCGCTCCGCCATCCTTCAAAGCTCGGGCGGCCCGCCATTTTATAACTACGCCACCAACTTGCGGCCGCCATTTTGAGCCATTAGGGCGGCCGCCATTTTGGGAATCACCTCGTGGCAGCGCGGACCCTAATTAGAGGGCCGCAGCCTTTTCTCTGAGGTCTGACTGGCTGAGTCTCTGTCCCGCCCTGGGCATTGACTCGGAGGAGGAAAAAAGGGGGGGAGAGTTGCCAGTTTATAGCTCACCCCATTTGCAGCCATTGTGCAAGGCTTTCCCACACACCTGGGCAGAGACAGGGGTGCCCTGGTTCTTGGCGTGGCAGGAGTGCCAACACTGCTTGTTGGGGCATAGTGCTTGCCCGGAGCGGTAGCCAGACTTTTAACTCATCAATCAATTTATTAATTAAGCAAGCTTTCCTCCAATCATTCAAATAATTAATCAATCAAGCTGATATTTATTAATTAAGTAATCAAAGCAGCCAGTCATTCAATCAACCAATTAATTAATCAAACAAGTATTCATCCAATCAATTAATCAGGCAAACTGATATCTGTCAATCAATCAATCAATTATTGATTCATTATTTATTATTATTGCAAATCCATCTGTCTATCAATTGATTAATAATTACTATTCAGCTTGGGGCACTCTCACCATGGCGGACTGTTCGTTCTCCTCAGACAGTGATCAGGAGGTCAGCCCTGTCAGATCTAAGTCCCGCAAGAAACAATCGGGCAAACGCTCTGAGTCTGGCGGTCACAAGTCCCGCCACTCTAAGACCTCCTCTGCCGCTGAGAAGGATGCTCTCAGGCGTCATAAGGCTTTGGAAAAGAGATGTGAGAAGGCCAAGCAGGCGTCAGCTTCTTTGGTCCGGGGTGATACGGGATCCGCCCACCAGGCTGTTCCTGTTCCTGACCTTTCGGAGCGGAGAACGGTCCAACCCGGTTCCTTGGCTTGGCAGAAGGGCGTGTCCCAGTCGATGCCTGATGTTTCCTCAGCGGGTTTAGAGGCCTTTCCGCCCCCTCGGCGCCAACCTTCGGCCACTTTCACGCCTACAGCAGCGGGACTCCGAGAAGTGGACAATCCTCCGCCTCCGTCTCAGTTTGACTTCCAGACGATGTTGTCAACAGCGTTGGCTTCTATTATGGCGGCCGGAGCGCAGACAGCGGCCCAGACATCGGCGGCGGGGACTTCGGGCACGTTGGCCTCTTCAAGCTCTCGCAGGGCTCGTTCCCCCTCGCCTCGTGAGTCTGTTTCGTCTGAGGGCTTGGGCCATAACGAGGAGGGCCCCGATGACCTCGAATTCTCTGAGGATGAAGGTCTGGTACCTGACACTCCAGCCTTCACGGGCTTGTTTCGTCCCTCACTATTTAAGTCCCTCCTTCACAAGGCTCGTTTGACTACTAATCTGGGTTCGGTGGGAGCACAACCCCCGACTACCCCGTCTGAGACCGGTCCTCATGATGCCCTGTTTAAGCAAGTCAAGCAGGAGAAGGACTTTATTCCGTGCCCTCAACTGTTCGCGGATGTTTTGCAAGCGCCTTGGGCCCAACCAGGGTCGTCCACTGCACCAAGCAATTTAGATAAGAAGCTGTTCTGTGCGGCGCCCGAACTTGAAGCCATGTTGGACGTGCCCACTGTGGATGCACCGGTGGCGTCTCTCACTTCGCATTCGATGGTCTCATCCGATCCGCTGGAGGGGCTCAAATCGGAGGACAGGCGCACCGAATTGGCCTTTCGTAGGTCTCATCAAGCCGTGGCCTGGACTGTTAGAACTGCCACGGCTACTTCGTTCTTCAATAGGGCCTCTTTGATCTGGTTACGCCAACTTCAGGAACGGCTCCCTCCAGAGGATACCCGCTTGCGCCACGATATTAACAAGATTATTGCAGCCACAGAGTATTCGGCGGATGCTTCGTTGAACTCTGTCAAGTTTGCATCGCGGGCGTTAGCGACTTCTGTCACATCGCGACGCCTTTTCTGGCTTCGGCCGTGGAAAGCCGATGTGAAAACCAAGTGGAAGTTGGCGGCGGCCCCGTATAAAGCTCCGAACTTGTTTGGCACGGCATTGGAGCCGATTCTTGTGGAGGACAAAGACAAACGCAAAATTATGCCCTCGTCCTTTCGCAGACAAGACAGGCGTTACACCCCTTACACACAACGTCAGCCATTTCGTTCCTACTCGGGGCAGGGAGGCCCCTCGACTTACCGGCAGTCGTTCCAGGCTCCAGACCGCTTCTCCGACAGACAACGTTTCAGAGAGCGTGGCAGATCACAGTCCTCCTCCAGGCGCCCCTATCGTGGATCCACTTCTAGACCCTTCAGAAGGGGCAAATGACTCACCGACTCCGGGACCAGTGGGAGGTCGTCTCCGGGCCTTTTGTCATCGGTGGGCCCGGTCCACTCCGGACGAGTGGGTGCGTCGTACTATTTCGGAGGGCCTCGCAATCGAATTCACGGATCGGCCCCCACGACGGTTCGTCCGGTGCCCAGTTTCCCTGTCCACAGACTCTCGCAGCCTGATGGTGGAAGAGATAGCACACCTGCTGGAGATCCGTGCGATAGAACCGGTCCCGTTGGACCAGCAGGGGACCGGCTTCTATTCAATTCTATTTTTGGTTCCCAAAAGTTCGGGAGGGGTCAGAGGCATTCTCAACCTCAAGGAGTTGAATCGGGCGGTACGTTACCGTCGTTTCAAGATGCACTCTCTTCGGTCCATTCTGGCTTCTATTCGCCAAGGGGACCTGATGCAGTCGGTGGATTTGCGAGAGGCTTACCTGCATGTTCCAGTGCTTCCTTCGCATCGACAGTTTCTGCGATTCGAGTATGCGGGCAGGCATTACCAGTACTGTGCGATGCCGTTCGGTCTTTCCTCGGCTCCCAGGACTTTCACCAAGCTGGTGGCGGTAGTGGCCGCGTCCCTCAGTACCGTTCCGGTGAGGGTGTTATGTTACCTGGACGACATTCTGATCCAGTCCTCGTCCAGGGCACAAGCGGCGCAAGACAGAGACAGGGTGCTCTCGACGTTCCGAGAGCACGGATTCTCCATCAACTTGGACAAGAGCCAGCTCGTCCCCACGACCGCGATCCTACACCTCGGGACCCTGATAGACTCCAAGAAGGGTCAGGTTTTCCTGTCTTCAGAGAGGGCGAAAAACATCAAATCGCTTGTGGGCCAAGTACTGACCCGGAGGAGGGTTCCTCTGTTGACGCTGTCACGTTTGTTGGGGAAGATGGTTTCGTGCTTCCGCGTTGTTCCGTGGGCACGCAGACATTCTCGTCCACTGCAATGGCTTCTTCTTCCATTCCAGAGAACAGGCAGTTCCAACTCCACAAGGACGGTGTTCGTGCCACCGCGAGTCAGACTGGCACTGGGTTGGTGGAAGTTGTCGGCCATCCTGCAAGGTTGCAGTTTCCTGGAACTAGACCGGGTCGTGATCACCACCGATGCCAGTCTCCATGGCTGGGGAGCCCACCTAGGTGCCCAGGTGGGCCAAGGACAATGGTCTCCGGAGGAACGTGCACAGAGCATCAACCTTTTAGAACTTCGAGCCATTCGTCTCGCCCTTCTGCATTTCCAGTCGCTGGTTTGGGGTCGTCATGTCCTGATTCTCACGGACAATACATCTGCCAAGGCGCACATAAACCGGGAAGGGGGGACGAAGTCACAGTCCCTGATGCTCGAGTCGACACGTCTGTTCAACTGGGCAGAGAGGAATCTGGAGTCCATCCTCGCAGACCACATTTCCGGGAAAGCCAACACACGAGCGGATTGGCTCAGCAGGGAAGTGATAGACCAGGCCGAATGGCAGCTGCTTCCCAGTCTATTTCAGGAGATTCGTCTTCGCTTCGGACGGCCTCTGGTAGACTTGTTCGCCAGTCCGACCAACGCTCAGCTTTCCCGGTTCATCACTCGTTATCCGACCCCAGCGGCAGAAGACACAAACGCTCTGCGGTGTCGTTGGCCAGCGGGTCTACTGTATGCCTTCCCACCCGTCACACTGATTCAGCAGGTGGTTCGCAAGATGATAGCGGAGAGGGCGGAGCTGTTACTGGTGGCTCCACATTGGCCCCGCAGGCCGTGGTTCGCGGATCTTGTGGAGTTTTCGGTGACAGACCCGTGGGTGATTCCTCCACATCGGATCGTGCTGTGTCAGGGGGCCATTCGTCATCCCGAGCCCCAGTGGCTGCAATTGGCCGTCTGGCATTTGAGCGCGTCCTCTTGAAGAAAGGCCGTTTGCCGGATACGGTGATTGGTACGATTCAGTCGGCCCGTCGACCATCCACGACGAGGATCTACGAAGCCACGTGGAGGGCCTTTTGCCGTTGGTGTGCGACTACTCATGTGGATCCTACGTCTGCAACGGTTCAGGATGTCCTCATCTTTCTACAGGCGGGTTTGGAACGGGGTTTGTCTCCCGCCACTCTCAGGCGCCAGGTGGCGGCCCTGGCCACTGTGTTGTCCTGTCCACCGTACACTTCCTTGGCTCATCATCCGTGGGTGAAGGGGTTCCTTCATGGAGCTACGAACCTGAGACCGCCTACGGTTCATCGTTATCCCTCTTGGGATTTATCCTTAGTTTTGCAGGCTCTCACTTTGTCTCCGTTTGAGCCGCTGGGTTCCACTTCGCTTAAGTTTCTGTCGTTCAAAGTTGCATTTTTCCTGGCGATCACGTCGGCTAGACGCATTTCTGAGCTCGCTGCCTTATCCGTCAGGAAAGACTTGTGCATTTTTCATGCTAACACTGTGGTCCTGAGGATGGATCCTGCTTTTTTGCCCAAAGTTAATTCGTGGTTTCACCGGGCGCAGGAATTAGTGCTTCCGGATTTCTGCCCGTCGCCGAGACATCACCGGGAGGTTCTTTGGCACACTCTGGATGTGCGCAGGGCGTTGAGACGTTACATGCGTAGGACGGCCGAGTTTCGGAAGACGGAAGCCCTATTTGTTTCGTTTCATCCTGCATCCATGGGTCAGAAAGTGTCGTCGACCACGATTGGTCGTTGGATTAAGGCCTGTATTGCTGCTGCTTATGAGAATCAGCGTCGTCCTGTTCCTGGGAACATTCTGCCTCATTCTACGCGGAGTGCGGCTACTTCAGCTGCCTGGGCTACCCAGGCTTCTGTGTTGGACATCTGTAGGGCGGCTACTTGGACTTCTTTGTCGCCTTTCATAAGACATTACCGGATTGATGCCTACGCGTCGGCTGAGGCATCTTTTGGGCGACGAGTTTTGCAAGCAGTGGTGTCTGGGTCCTCTGAGTTGGATAGTGTTTTGCCCGACCCTGGAAGTTAGGCTTGGGTATGTCCCAATGCTGGAGTGTAGTAGCAGCGTTCTGGAAAATGGACATTGACTTACCTGAATGTCCTTTTTCGGAACGCTGCGTATACACTCCATTTCCCTCCCTTTCTTTATATGTTGGCTTGTGGTGGTTTTGTGTTAATAAATTTTGTTGTAGTTTACCTGTGGTGTCTTCGTTCAAGACTGGGGATTCGGGTGCAAAAGGGGGCGTGGAGAGAGCACAGAGTGGGTAGATAAGTAAAAAAAGTTCTCTCAGTTGCTGTCAGATAAGAGGATTTTCCCAATGCTGGAGTGTATACGCAGCGTTCCGAAAAAGGACATTCAGGTAAGTCAATGTCCATTTAGCAGCATAAATGTTGGGCTCAATTTTGGTCATAATTCGAGAACTACCTGTGCTAAATCATAGCCAGTGTTAGCCACCATTCATCAAAATGACGGCACCAAATTAAATTATGGCTTAATGTAATGTTTGAATCCATTCACTGAATTACAGTAGGTGAGGTTGAGAAAACTGTGTGTGATCATTCTTTGTAGAAATCAAACAAGGCACACCGTAGTCTTGTTAGCATTCTAGTTTTTCTTTCTGTAAATTATATGTAAGTTAAGTTCCTTTTTATTTAATCAATTTCTCAGGCTGCCCATTAGTCTTTTAACTTAAATCAGCAGCAGGAGGTGATGTTGGAGAGGAAAAAGGTAAGATCAAACATACCGCATTTAACCAAGGACAGGTAGTCCCTGACTTAGCCCTTGATTCATTTAGTGACCATCCAAAGTTACAACGGCACTGAGAAAAGTGACTTAATGGCCGTTTTTCACACTTATGACCTTTGCAGCATCCCCATAGTCGCATGATCAAAATTCGGGAGCTTGGCAACTGGTAATGTAATTATGACATTTGCAGTGTCCCGGAGTCATGTGATCCTCTTTTGTGACCTTCTGACAAGCCAAGACAACGGGGGAGCCAGATTCATTTAACAACGGTGTTACTAACTTAACCACTCAAGTGAGTCACTTAACAACCGTGGCAAAAAGGTCATAAGGTTGGCTATGACTTGCTTAGCAACTGTCTTGCTTAGCAATGGAAATTTGGGGCTCAACTATGGTCGTAAGTTGAGGACTATCTGGATATCCCAGTTGTCTTTTCCTGCTTGAGCAGCGGGCTGGACTAGAAGACCTCCAAGGTCCCTTCCAGCTCTGTTATTCTGTCTTCCATCTGTGCCACTTTACTTTTAATGTGTTTCCAGGTGGTTAATAACCTTGCTCCCAGCTGGTGAAGTTTCTTTTGCTCCTTGTAGCAAGAAAGTGACCATTAGGTATTTTTGCTTTCAAAGGGTGGTGGGATTCAGCCGGTTCAGGCCGGTTTGAGCAAATCGGTTGTTAAATTACTGACTGCCCCCCTCCCCTTCCAGGAGTCCCCACGTGCTCCATTTTGGCTCCCAGGTAAGTGCAGGGAGGCCTGCTAGGCCCAAAATGGGGTGTGGGGGATGCTCGTGCCCCCCGTGGCCCGTTTTTGCTCCCAGGAGGCTGCAGGCAGGCCTACTAGGCCCAGAACGGGTCACAGGGGCGACGCGACACCCCCACCTCGTCCGTTTTTGCTCCCGGGGGAGTGCAGGAGACCGAGTGCTGCCTGTCACACCCCCTGGCCATGCCCACTATGGCCACGCCCACCCCCAGCCGGTCATTAGGGCAGAGTACCAATTGTTAAATTATTTGAATCCCACCACTGGTAATGTCTATCTTGTATTTAACTTAGAAGGGGAAGTGCATTTGGTTTGGGATTAATAAACTAGTGAGAAGGCCTGGGAGCTGCTAGTTGGAGAACTATGGTCAAAGAACCTTGGTAGTACAGTGGTCTAAAGCACCCTGTTATTAAGAACAGCTGCCTGCAATTACTGCAAGTTCGAATCTCGCCAAGGCTCAAGGTTGACTCGGCCTTCCATCCTTTCTAAGGTAGGTAAATTGAGGACCCAGTTTGTGGGGGCAATAAGCTGACTTTGTATAAATATACAAAAGGATGAAGGCTATTGCTTAACACATTGTAAGCCGCCCTGAGTCTCCGGAGAAGGGCGGCATATAAATCAAATTAAAAAAAAAAAAGAAATACCTCGAATATCACTTCGAGCAACGTTATGCACAAATGGGCTGCGTGGCAGCATTGAAGCTTCCGGCCTAATATGGCTTCCAAGGCTGACAGGGGTTTTCTGGAATGCTGACACTGGGTTCACCTAATGCAGCTGATAATCATCCTTTCTTTTGTCCTGTTCTCGATGTTTTTGGAACCCGACAGTTTTCCTGGAGACGTTTCAGGCTAGGGAACATCAATCAGCGCAGCAGAGATTAAAGTTTGCTGGTTATATATGCCTGGCCAGTCGTGGCTGGGGTGTGGTGTCAATTTTCCTCAATGTTCCTTAATTAGGGTTTGGTTTCTTCCTTGATTGTTTAATTGGTGCGGTTTCCTGCTTATCTGGTTGTGGCCATCTAGAAAGGATTCCACCATGGGCTGGGCTTTTTTTTTTAGTTCCTTGTCTTTTGGTGGTACCTTTAAATAGTAGGTAGATCTCCATGGGTCTTTTCAAGGCTGATATCTTAGTATTGGTAGTCCTCGACGTACGACCACAATGGAGCCCAAACTTTCTGTTACTAGACCCTTGTAAATGAGTTTGGCCCCATTGAATGACTTTTCTTTCCACAGTTGTTAAGTGAATCACTTCAGTTGTGAAGTTAGTAACACGGTTGTTAAGTGAATGTGGCTTCCCCATTGACTTTGCTTGTCAGAGCGTCGTAAAAGGGGATCACATGACCCCCAGGACACTGTGACCGTCATAAATATGAGTCAGTTGCCAAGAGTCTGAATTTTGGTCACGTGACCATGGAGATGCTGCAGCGGTCTTAGGTGTGAAGAACGATTGTAAGACTTTTTTTCACTGCTGCTGTAACTTTGAACGGTCACTAAGTGAACTGTTGTAAGTTGAAGACTCCCCATAAATATACATAAACAAGCAAGAAACTTGACGCTTCCATCCACTGATGCTGTTATCTATCCTGGCAATGAAACATTTGCAGGTAGTTTGCAGTGACAAACTATTTTTGTCAGTGGCGCGGTGGTTAGAATGCAGTACTGCAGGCTATTTCTGCTGATTGCTGGCTGCCTGCAATTTGGCATTTCGAATTTCACCAGGCTCAAGGTTGACTCAGCCTTCCCTCCTTCCAAGGTGGGTAAAACGAGGACCCAGATTGTTGGGGGCAATATGCCGACTCTGTAAATCGCTTAGAGAGGGCTGTAAAAGCTCTGTAAAGCGGTATATAAGTCTAAGTGCTATTGCTATTTCTGAATTAAATGCCAGAAAAAAACTTCCTGGATTGTTCATATAATAATCATGATTTGAAGTTGTAATGCCAAGCTAACCTTGGCTGATCCAGCAGGCAGTGTAGCGTAACCATGGTGATTGGGGCCAGATTTTCTATCACTAAGCAACACGATTGACAACATGTTGACTCTCTCACTTACCATTATTACCTGTCATTTATTAGCCCATGGTCTAGCCCAGCGATGGCTAACCTTTTTGCCATCGCGTGCCAAAAGTGGTGGTGGGGGTGTCACACACACACGTGCCCACGTCCATAATTCTATGCACCCTGCCCTCGCGCATGCGTGCGCGACCTCCCTCCCCGCTTCCTCCCCCGGTCCTGGCACGGTAGGCCCATTTTTCGCTCTCCCCAGCCTCCAGAGCCTTTCTAGGAGTCTGGGGAGGGCGAAAACAGCCTTCCTGACCCCTCTGGAGGTCGAAAATGGCCCATTTGCCAACTTCCGGTGGGACCGGAAGTTCCATTTTTTTTGATATCCTCAGCCTCCAGAGCCTTTCTAGGAGTCTGGGGAGGGTGAAAACGGCCTTCCCCACACTTCTGGAGGCCAAAAACGGTCCGTTTGCAAACTTCCAGATCACGTGCCCACCGATATGGCTACACGTTCCACCTGTGGCACGCGAACTATAGGTTCGCCATCACGGGTCTAGCCCATCAGCCCCCAACCTATTGGGCACCAGGGACTGGTTCCATGGTGATAAGTTTTCCCGCAGACCGGAAGGGACATGATTTCATGTGCTGCCTGCATCCCGCGGCTTCACTTGTTTCAACGGCCCATTTCTGGCATGCCGTGGCCCGGTGTCGGTCCACGGACCAGGGATTGGAGACCACTGGTCTAGCCTACAGAGTTGTGTTTTCTAGTGGTCTCTCACCCTGCTCTCTTTGTAGCCCGGAAAAGGCCCATCCTGGCCTCCTGCTTGCTGAGACTTAAAGCTTTCAGCCACTGCCTTCTCTCTGATTTTCTCTCCCCACCACTGGTTCCAACCTCCCAGTACACAGCTTCTCTCCTTTATGCCCTCTGATGTCCCCTGTTGCCCAGCAACCCCACTAATGCTGAGCTCTTCTCCGTCTTGTCCTTCCCTCACCTCTTCTTTCTCTGCCTTTATCCTTAGGGACTTCCAACAATTACGCCGATGACGATCTCCCTGTATCCCCAGCCTTACATTCATCTCTTTCCATCCCCGTCTATATTTCTCTCGCTTCCTCTTTCCTTTAGTTGCACACTCAGTGCTGAGCCAGTCCCATATCACCATCTCCCAGTAAATTTAATCGATATCATGATCATGAATTTACAAATAGAATAGAATAGAATAACAGAGTTGGAAGGGACCTTGGAGGTCTTCTAGTCCAACCCCCTGCTCAAGCAGGAAACCCTACGCCACTTCAGACAAATGGCTGTCCAATCTCTTCTTAAAAAGTTCCAGTGCTGGAGCATTCACAGCTTCTTGTGGCAAGTTGTTCCACTGATTAATTGTTCTGACTGTCAGGAAATTTCTCCTTACTTCTAGGTTGCTCCTCTCCTTGATGAGTTTTTCATAGACAGTTCCTGGTCTATGCAACCAGTTTTCCATAGCTCCAAAAACTTCTGTCAATGACTGGTTTTTATAAATTGTTGGATGCCTTCTTTACAGTATTAACTATTTCAGGCCTATATTGCAACATATTCATTTGGAGGGGAGGAATGTATGCATAAATGTAATACAGGTAGTCCTCAACTTACGACTACAATTGAGCCCAAAATTCATGTTGTTAAGTGAGAAATTTGTAAAGTGAGTTTTGCCCCATTTTACGACTGCCACATTTCTTAAGCGAATCACTGCAGTTGTTAAATTAGTAACACGGTTGTTAAGTGAATCTGGCTTCCCTCATTGGCTTTTCCTGTCAGAAGGTTGTAAAGGGGATCACATGACTCTGGCCACTGCAACTGTCATAAATGTGAGTTAGTTGTCAAACATCTGAATGTAACTCATGTGACTTACAACAATGGTTGTAAGTCTGAAAAATGGTCATAAGTCACTTTTTTTAGTGCCGTTGTAACTTCAAACAGTTACTAAATGAAATATTGTAATTTGAAGACTACCTGTATTTTTATTATTGCTTTTGATTAGGGGTGCAACTGTGGCAACTTTAAGACCTGTGAACTTCAATTCCCAGAATTCCGAGCCAGCCTGCATCCCAAAACACCATCCTCACCCTGGTCTTGAACCACAACAAATCCAGTTAGTCTCGACTGAGAACAGTTCATTTAATGACCGTTCAAAGCTACAACGGCACTGAAAAAAGTGACTTACGACCGCTTTTCACAATTACGACCTCTGCAGCATCCCTGGGCTCATGTGTTCGAAATTCAGATACTTGGCAACTGACTCATATTTATGCCAGTTACAGTTTCCCAGGGTCATGTTGTAACATTTTGTGACCTTCTGGCAAGCAAAGTCAACGGGGGAAACCATTTAGTGACTGTGTTCCTAATTTAGCAACTGCAGTGATGCACTTAAGAACTGTGGCAGGAAAGGTCGTAAAATCTGGCAAAATTCACTTAACAACTGTCTCACTTAGCAACAAAAAATTTGGGCTCCATTGCTGTCGTAAATCGAGGACTGCCTCTTAACTGGACTGAGCGGATGTCCTTTCATCAAACAAAATAAAACTGGGGAAATGCTGATGTCTGTTTCTTCTATCTGTAACCAGGCCTCCTCTAAATAATGATTTTCTCTCTTCGTTGTTCTATCTGGCACAAGACACATTCTTGGCGTTAACTTATTACTTTATATTAGCTCTGCCTGCACTGTAGACATATCAAGTTCTCTGCTGTCCTAAGAGCGTCTTCTCTTTTCAAATGTGTCATCTAAAAAATATTGCTGATTGCTGTCCCTGTTCTTAAGATGCACAAATTGTGTTGTTTTTTTTCCAGGTGCCTTCTTAAATGCTGGCAAAGATATTTATTATTTGTTAAATATAAAGATATTTATATTTATTATTTATTATTATTATTTATTAGTTTGTTCAGATCTTATTCACCTTACAAAAATGCTCTGGAAAAGCAGAGATACAAATACAAAAAGCAGGCTAGTTGGAGCAGTGGTCTTCCCTGTAATCAGGGGTGGTAATCACCAGTGGTGAAATCCAAATTTTTTTACTACCGGTTTTGTGGGCGTGGCTTGGTGGGCATGGTGTGGCTTGGTGGGTGTGGCTTGGTGGGCGTGGCAGGGGACAGATACTGCAAAATCTCCATTCCCTTCCAACTCCTGGGGGAAGGATACTGCAAAATCCCCATTCCCTCCCCACTCCTGGGGGAAGGATACTGCAAAATCCCCATTCCCTCCCCACTCCTGGGGGAAGGATATTGTAAAATCCCTATTCCCACCCCACTCTGGGGCCAGCCAGAGGTGGTATGTGCCGGTTCTCCAAGCTACTCAAAATTTCCGCTGCTGGTTCTCCGAAGTGTTCAAAGTTTCCGCTACCGGTTCTCCAGAACCTGCTGGATTTCACCCCTGGTATTCACTTACCTTCCCTACTGGTTCGCAAATGTGAGTGTGCGGGCATGGCCTTCTGTGCATGTGCTTTGCCCGCACACACGGCTTACACGCATATGTATGGCTAAAAAACGTGCCTAAATAGGATGGCGTAGAGCCAGGGCAGGTGGGCAGGCCCACCTGCGATTTCCGCTACCGGTTCAGGCGAACTGGTCCGAACCGGCTGAATACCACCTCTGCCTGTAACGATGTCTGGGTGTAAGAGCTGGACAATAAGAACGGTGATGGAAGAAGAATTGACACCTTTGAACTATGGTGGTGGCGTAAATTACTGCACATACCATGGACAGCCAGAGTCACTAACAGAGAGGTTTAAAACCAGATACATCATTAGAAACTAAGATCATAAGACTATGTCTGGTTGGCTCAGCGGCTAAGACGCTGAGCTTGTTGATCAGAAAGGTTGCCGGTTCAAATCCCTAGTATAGGTTTCCTTTGTGAGCAAGGGGGGGTTGGACTAGATGACCTCCAAGGTCCCTTCCAACTCTGGTACTGTTACTTTGGCCATGTTATGTGTGCAAATTCATTGGAGAAGGCAGTGACGCCAGGAATGGTTATTAGTGGAACAAGAAGAAGGGGGAAGCAAAGAACAGGCTGGCATGATAACATCAAATCTGATGCAAAGTTGAACATTCGGCACCTGAAATGAGCTGTGATTGACAGGGTAGCATGGAGAGCACTTGCCTATAAAGTCACTAAGAGTTGGACTCAACTAAATGGTTAAAAGCAAACAATTTATTAAATAAATTTATATAGCCCCCCCACCCCAATTCACACATAGGTGATTCCGGACAGCTTACAATTTTTTTAAAAAAATCCATTATATAATAAAAGCACATTTTTAAAAAAATCCTCACTATCTTCCCCCATGGCAGGAATAACACAATGACTCAATTGCTCCCTCTTGGTCTTCCAGGCCCACTGGCAAAACTACATTTTTAGGGCCTTTCAGAAAAACAGCAGGGTGAGGATGAAACTGGGGTGGGGGGGGTGGGGGGGCAATGTTCTATAAGGAAGGGGTCACCACCGAGAAGACCCCTTTTTTGTGTCCTCACTAGCTAACAATCCCTAATCAATGGGACCTGTAACACGCTCTGCCTTCTCGTCCTGGTAGGCCAGGTAGATATAAAACATTGCATATTAACAATAATACAAGCATTAGCGATACATTTCTCAGTGCAGCAAAAACAGAAGTGGATTTTTCAAACCAAATGGTTTTGAATGAAAAAGCAGGTCATTTCAGGGATGAAATGCTACCGGTTCAGTCCGGTTCGGCCGAACCGGTAGTGATGGCGGCGGGTGGTTTGGAGAACCAGTAGCGACGGCAGCTCAAGGCTTCGCCCACCTGCCCAGTCGTAGTTATTTCCTCGTTTTAACCAGGAAGTAACCTGTTTTTTACCCTCTGCACATGGCATATGCACTTCCGAACCAGTAGGGAAGGTAAGTAGATTTCACCCCTGGGTCATTTCATATATGTTTGTTAGCAAGATTTTGGAATCCTTGTGGAGTTTTGATTCTTGGAACTTGTGCCATTTAATTTAATTTACTTTAATTTTAATTTAATATCCACTTTCTCCAGAAATTGGGAGTGCAGATCCCAGGGCTGTAGATTAGACGGGGAAGACGAAACAACATTCTGGCAAGCTTTTTCTGTACTGTTACCAAGAAAACAGGCCCAACAAAAATGCAGATTAATTTTTAAGTGAAATTAGCATTAAAAAGAGCTTTCTTCCATGTTGGCTATGTCCTTGCTTAATTATTTTAACTGGGTTAAGAAAAAGATTCACAAAAAGCTCTCTGCCACCTTTGGTTTCCTGTGTCTTTAAAAGGCATATTTTGAATTTTGATTATTAGGCTGATGCTGCCTTGCCTAGAATTTGAGCATCATTGGCTTATTTGTAACCAGGATGTCAGGTCCCCAATCATTTTAGAAGAAGAACCAATTTTGAAAATCAGATGAGCAAAATCTTTTGATCCTCATCTCTTTAGCTATTGTTGTTTTGCAAGGAGAAGGCCCCCAAGCAAGAGAAAACACACAAGTTAATCCGAGGGTTTTAAAAATACCTTTTCCGTCAGGCCTGTTTAATCTAGCATAGCTAGCTGCAATGACCTGATCCCAAAATAGCTGGCAGTGACTCTTCTCACAGAGTATTTGCTGCTAAATAATGACAGATGGTGATTTGGCTTGGTTTGAAACTGAAACTCTGTAGTGCAGAACTCTAAAAAAAATTGGACGGAAGGGAGAATGAAGGTCCTCTTTCAAATTGGAGTTAATTATGTGCGCATGCACTAAAAATTCAGACAACCAGCTACAAGATGGATAGACTTCATTATACCAGTGATGGGTACACTGTTAAGAACAGACCTGAAAAAACAGACGAGGGACAGATTGACATGGAGAAAATCTAAATGGTCATTAAGAGTCAACATTGATTCAATTATTCCCGTTATTTACCATCGTTCTTCATTTCTGGAAGTATGTCTCTAATTCCTTTTTCCCAATCATTAGCATTTGAATTATTCATCTTAATTTACATTGTTATCAAAATTAATAATGTTAAAGTATTTATTTTCACATTTCCATCTGATGAGGTTTACCACAGACAAGTTCTATTCATTCTTTTTTACAATAATAATCGCTTGCATGATTTCAGCATTGTTAATCTCTTTACAATTGACATTTTAAGTATTCATCTTAATTTACATTGTTATCAAAATTAATGTTATCAAATTACTTATTTTCACATTTCTTTATCAGTTCATATGCAATGCTTTCACCTAAATAATATCCCAGTATATCCTATAATTCTTCTCTCTTACCAATACAATAACAATTTAAATTCAAGACTATCAAAATCACTATTATTGTTATATTGTCTGCTTTCCCATTCCCATTGCAACATCCCAGTGGTCACCTGTTCAAAATTCAGACGCTTGGCAGCTGGTTCACATTTATGATGGTTGCAAGATCTCGGGGTCACGTGATCCTCTTTTGCGAACCTTCTGACAAGCAAAGTCAATGGGGAAGCCAGATTCACTTAACAGCCGTGCTACTATCTAACAATTGCAAATGATTCACTTAACAACAGTGGCAAAAAAATAGTTGTAAAATGGGGCACTTAACTCATTTAACAATTGTTTTATGCTTAGCAGCATAAATTTTGGGCTCAATTGTGGTTGTAAGTCAAGGGCTATCTAATAATACATATTATTATCTGTTTCACAGTCTGATGATGTCCCTCTTATCGCAGAGGTCTTCAAACTTGGCAGCTTTAAGACTTGTGGACTTCAACTCCCAGAATTCTCCAGCCAGCATAGACCTCCAGCATAGCTGGCTGGGGAATTCTGGGAGTTGAAGTCTACAAGTCTTAAAGCTGCCAAGTTTGAAGACCTCTGCTCTATCGCTTGGAGAAACAGGAACATTGACCAATGTCTGCAAAATCTGACTTTTTTTTTAGGCCAGGGAAACTCCGTACTTCCTCCCATTTGCATGGGCTTCTCTACCGGTATTATTCTCTCATGAATAATATTTGAGAGTTTAACTGCATCCTTTCACTATGAAGATCAGTGTTTCTCAATCTTTTCCAACTTCCAGATGTGTATAATGTTGAGGAACACTGATGTAGATCAAGGAAGCTTAAAAACTGGACATCTGTTTTGGCTGTCATTTAAAGTAGGCCTCAGGAAAGGATTCTTAAAATGCAATGTCAGTTACTCAGCACGTAATTGGGGGGATTTTCACTTTTATGTTTAAAATAATTTTCTTGTAACATCTCTCTGGATTCAGAGTCACTTCTTGCTAGGACGTTATTTTATGAATTAAATGGAACTATGCCTTCCTTTGGTTACATTATGTAGGAAAATGTAATTATGCTCTCTACCTAGGGCTGCCCTTGAAGACTACTCGAAGGCTTCAGCTGGTGCAAAATGCGGCCGCGCAGGTTGTGATGGGAGCGTCCCGACACTCCCATATTACACCCCTCCTGCGCGGCTTGCATTGGTTACCGGTTGCCCTTCGGGTGAGGTTCAAGGTGCTGGTTATCATCTATAAAGCCCTTCATGGCCTAAGCCCAGGATACCTGTCAGGCCCGGTGCGTTCCCACAGACAGGGCCTCCTCAGGGTGCTGTCGGCCAGACAGTGTCGGCTGGCAACCCCTAGGGGGAGAGCTTTCTCTGTGGGCGCACCCACCCTCTGGAACCAACTT